>NC_065586.1:121016652-121322819 GCF_024542745.1 Macaca thibetana thibetana | reverse complement strand
AATCATGAGTGAACTCCCATTCACAATTGCTTCAAAGAGAATAAAATACCTAGGAATCCAACTTACAAAGGATGTGAAGGACCTATTCAAAGAGAACTACAAACCACTGCCCAACAAAATAAAAGAGGATACAAACAAATGGAAGAACATTCTATGCTCATGGATAGGAAGAATCAATATCATGAAAATGGCCATACTGCCCAAGGTAATTTGTAGATTCAATGCCATCCCTATCAAGTTACCAATGACTTTCTTCACAGAATTGGAAAAAACTACTTTAAAGTTCATATGGAACCAAAAAAGAGCCCACATTGCCAAGAAAATCCTAAGCCAAAAGAACAAAGCTGGAGGCATCACGCTACCTGACTTTAAACTACACTACAAGGCTACAGTAAACAAAACAGCATGGTACTGGTACCAAAACAGAGATATAGACCAATGGAACAGAACAGAGCCCTCAGAAATAACACCACACATCTACAACCATCTGATCTTTGACAAACCTGACAAAAACAAGAAATGGGGAAAGGATTCCCTGTTCAATAAATGGTGCTGGGAAAACTGGCTAGCCATGTGTAGAAAGCTGAAACTGGATCCCTTCCTTACACCTTATACAAAAATTAATTCAAGATGGATTAGAGACTTAAATGTTAGACCTAAAACCATAAAAACCCCAGAAGAGAACCTAGGCAATACCATTTAGCACATACGCATGGGCAAGGACTTCATGACTAAAACACCAAAAGTAATGGCAACAAAAGCCAAAAAAGACAAATTGGATCTAATTAAACAAAAGAGCTTCTGCACAGCAAAAGAAACTATCATCAGAGTGAACAGGCAACCTACAGAATGAGAGAAAATTTTTGCAATCTACCCATCTGACAAAGGGCTAATATCCAGAATCTACAAAGAACTTAAACAAATTTACAAGAAAAAAAAATCAAACAACCCCATCAAAAAGTGGGTGAAGGATATGAACAGACACTTCTCAAAAGAAGACATTTGTGCAGCCAACAGACACATGAAAAAATGCTCATCATCACTGGCCATCAGAGAAATGCAAATCGAAACCACAATGAGATATCTCACACCAGTTAGAATGATGATCATTAAAAAGTCGGGAAACAACAGGTGCTGGAGAGGATGTGGAGAAATAGGATCACTTTTACACTGTTGCTGGGACTGTAAACTAGTTCAACTATTGTGGAAGCCAGTGTGGCGATTCTTCATGGATCTAGAACTAGAAATCCCATTTGACCCAGTCATCCCATTACTGGGTATATACTCAAAGGATTGTAAATCATGCTGCTATAAAGACACATGCACACGTGTTTATCGAGGCACTATTCACAATAGCAAAGACTTGGAACCAACCCAAATGTCCATCAGTGATAGACTGGATTAAGAAAATGTGGCACATATACACCATGGAATACTATGCAGCCATAAAAAAAGGATGAGTTCATGTCCTTTGCAGGGACATGGATGAAGCTGGAAACCATCATTCTGAGCAAACTATCGCAAGGACAGAAAACCAAACACCACATGTTCTCACTCATAGGTGGAAATTGAACAATGAGAACACGTGGACACTGGGTGGGGAACATCACACACAAGGGCCTGTCGTGGGGTTGGGGGAGGAGGGAGGGATAGCATTAGGAGAAATACCTAATGTAAATGACAAGTTAATGGATGCAACACACCAACATGACACATGTATACCTATGTAACACACCTGCACGTTGTGCACATGTACCCAAGTATAATAAAAAAAAAAAGGGTTCCTTGTTCATGGTTAAAGGTTCATGAAGAGATTAACCAAAGGAAGGGTGAGAAGTGCTTGTCTATTCTTCACTTGTTTCACCTGCAGGCCCTCAGTTTTCAGGGGAAATCTGAAGGCTTGAAGAGGGGAGAAAGACCTCCTCCATTCGCTGAGAGTTACTGTTCAATGATTTGTTATTGGTGATCTGCCATCCAGCTTCATCTTCAAAAGCTCCACCTGGGAAAAGTTTGCTGTAGTGACTTGTAAATTGAAATGTGTCCCCCAAAAGATATGTCCACCTGGGATGTCAGAATGTTACCTTATTTGGAATAAAGATCTTCATAGATGTAATTAAGGTAAGGACCTTGAGATGAGATCATCCAAGATGAGATAAATCTGATGTAAGAGACGGGAAAAGGAGAAGACACGCAGACACAGGGAGAAGCTCACGAGAAGACGGAGGCACAGATTGGAGGGATGCAGCCATGAGCCCGGATGCCTGGAGCCACCAGAGGCTGGAAGAGGCAAGGAAGGATCCTCTCCTGGAGGCTTTGAAGGGAGTGCAGCCCAGCTGACACCTTGATTTCAAACTTCTGGCCACTAGACTGTGAGAAAATACGTTTCTGCTGTTTTAAGCCAGCAAGTTTCTGGTCATTGGCTGGGGCATCCCTGGGAAACTCATCCAGATGCTTTCTCTATGTTGGCCCAAACGGGGCTATGGTCAGCACGGACTCACTGTGATGAAACTGTTTCCTCCTCCCCTCAACTCTCCTTTGGTGACATAAAAATCTTGTCTAAGTGGCTGGGCACAGTGACTCACACCTGTAAACCTAGCACTTTGAGAGGCCAAGGCAGGAGGATCACTTGAGTCCAGGAGTTTGATGAGATCTGGGCAACATAGTGAGACCCCCTCTCTAAAAAAAAAAATTTGTTTTAATTAGCTGGGTGTGGTGGTGCACACCTGTTATCCCAGCTACTTGGGAGGCTGAAGTGGGAAGACCACTTGAGCCCAGGAGATCAAGGCTGCAATGATCTATGATTGCACCACTGCACTCCAGCCTGGACAACACAGCAAGATCCTACCAAAAAAAAAAAAGGCCAGGTGCGGTGGCTCATGCCTGTAATCCCAACACTTTGGGAGGCCGAGACGGGTGGATCACAAGGTCAGGAGATCAAGACCATCCTGGCTAACATGGTGAAACTCTGTCTCTGCTAAAAATACAAAAAATTAGCCGGGCTTGGTGGCTGGCGCCTGTAGTCCCAACTACTTGGGAGGCTGAGGCAGGAGAATGGCATGAACCCAGGAGGCAGAGCTTGCAGTGAGCCGAGATCATGCCACTGCACTCCAGCCTGGGCAACAGAGCAAGACTCTGTCTCAAAAAAAAAAAAAAAAAAAAACAAAAAAAAATTGCCAAGGGAAATGTAAACTATCTAAGTGAAATGGTAATTGTTTTTAAATTCCTTTTTCCTCCAGGATACAGAATCCCAACTAGTTAGACAAATGTAAATATTTGGAGAAGTGGCTCTGTCCTTATATTTGTTGGATGTACCTATATGGCCCTCATCACATTTTCATATCCATCTAATAGAGCTTATAGTTATTTGCAGCATGAGTTCGTATGATTGCACCTAATAAAATACATATCCTCGTAGAACAGTGCCACATCACATGATGCCTTTTACATGGTAATTGCCCCGTAAGTCTTTATCGTACTAGGTGTGGTGCGTGATGTTCACTTCTGAGATGACGCTTGCTCTGTCATTTTCTTCACTGGGAAAACATAGAGTCCAAAATTTTAATTTAAAATTTAGGAAAAACATTTATTCCTTTGGAGGAAAAAAAATCTTATTTTATTAGAATCATAATTATCCAAGTTAGAAATTAATACTTTGATATGGCTAAAAAAAAAAAAGAAATCTGAGGATCATTCCTAAATCATTATGCATTGGGTACATTTAGCAACAACATTAGGATTAAAAGCAGCTGTCAGAAGATTCTGATGACACTAACGAGAGTAAGAATCATAGCTACTATTGATTGAGTGTGGACTCTGCTAAGTACAAAGCCAGATGTTCTCACTATTCCAGTGATTCTCAACCAGGGATGATTTTTGTCCTAAGGGGATATTTGACAATGTCTGAAGACATTTTGGGTTGTCACAACTGGGCAGGAGAAACAGGGGTGCCAGTGGGTAGACCAAGGATGCTGCTTAAACATTCTACTATGAATAGCCCAGATGATGAATAGTGTGAGGGCAGGAAGCCCTGGTGTACGTGGTGTCATTTAGCCCTCTGCTCAAGCTCACCAGTAATGCCTGTTAGGAGGCGACCGATCCAGCCTACAGATAAGGAGACTGTGTTGGATAATTTGCTCATATTCCCATGGCTAGCTTAAAAATCATTCCTTTACTCTATAAGGATATATAACAAAATAGCAGTTATCTACCAAAATAGAAACTTGGGAGGGAAGTCATGAAAGAAAAAGAAAGAACTCACAAATACTCAGCATTCGGCAGCATGTGGAAATGCTGCTGCGACTTTGGTGACTGAGTATGTTTCCGGATGAATACATCATGAATACATCATACATCACAGAACCAAGGGGAACGTGTTCTTGTACAATCTGCCACCCCAAGTTTGCCTCTTCTCAGATTTTTTTCTCTGCTTATCATCCGTAATTGGATAACTTTTCTCCAATTTTCTCCTTGCAACAGCGAAGATAAGGTTTCTGTTTAATCATCCTCCTCTAAGCACTCGCAATCAGTCAGGATATTGCTGCTTTTAAAATAAGACAATGACATTTAATGACTTTCATTTTTTCCTCTACAAAAGATTAATTTATATGCTGGAGTCATCGTTTCATTGGAAAACGCAGTCTATTCTTTTATAAATGCTGTGATATGATTAACAACTCAATCCCACCCCCTTACTTTTTTAACTTGGTGGCTTTGTCTGTGTATATTTACCTTCACAGTCTAATTTAGCCTTTGCTTTGGCTTTAGAATGAAATGAGTGAGAGGAGCAGAGGCGTCATGCCCTGTCCTCAGAGAGGTGCCCTGGGCATCAACCTGTCCCATCCTGGGTATTGCTGGTTCGTTAGCAAGAGAGAACCATGCCGGTGAGTGAATGGAACACTTTGGACCTCACTTGAGATGCCTGCCTAGCTCAACAGAGGCCCCCTGTAATCTAACTTTGACATTCCCATCTCCCGCTGCATCCTTCCACATCCTCAGCTCCAGCTGCACCAGGCAGTTCCCTAGTTCAGGAATAGCCAATGTGTCCTCACATTTCCACATCTCTTAGCAAGACTTTTCCTTCTGCCTGGGTTCCTTATCTCTGTTTCTTCCATTAAAATCCTGTTTATCCTTCGAAGTTCACGTCAAATGTCTTGTCCCTAAAGTCTTTGTGGATTCTGCTATTAAAAGGGCGCACTCCCTCCTGGGCTCACACAGCCCTTGCTATCAAGGCTCTTGTTCTATTCTGCCGTTTACCGCTGGGCCCCACCGAAGCCTCACACAGCTCTGGGCGGCCGGATCATCCCAGATCCCTTTTTTTCCTCTTTTCTTTTCTTTCTTTTTTTTTTTTTTTTTTTTTTTTTGAGACAGAGTTTTGCTCTTGTTGCCCAGGCTGGAGTGCAATGGTGTGATCTCGGCTCACCACAACCTCCACCTCCCAGGTTCAAGCAATTCTTCTGCCTCAGCCTCCTAAGTAGCCAGGATTACAGGCATGCGCCACCATGCCCAGCTGATTTTGTATTTTTAGTAGAGACGGTGTTTCTCCGTGTTGGTCAGGCTGGTCTCCAACTCCTGACCTCAGGTGATCCACCTGCTTCAGCCTCCCAAAGTGCAGGGATTACAGGCGTGAGCTACTGCGCCTGGTCCATCTCAGATCATTTTACAGATGAGGAAGTCCAGGTGCAGAGGACTTCACCAATGTGCTCAAGTGCACCCGGTTATTCAGGAGGCTTAGCGAGCTGTGGGCTCAAACCCTCCAAAACCTTTTTTGTCCTTATAAACTCAATGAAAAGCCCTTTGCAGTACTGAGAAGGAGAAGGGTCTGAAGAATTACACAGCAGAGAGGGGTCACCGTGGCCACAGCAGGATTACACAGCAGAGAGGGGTCACCGTGGCCACAGCCAGATGCCTCTGAGGGGAGAGTGGGTCATCTCCCCCAGCTCACTCACTGCAAAAAGTGGGCTGCACCTCCCCAACACAGCCCTGTGAACCTGTTTCATTTAGAAATGACCACATTAAACATGCAAACGTGAAACTTTCTAAAACGGTGCCATGAATCCGTATTAATAAAATGTATTTATCCATCATCTATGACAAGATTCTCACCACCAAAAAATCACATCACTTCATGTCTCAGGCAGAAGGAAAGGTTTCTGCCAATCCTCAGGCCAAGTCCTGGCATCAGCCACTGCTTCTCATTCTTCCTGATGTTAATGGTTAGTGTGACCTGTTTCTTAAGAGAAACGATGTCCTTTGAGGATGCAGCCTTGCTGTCCCTATTGTCTCTACTGCTCACGGATGACTTGATCCATTGTGGCAACTTCATGGTGCCCCCAAAGCTTGTACATGACAGAAACTGGGAATTCCTCTTGCAAGGGGAGGAGTGGGGAGATGCAGTCAGGAAAAAGAAATCCTAGTTGTAAGAGTTCTGTGCCAGAACAGTTTGCCTCTCTGTGTGTTCCTTGATACCATAACCCAGCACCGCAGACAGAGGAGTGGTCCCATCCTTCCTTCCTTCCAACACCCCGCCTACCACCCTCACTGTCTGCCACAGACTATTTTAACTCCATACTGTCCTTCAACCCAGTGCTACCCAGTGTAAAATACGCCCTCCACCAGATTGCCTATGGCCCGGAAAATTGTGGCAGGCAGAGCTGTAGGCACTTTGGAGGTCACCTGTTGAGTGACTCTTAAACTCTTTCGGTTCCAGACCCCTTAAATAATTTGGTAAAAAAAAGGCTCTGCACTGACAACACCAAATGCTGGCAGGGATGTGGAACAGAAACTCGCATTCGTTGCTGGTGGGAATGCAAAAGAATGCAGCCACTTTGGAAGACTTTCAGTTGCCCACAAAAGTAAACATACTCTTACCATAGGATCCAGCAATCACACTCCTTGGTATTTACCCAAATGAGCTGAAAACTTATGTCCACACAAAAGCCTGCACGTGGATGTTTATAGCAACTTTCTTCATCATCGCCAAAAGCTGGACTCAATCAAGATGACTTTCAGTAGGTAAATGGAAAAATAAACTGGGGTATATCCAGACAATGGCATATTATTCAGCACTAAAAAGAAATGAACGATCAAGACACCAGACATGGAGATTCCTCAAAGGCAAATTGCTTAGTGCAAGAAGCCACTCTGGAAAGGTTACATACGATATGATTCCAACAATATGAACCCGGAAAAGGCAAAACCATGAAAGCAGCGAAAAAAATCAGTGGTTGCCAGGGGTTACAGGGAGGGAGGGATGAATAGGTGGAGCTCAGAGGATTTTAGGGAGCACTAAAACGACCCTGTCTACTGTAATGGTGGATACACATCATTACACATGTCCAAACCCATAGAACGGGCAACACCGAGAGTGAACCCTGACGAGAACTATGGCCTTTGGCTGATAATGATATCAGTGCAGCTTCATCAAAACAAATGCTCCACTCTGCGGGAGGACGCTGATCATGCGGGAGGCTATGCATGTGGGAAGCAGGGGTTACGCGAAAAATCTCTGTACCTTATGCCCAATTTTGCTGTGAACCTAAGACTGTTTTAAAAAAACAAAATCTACTTTAAAAAAAAAAAGAGCTCTCACCCTATCCCCAGAAAAATGCACATGCACACAGGCTTTTACCTACAGTTTCGGGGGTCCACAGACCTATGAAGCTCCATGGTATTGAGACCCATGATCCAGTCCAAGAGTCCAAGACCAGCACAAAGGGCCAAAATCGTGCAGCCAGACAAAGGTGTGGGGCAACTCTTCAGATCCTGTGCCACACCCTCACCCTCCCCTCATGCTAAATCACACATGCCTTTTCCCTGATTATACATGGGGTCATTCATTAATGAGGAATAACATACATATCAAAATAAACAACTCAATCAATGTTCACAAACCAAACACACCAACCAGGTCAACAGACAGAACACTCTGAGCACCGTCCTCATCCTCCTTATGCCCCAAACTGTCACCCACACCCACAGAGATAAACATCATTCTGATTTCTATCACCATAAGTGGGTTTTTTCCTTTTTTTTTTGGACGGAGTTTTGCTCTTGTGGCCCAGGTTGGAGTACAACGGTGCGATCTCAGCTCACTGCAACCCCCGCCTCCCAGGTTCGAGCAATTCTCCTGCCTCAGCCTCCTGAGTAGCTGGGATTACAGGCATGGGCCAACACGCCCAGCTAATTTTGTATTTCTAGTAGAGATGGGGTTTCTCCATGTTGGTCAGGCTGGTCTTGAACTCCTGACCTCAGGTGATCGCCCCCTTCGGCCTCCCAAAGTGCTGGGATTACAGGCGTGAGCCACTGCATCCGGCCAGGTTTTGCTTCTTTTTGAACTTTATATAAGTATCCTCAAATAGTATATACCCATTTGTGTCTGGATCCTTTCACTCAAAATTGTTTAGCATTGGCGCAATGTTTTTTGTTTTGTGAGCATATCTGTGCTTTACCATCACCCGAAGCTGTGACTGTCTTGCCATTTCAGACTTGGGAGACTAGGTGGCTATTGTCGTTGCTGATTCCATGAGAATGTTAAACTGGATAATATATAAAATGCAAAATAAAACAAAATCAAAATGAAAATAAAAATTAAAATTAAAAACCAAAATTGTATTTGGAAGTTTCATCCATATTGTTGTGTATAATTGTAATTACAATGTTCCCTAGTATGACTATGACACAACTTAATTATCTATTTATGTTAATGGACATTTGGGTTGTTTCCATTTTGGGGCTGTTGCAGATAATCTTGCTATGATGTGTCTTTTGTTGAATAAATGTACATAATTATTCTGAGTATATGCCTGGTCACAGGGTATGAGTTACTTTTAAATGTATATGTAATAACAAAATGTGTTTTCAAAGTAGAGGTACCAACTGACACTCCCACCAACAATGAAAAAATGTTTCATTTGCTTCTCATACTCTCCGACACATGGTAATGTCAGTCTTTTCAAGTTTAACCATGTTAGATAGGTGTTTAACTATGGCTTAATATGCATTTTCCTGGTGAGCACCGAGGTCAAGCACCTTTTCAATGTTTTTTGGTAATTTGTATATCCTCTTTCGTAAAACATTTTATTCACATTTCTTTCCCAGTTTTTCTGTTGGGTTATCTTTCTTCTTACTGGTTAGTAAAGAGTTCTTTGTATATTCTGGTCATGAGCCCTTAGTCAGATTTATATATCGCAAATATCTTACATCATTCTTAGGCTTGCCTTCTTATCCCCTAATAGTATATTTTGGTGAACAAAGATTTCTTTTTTTTTTTTTTTTTTTTGAGACGGAGTCTCGCTCTGTCGCCCAGGTTGGAGTGCAGTGGCCGGATCTCAGCTCACTGCAAGCTCCGCCTCCCAGGTTTACGCCATTCTCCTGCCTCAGCCTCCCGAGTAGCCGGGACTACAGGCGCCCGCCACCTCGCCCGGCTAGTTTTTTTTTGTATTTTTTAGTAGAGACGGGGTTTCACGGTGTTAGCCAGGATGGTCTCGATCTCCTGACCTCGTGATCCGCCCGTCTCGGCCTCCCAAAGTGCTGGGATTACAGGCTTGAGCCACCGCGCCTGGCCAAGATTTCTTAATTTCAATGTAGTTCAACTTACTAAGCTGAATAAGCTTATTTATGATTAATGCTTTTTGTGTCCTGCTTTAGAAATTTTTGCCTGATGTTGGGTCATGAAGGTATTCTCTACGTTTTCTTCCAGGAGCTTTATTGATTTATTTTCATATTTAGATCTATGATCCATCTGGAATTGCTTTTTGCATATGTTATGAGATAAGAGTCAGGTTTCATTTTTTTCCATATGAATATTCAGTTGTTTCAGTACCACTTATTTAAAAGGCTATTCTATCCCCAATGCACTGCAACGCCAATCATCTTTGACATAAATCAACAAACCTTGTATGTGTGGGTCTGTTTCTGGACTTTATTCTCTTCTGTTGGACTATTTGTTTATTCTCGTGCCAATACTATGCTCTCTTGATTATTGTAGCTATATAATGACTCTTCTTATTTAGTAGTGTTAAGTCTTCTAACTTTATTCTTCTTCAAGATTGTCTTGGTTATTTTACTCTTTGCATTTTCATGTAAATATAAGAATCAAATTGTGAATTTCCACAAAAATCATCCCTGAATTTGGATTGGAATTACAATGAATCTACAGACTAATTTGAGAGAGATTTGATGTCTTTACAGTATTAAATTTTCTAATCAATGAACATGGTATATATTTCCATTATTTAGGTATTCTTTAACTTTGCTCAATAATAATTTGTACTTCTCATGTTGCTAGAGCCTTACACATTTTTCATTAGATTAATTCCTAGATATTTATTGTCAGTTGTTATTTTCTTTTACCGGAAATGGTTACTTTATTATACTTTGTGATTTTGTTGTAGCTCTGAAGAGAACAATTGATTTTCACATGTAGACTTTGTATCTAGATCTTGCTAAACTGATATATTAATTCTGAAAATTCACATTTTTTTATTTTCTACATGCACATCATGTCATCTGTGAATACAGATAGTTTTATTTCTTTCTCTTTAATTATGTTGTGTGTTTTTGTCTTTTTCTTGACTTACTGCACTAGCCAGGACCATCAGTAAAATGTAGAAGTTGTGACAGCAGCCATCCTTGTCTCACATGTAACTTCAGAGAGAAAACTTTGGATATCTCACCATTAAATATAATGTTTTGCAATAGAATTTTTGTCCAATTTAGAAAATTCTTTTTTATTGCCACTCTTAGTTTCTACTTTTTATCAAGTGCTTTTATCGCATTTCTCTAGATGATCGTTAGTTTTTTTCCTAAATTATTCTGTTAATGTGGTAAATTATGGTAATCAATTTTTGAATGTTACACTAAATTTACATTTCGGGATAAACCCAACATGCTATGATATATTTTCTTTGCAATATAACTTGTATTCAATTTAAGGTATTTTATTTAAGATTTTCATTATGTTTATAAGAGAAATTTGTCCACAATTTTCCTTTCTCATGATGTATTCATCAAGTTTTTATAATATTATGCTAGCCTCATAAAGCAAATTGGGAAGGGACTCTTCTTTTTCTACTTTTCAGTAGAACTAGTTGGTTGTTTATTTCTTAAATGTTTCATATAATTAACCAGTGAAACCGTCTGAATCTGATGCTTTCTTTGTGAGATTCAGTGACAGAATAAGTCTTTTGGTAAGTTTTTTGATAGGCATAGAACTATTCAAATTTGCTATTTCTTATTGAGTCCATTGTAGTAAGTGTTGCTTTTCTAACATTTTGTTTGTCTATCCTGGTTTTCAATGCATTAGAATAAAGTTGTAGTATCATCTTTTAATATCTGTAGAATCTATAATTATATCAGTTTTTCAATCCAGATTTTGGTTCTCCCTCTCTTTTTTTCTCTCTCTCTCCCTCTTACCTTCTCTCAAATTCTAGAAGTTTGTTGACTTTATTAGTCTTTTCAAAGAATAAAATGAATAAATTATTAATTTATTTATATTATGTGTTCATTCTATCATATTAATTTCTGCCTTTGTCTTTCTTATTCCTTCTTTCTACTTTCTTTAGATTTCATTTGCTATTCTTTTTTAATTTCTTGACATGGAGATTTAGACCATTAATTTTCAGCCTTTCTTCTTTTCTTATTTATTTTAAAATTACAAATTTCCCTCTAAGCAGAGTTTTAGGTACATCTTTTTTTTTTTTTTTCTTTGAGACAGGGTCTCACTCTGTCACCCAGGATGGCGTGTGCAGTGATGCAATCATGGCTCACTGCAACCTCAACCTCCCAGGCTCAAGCAATCCTTCCACCTCAGCCTCCCAAGTTGCTGGGACTACAGGTGTGCACCACCATGCCCAGCTAATTTTTCAAAAATTTTATAGAGCCAGCGTCTCCCTGTGCTACCCAGGCTGATCTTAAACTCCTGGACTCAAGCACTCCTACCACCTCCACCTCCCAAAGTGCTGGGATTACAGGCATGAGCCACCATGCCCAGCCACATTCCACTTTTTTGATATATTTTCATTTTCATTGAATTAAAAATATTTTATAATTTCTGCTGAGAGTACTTTTTACCTATGAGTTAATGGTAAGCATATTGCTTAATTTCTAAATATTTGGAGAATTTCTAATTAACTTTTTAAAAATTGGTTTCTAGTCCAGGCATGGTGGCTCATGACTGTAATCCCAGCACTTTGGGGGACTAAGGAGGGAAGATCACCTGAGGCCAGGAGTTCAAGACCAGCCTGGCCAACATGGCAAAACACTGTCTCTACTAAAGATACAAAACTTAGCCAGGTGTGGTGCCATCCTATAGTCCCAGCACTTTGGGAGGCTGAGGCAGGAAGATCACTTGAGGTCAAGAGTTCAAGACCAGCCTGACCAATATGGTGAAACCCCGTCTCTACTAAAAATACAGAAATTAGCCAGGTGTGGTGGCACGCCTGTAGTCCCAGCTACTTGGGAGGCTGAGGCAGGAAAATCACTTGAACCCAGGAGACGGAGGCTGCAGTGAGCCAAGATTATGCCGCTGCACTTCAGCCTGGGTATCAGAGTAAGATTCTGTCTCAGAAAAAAATTTAATAAATAAATAAATAAATAAATGGTTTCTAGTTTAATTCCACTGTGGTCAGAGATTATCCTCTGAATACTTTGAAACTTATTTAGACTTACTTTATGATCTATCACACGGTCCATGATAAATGTTGGTAAATATTCTATGTAGTCTTGAAAAGACTGTTTAATCTGTCATTTTGGAGTAAAATGTTCTATGTCAATTAGGGTCAAGTTTGTACATTGTGTTATTCCAATATTCTTTTTTTTTACTGAAGTTCAGCTGTATGTTCTAACAATTACTGACAGAGGTCTATTAAAGCCTGCCACTATAATTGTAGAACTGTCTATTTCTTATTTTATCAGTATTTGCTGTGAAGCTATGTTATTACGTTTCTTGATGAATTGGCTTTTTTATCACGATGAAATGTCTCTGTTTATCTCCGGTAATGCTCCCATCTTAAAGTCTATTTTGTCTTGTATCAGTAAAGTTACAAAATCTTTAACGTGGTTGGTTTTTCAGGGTGTATTTTTTCCTGCTGCTTTACTTTAAACCTTTCTGCATGCTACATTGAATTTGTGTCTCTTATCATATAGCTGAATCATTACAGTTGGGCTTTATTCTTTTATCTATTCTGACAATATTTGTATTTTAATTGAATCCATCAATTTACACTTAATTTTATCTACATTTAATGTACTAAGATATGTATTCAAATCTATTGTTTTCATATTGCTTTTTATTTGGCCTGTATGGTTTTTTTTTTATTATTATTTCTTTGTCATTCCCTTTTTGCCTTCTTATGGATTAATCAAGTATTTTGTGTTACTCTTATTTTCTGTCTACTAACTTGTGAATTATACATTATTTTTGTACTCTTTAACTTGTCACTGGATTACAACATGTCTTCTTGACTTATTTGAATATCATTTAAATTAGTGCTTTTATCATTTTCTAAACAACTTGAGGAATTCAGAGCCTTTTAAGTCCATTTGCATCACTTTCTCCTTCCTCTTGTATTACTGTTGTCACGCATCTTCATTCTATATCTATTTCAAAGCCTGAAAGACAGTATCATGTTGTTCTGTACAGTCAGTGTACTTTTACCCAGAGGCTTACCCTTTTCTTTGCTCTTCATTTCTTTCCATATTTTTCTAATTCCATCTGGGATCATTTTCTTTCTATCTAAAGAAATTCTTTTAATATTTCTTTTAGTGCCAGTGTCTTGACAACTAACTTTCTGGTTTTACTTGACAGGAAATGTGTATATTCACTGTTACTTTTGAAAGATATTCTTTTTGTGTATAGAAATCTGAGTTGGTAAGTTTCTTTTCTTTCAGCACTTTAAAGTTGTTATTCCATTGTTTCCTGCCTTCCATCATTCCTGCCAAGAAGTCCATTGTAAGTCTTATCACTGCTCCTTTGAAGGTAATATTGCCCTGTTAGCTGCTTTTAATATTTTTTCTTTGTCTTTAGTTTTTGGCAGTTTCACTATAATGTGACTAGGGTAGTTTTCTCAATATTCCTCCTGGCTAGAGTTTGTAGGTCTTCTTGAATTTGTGATTTGATGTATTACCTCAGTTTTTGAACATTCAAAAATCCCTTCAAATGTTATTGCTGATCACTCTCTGATATGGTTTGGCTCTGTTTCCCCACCCAAATCTCATCTGGAATTGTAATCCCCACATGTTGAGAGAGTGCTCTGGTGGGAGGAGGTTGAATCATGTGGGTGTACCTCCCTCTTCCTATTCTCATGGTAGAATTCTCATGAGATCTTGTTGTTTGATAGGTGTGTGGCTCTTCCCCCTTTGCTTGCTCTCCCTCTCTCCACTTGCTTACCCTTTGCCTTCTGCCATGATTGTAAGTTTCCTGAGGATTCCTAACCAGGCTTCCTGTTAAGCCCATGGAACTGTGAGTGCATTAAATCTCTTTTCTTTATAAATTACCCAGTCTCAGGTAGTTCTTTATAGCAGTGTGAAAATGGACTAATACACTCTCCCTCTCCTCTCCTTTAATTACACATAAGTTTGACCTTTTCATCACCATTTTCTTTATTTCTCTCCTGTTTTTTCTTTATAATTTTCACCTTTTTTGCTCTTCAAGATTTAGTCTGAATATTTCTTACTAATCTGTCTTCCAGGTGACTAATCATCTCTTTAGTGTATAAAATTTGCTATTAAACATATTACATTTTAAATTTGTGGTATTGGCTTTTTCAGTTTTATACTTTTTATTTGGTTCTTTTTATAAATTTCAGTTCTCTGAAGAAATTTTCTGTCATCTATTTTTCGAACATATCAATCACAGTTAATTTCAAGGTCCATGTATAAAAAGTGCAACATCTGATTTACCTATGGGTCTGTTTCTATCTTCTGATTTTTTTCCCCTCTTTTGATACTGTTTCTTGGTATGCCTAGAATTTTTTTTTTTTTTTTTTTTTTTTTTTTTTGAGACAGCATCTCACTCTGTCACCCAGGTTGGAGTGCAGTAGCATGATCTTGACTCACTGCAACCTCCGCTTCCTGGGTTCAAGTGATTCTCCTGTCTCAGCCTCCCAAGTAGCTGGGATTACAGGCACCCGCCACCAAGCCTGGCTAATTTTTGTATTTTCAGTAGAGATGGGGTTTCACCATTTTGGCCAGGCTGCTCTCCAACTCCTGACCTCAAGTGATCTGCCCGCCTTGGCCTCCCAAAGTGCTGGGATTACAGGTGTGAACCACCGCACCCAGCCTGGTATTCCGTGAATGTTTAATTGGGAGCCAGATATGGTATATGAAAAATGGAGGAGGTCAGGATAATGATGTCTTCCTCCAAAGAAGCTTCAACTCTATCATCTTTCAGATAGCTAGAGTAAGAACAGATGGCTTCCAACTCAGTCAGTGACATTGTTGACCTTAGTCTGAGTAACAGTCTTTCTAAAGCTCTAGTTCACACCACCTACAGGTATAACCCTCCAGGTGTCCAATTCAGAACCTTACTTACTGGGAGTACTTACTAGGAGTAAGTCAGCTTGGAGTACTTACTAGGGCCCCTCCTCCTAGGCAGCTCCTGAATTCAAATATTTCTCTCTCCAGCACCATGAAACTGCCAATAACTTGCTGTTTTCTCAGCCACTTTTTTCTTGGATTCCTAGCGTCTTGCCCTGTGCGACTATGACTTGGTAAATACCTAAATGTGAAAAGCATCACATCCTGGGCTCAATTCCTTTCACTTCCCTTCTTTCCATGATTTTGACTCTTCATGTTCTTGTTTACCTAAGTGGCCCCAATCTCCAATTTTGTTTCCCTAGCCCTGCAAGATTATAAAAATTCGACTGGCTTCTCTGCCTCTTAGCAAGGACTTTTTACCAGACTTTTCAGCCTCTTGTCACAAGCAAACTTCAATAAATCACCCCAAAGTAAAAGCAACATATAGAATGTTGAGCTAAACTCAATGGCGCCTTAACACTCCAAGATGTTTGACTCTCAAATCTTGGCTATCATGGCAGATCTACAGTGCTTTCAAACAGATGTTTTTGGTTTGGGGTTTTTATTTAATTTTGTATGGATTTTCTAGTGGTTCTCAGTGGGACTGTTGGTCTAATATAAGCTTCTCTGTCATACACAAAAGACAAAAATCTCATTAAGTTTTATTTCAGCATGGAATTCAGGATCCAAACAACATAACCCCGACTATTCTTACTAGTTTTACTTCCTGCCTTCTCCCTACATGGGCTATGCACCTTGCTTTTTCTCCTCTCAGCATTTGCTCCTATTGTTTCTCTACCAGAAATGTCATCGCCTGCCAATCCCACCTGTCATTTTCCAAGACTCATCAAAAATACCACTTTTTCTGTGACTCCTGTCCTCATCCCACCTGCAGAATGTGATCCTTTCCCTCCCCGACCACCCAGCACTGATCGGCCACTGCCTTGTCTTTGAGACATTGTGTTCCTATCCTGTAACACTAAGCTTGGACTTAGATCATTCACATAGGCTTGAGGGCAACATTACCTCATTCAGATCTATGAATCAACTTGAAATTTAATATATCTGTAGTAGTCGGGAATCTTGGATTTAAGTGGCAGAAACTTAAATCAGATTGGCTTAACCAAAACAGAAAGGAATATAATGGCTCAAATAACTGAAAACTCCAGATATAGCTCTATTTCAGGCACACCTGGATCCAAGAGCTCAAATTATATCTATAAAAAGCTGTATCTCTATATCTTTCTGTTTTGCTTTCTCTCATGTTGACTTTATTCTCTAAAAACACTTCCCAAACAGAGCAACACTCCCCAGCAAGGGTTTCCTAGCTGCACCAGGCCACCGCCTCCCAATCATTAACTTCAGAGGAAAAGACAGAACACTTTCCAGCAAGTGCTCAAGCAAAAGTTCTGAGACACATTCTGATTGGATGAACTTGATCACATGCCCATCCTAGATCAATCATGGTGGTCAGGGAGATGACATACTTTACTTGCACGGCCCAGGTGAGGTTGGATTATCAACTCCAATCAAACCAGGAGAATTAAGAATGGAGAAATGGTGTTCTCCTGAGAAAAATTAGGGACCTATTATCAGAAAACAGTGATGACTGCATGCTGACAAGGGAGAAACCACATTCTTTCATTGGGGTGACAGCCTATCAGGAAGGATATTATCTAATCCATTTCATGAATTACACCTGGAGACCCAGCTGTTCTAATGAATTGAAAAAACAACAGCCTTGTGGCTTGCTTTCTAATGCTGGCATCCCACAGAATTCCACCCAACACAAATCTGAAACTCTGCAATCTGTCTTACTGATAAAGCTTCTGAAACCTTCTGTGACCATGATTCCTTTCACAATGCTAAATACACCAGCTCTTTGCAACAACCACTTTTCTTACAAAGCTCTGAATTCCATTACCCTATCTTGACTGAATCACCCTCAACAGATGAAGAATCTTGGCTGTCAGTTCCTCCCTAATGAGGATTACCTGTGGTTTAGGGAGGAGTCGGCAGCTTCCTCCCCAGGGAGCTGTTCCCTTTGTCTCTTATGGTGTCTGCTCCTGGGGTAGGGGCTGATGCCAGCACTCACCGATGGGAAAGAGGCTCAGTCACTGCCCTCCCAGGTGTTGGTGACCCTGCCTCTTCCTCAGGCTGCTAGTTTCCTTCTGGAGTGATATCCAGCAGCCAGCCTGCTGTAGACAACACAGTTTCAGCCCTTCTTGCTGAGAAGATGTTCTACTTGAATGCTGCAGCAAGTGCAGCAGATGTCTTAACGCACTGTGGCTGTTTTGCCAGGGAAAATGCTATTTTTAAGAGGAATAGATGGTATGTCAGGGATACAAATGTTTCTAAGAATTTTTAAGGAGGAATAGATGGTAATGTCAATGTGCATAACCTTTGATACAGCACCCCAGGATGTTTCTAAGAATTTATCTTAAGGAAATTATTATAGACACACAAAGATACACGTAGAAGGAAGTTCACTGAAACATTTTCCTTAATAGCAAAAAGTTTAAAAAGGAAAGGGCCTAAATTTTCGTCAGTATCAAAAAGACCACAGAAATGATGATCTCAGCTGGGTCATGGGCCGTTTTGCAGCCATTAAAAACCATGTGCTTAGGGCCGGGCATGGTGGTTCGTGCCTGGAATCCCAGCACTTTGGGAGGCCGAGGTGGGCAGATCACTTGAGGTCAGGAGTTCGAAACCAGCCTGGCCAATATGGCAAAACCCCATCTCTACTAAAAATACAAAAATTAGATGGGCGTGGTGCTGGGTTCCTGTAGTCACAGCTACTTAGGAGGCTGAAGCAAGAGAATTGCTTCAACCTGGCAGGCTGAGGTTGCAGTGAGCCGAGATCGCACCACTGCACTCCAGCCTGCGTGACAAAGCAAGAGTCCATCTCAAAAAAAAAAAAAAAAGTGCTCAAACATTCACTAACTTGGAAAAGTGGTGTAAAGTGTTCAAAGTACAGTAAGTGAGAAAAAAGACTAAACATTAGCATATCCAGTTTATATTTTTTAAAAAGATTAATCTTGATGTATAAACTCACATAGAAGCAGTTCTAAAAAGACATACACCAAAACACTAGCTGTGGTTACTGCTGGCTGGTATAATAACTGTTGATTTTTGGCTTTTGTGTATGAAGAACCATCATCTCATTCCCTTCTGAGTGAGATGGGAAAACTTCTGCACCCTTCCAAACAGCTTCATCCGCATCAGCATCAGACCACAAACACAACATCTGTTTTAAAGAAATTTGCTTCTGTTAACTGGGCTCCAAAGGACAATTGCAATTTTTTTAAAGCATGAGTATTAGCCCCGAACATGGTTTTATTGGTGGCAAAAAAAAAAAAATTGTAATGCTATAATGCTGGGAAGGGACCAACTTTCAAAACCAGAAGCAGGCTTCGGAGGCCAAGAGTCCCAGCTTGAACATAAAAGCCAGAGACGGGCCTCCCGTTGGGCTGGTATTTGAGACAGCTCCTCTTCGGTTGCTGGGCTGCTGGGAGATTTCTCTCCCATTTCCGAAACTCTGAAATGCTGTTCCATTGTCTCTATAATACATTTTCAAAGAACAAAGTACGTGACAAAGATGAGGCTCCAAAGGTCCCTTCCAAACCCAAGGTCTGCTCAGAGATGGTACAAATCAAACAGAAAGTTTGGCCAGAAGACAAAAGGAGGTGAAGAAGGGCTCCGTGTCTTCAGGTGGCTTTGTGCTGTAACCCACAGGTGATAAAGGCACCAGGCAAAGATTTTCTTCGCATTTAAATATGTGATTTTCACTCTCCCTGGATCCCTTGATTGTTTGTTTTTCCTGCTTCTTGCTACATCTTAAATTTGAACATTATTTTAAGCAAAGTTGTTGTATGTTAATTTACTTTACCAAATACACAGCTATCTCCAGGGCTGACATGATAGATGGAAACTGCAGTGGCTATTGGCCCCAAAGGCAGTCATTTGTGTTTTGAAATTCCTTAATTATATATGTACACAGCGCCTCTAATAGCCCCCGCAGAGGCACCAGGCCCGGCCGGAGTCCCTAAACACTGTCACACAAACAGGAATAAAAACTTATAAAGGGGGAGTTTTAAATCAGCGGTGGGGATAAACCATATTTTTAAAAATCTGTAATGTCAAATATAAGACATTCTAATCACCACATCTATAATTACACAGCAGAGTAAATCACTAAAAAAATTAAATGTCCTCAATATGATAAAGAAGAATAATTAACTTTTAACTCAAAGCTCGCATCCTGATGCTGGATGACTCAGGCTCACCCTTGGGAAGTATAAGGACGACAAAGGAAATCAACTTTCAAAGCTGTGAGGAGACTGCCGATGGCTTCAGGATGGGCTCGCGTCTTACTGTTTTACACAGCAAAACAAACAAATGAGCCACTGAAATGATCACGCATAGGCGAGTGCCTCTGTGTAAATACCCAAACTTTGAAAATAAAAAAGCCTTTCTGTTTTACAATGTACATGCTTGAGGAAGAAGTAGCATGGATATCTGTTTGCATGCACAGAGCATTTCCACAGAGTGCCATTGGTGTGGGCTCACGAAGCCCAGTGGCCCAGCTGGGCATACAGCATCATCCAAATTTTACAGAAGAGGAAACCGAAACTCAGTTGGTGCCTGGTCTATGGCCCCATGGTCAGAAGTAACAGAGCTACGACCAGAAATCCAGTCCTCTGAGCTGTTACCCTGCAGTGCAAGGGCCTTCAATGCAAAGGATAGAAAGGAAGTCATGTGGAGGTCACCTGTGCCATGGGGTATTGGCCCAGGTAGGACTCAGCATGGGGCTGGCACCCAGAAACACTGGCCAGCCACCATTGGAATGGCCCAGTGAGAAGGCGTGGCCACCATCTGGAGCCCAAGTCCCTACTCCTGTTGGTGGTCCCAACTCTCTTCTAGGGAGGTGGCAGCAGCAACCTGGAGACAGATCCCAGGCTTGCCCTTGTCCCCTAGGACACCTTGGGCAGCACGCTTAATGTTTCTGTAAACAATAGGGTCCCCTTCTTGGCAGGCAGGCTAATACCTGCCCTGTATAATTCACAGGATTGTTGTGAGGATTAAAATGAGGAAATTCACGCCTAGCACGTAAGCCAAGAGGAACTGCTGGTTTCATCGGAAAAGAAATGGCAGGTAATGAATTAAGCATGTGAAGGTGCTTGTGAATTGTGAAGTGTTCACACAAATGAGGGCTGTTATTATTATTCCTCTAACAAACAGTATTGAGAAGACAGCACAGCACTGGACTAGGTTCTCTAGGGGATGCCAAGTGTTGGGTGAGATGAATTCCCCATCCTTAGGGAGCTTGGGCTCTAGAAAAGCTTCACAAAATTAAATGAAAATGCCCTTAGCCACTCGAGAGTCAGCAGCAGCAGCAACTGCAACCCCAAGCTCTTTGTGAGGGCTGCAGGAAAAGATTATCCGAAAGGGTTTCGGAAGCGCAGGAAGAGGTCCCAAGAGCTGAGGGTTTTTGCAACGAGGTGGCACCTCAGAGGTCATCCAGGGTCTCAAGGGTGGTCCAGGAACCAGCAGCATCAGCATCGCTGGGAGCCGGCCAGCCATGCGGAATGTCAGGCCCCGCCTCAGACCTGCTGAGTCAGAATCTGCAATGTAACCAGATCCGTGGTGATTCATGTCCACATTCCGGTTTGAGAAGCCCTGGGCTAGTGGATCCCAACTGCTTGAATTCCAGACTGGCTGACCCGCCCAGCCTGGTGGAGGAGCTGCCCCGGGAAATCCACCCCACTCCACAGCCTCCCTGTGAGGCCCCTGCCCGGAAGGGCTCAGCAACTCTGAACCAGCCGCTCTGCCACGTGGGGCTCTGTCTTATGCATTGATTCAAGGCTCATATCTGAAGGCCCCATCCTCTGGCCATCCTAATATGAATAGGCCTCTCCCTAGCAGCGGTTACAGGTACCTCTGCAAGCCTGGCTTCAGCTCCTCCAGAGGCTGAATGTCCGATCATTGCACGGGGGTTCCCCATGGTCTCCCAAAGTAAGTTTTGTATCAGCTACATGGCCTATATGCTAAGTCAGACCATCCCAAACACACGCTTCAGGTTTGGTGAGCAACCACCTGGCTGTTCTTGTATGATGCAGTAACCAGCAGAAACGCCATTTTATCTATGGGCATGAGGACCCTGCCACTCCAACAGTCAATGACGCGTTCAAAACCTGCACTCATTAGTGACAGAGCTGGGGCTGCGATCCTGGTGACTGCTGCCCATCAGCACCCTCTTGCCTCCCTTTGCATCGTAGTGGGATGGAACGTCTACCATAGCACGGTGAGAGGGTGGAGCACCTTCTGTCCACACCTGCTCCGGCAGCCTAGCAACTATGGCTGGGATGTCTAGGAGCAGCCTACAGGGAAAAAGGGCTCCAAGAACATGTTTGAAATAACTAAATGGGGCCAGGCACGGTGGCTCACACCTGTATTTGGGAGGCCGAGGTGCGTGGATCACCTGAAGTCAGGAGTTTGAGAACAGCCTGGCCAACATGGTGAAAACCCATCTCTACTAAAAATAACAAAAACTAGCCGGGCGTGGTGGCAGGGGCCTGTAATCCCGGCTACCTGGGAGGTTGAGGCAGGAGAATCGCTTGAACCCAGGAGGCAGAAGTTACAGTGAGCTGAGATCGTGCCACTGCACTCCAACCTGAGCAACAGAGTGAGAACGTGTCTCAAAAAACATTTTTAAAAATAAAATAACTAAAGTGACCACAATAAGACCACACACCCATGAGGATGGCTATTATGTAAAAAGAAGAAAAAGAGAAAGAAAACAGCAAGTGTTGAGAAGGATGTGAAGAAATTGGAACCCATGTGCATTGTTGACAGAAATGTAAAATGGAACAGCTGCTGTGGAAATCAGAATGGCAGTTCCTCAAAAAAAAATAAACATAGAATTACCATATGATCCAGCAACTCCACTTCTGGCTGTAGACTCAAAGAAACTGAAAACAGTCTTTAAGAGGCATTTGTACACCCATGTTCACAGCAGCATTTTTCACAATAGCCTAAAGACGGAAACGACCCAGACATCCACATGTGGATAAATGGATAAAGAAAATGAGGTACATACATACAGTGGAATAGTATTCAGCCATAAAAAGGAAGGAAATTCTAGCACATGCTACAACATGGATGAACCTGGAGAGCATTATACTAAGTGGAATAAGCCCATTACAAAAGGACAAATACTGCATGATTCCATTTATATGAGGTTTCTAGAGTAGTCAGATTCATAAAGACAGGACATAGAATAGTGATTGGCAGGGCTGGGAGCGGGAGGGAATAGGAAGTGAGGGTTTGATGGGGATAGAGTTTCTGCTCTGTAAGATGAAAAGGGTTCTGGAGATGGACGGTGGTGATAGTTGCTGTGAATACACTCAGTACTACTGAACCATACACTTAAAAATGATTAAAATGGTCAAATTTTAGGTTTTGTAAATTTTTTAAGACTTCATGCAATTTTTTTAAATCCGAAAAATGGTGTTCAGAGTCTTACTCTTCATCCTGTCCACATGCACTTTGAGCCAATAGCAGCAGGTAAGAAGTGTCCACGCCGTGTAGAAGAGAGTCAACTGACTTAGGAGTTGAGAGAGTTCAAGTCCAGACCCATCTCCCTTTGATGCCTCCGTGAATTTGGATGAGACCACCTGCCTGCCTTTTGGAGCCTCATTTCAATTGCAGCCAAAAGCATTTGACAATCCCTATTGTCCCTGCCAGATTTCCAGCATCCGATGCTTCTCCCCAGAGCTCAGTGGTTCCCGCATTAGTTTGCACAGAGAGCTTGTTAAATATTCAGATTCCTGGGACCCAATCCCAGAGATACCGATTCAATCAGGGCCTGGAAATCTGCCATGCAACAAGCAGCCCAGGTGATTCTGATGCAAGCAGCCCAGGTGATTCCTCAGAACACCTTAGGAAACACTGCGGTGGGGCACACCTGGACTTTTTTACTGTTATTGTACAGTTTGCTGGGGGAAAAAAAAGGCAGCCACTTACTAGCTATTTGACCTTAGATAAGTTACTTAATCTCTCTGTTCCCCTAGTCTTTTATTTTGCAAATGGGAATTACAATAGCACTGACTTCATAGATTTGTTGCGAGACTTCAATAAAATAAGTAGGTTCAAGGAAATGAAGTGCTTGGAACACTGTCATAGGGTGAGTCCCATGAAACAGACTGGGAGACTCTGAGATTTGCAGGCAGGGGGCTTACTGGGAATGCCCTCAGGGGTCGGCGCCTATATGAGCTGGGGGTTGGACTGTAGGGAAACTTGAACAGTGATAAAATCGCCACAGTGGTCTCAGATGAGCCCCTGTGAAGAAGGTCTGGGGTTCTGATGATCCATCAGCCAAACTGAGGTCTTTGTGGCTCTCCGCCACAGCCCAGTCATTGGGTGCAGCTACAGTTGGGGAGTCCTGGGAAATTTTCATACAGGAGTGAGCTGGGAGCCTCAGCTGGCAATTTCCCTGGCTTGTTGTAAGGGGTCTCTGGGCAGCACCTCCCAGCATCCACTACCCCGTGCCTGCAGGTAGCGGGCACTCAGGAGACATCCATCCCTCCCCTGACTCCCCACTGCTTCCCACTGCCTTCGCCATCACCTTCCTGTGCACGTTACCCCACTGCTTTCCACTGCCCCCACTTCCTGTGCATGTTACCCCTTCCTGTGCACGTTACCCCTTCCCGTGCACGTTACCCCACTGCTTCCCACTGCCTGCGACGCCACCTTCCTGTGCACGTTACCCCACTGCTTCCCACTGTGGGCGACGTCACCTTCCTGTGCACATGACCCCTTCCTGTGCACGTGACCCCACTGCTTCCCACTGCGGGCGACGTCACCTTCCTGTGCACGTGACCCCTTCCTGTGCACATTACCCCACTGCTTCCCACTGCCTGCGACGCCACCTTCCTGTGCACGTGACCCCTTCCTGTGCACGTGACCCCACTGCTTGTGGTGACCTGGAGAGAGAACGAATGATGACCCCTTCCCGAGGCCCGTTACTGCAGACACACCTCAGAGTCCTGAGCAGGTCAAGGCCTGCCCCCAGGAGGTGAGCCTGTTGTCCCTACCTGGTGACCGATGGCTAAGGCCTGTAGCGTGCATACGGCCAGGTGTTCACTCCCCACTGAATTCACTCAGTCCTCTTCCAACTTCCTCGCTGCCATTATTCCCCATTTTACACAAGAGAACACTGTGGCTTCGAGAGGGCCAGGGCCTTGGCCAAGCCCACAAAGGTAGAACATGGTGGAACTGCAATTTAAGCTCAGGGAGTCTGGGCCTCAGGGGCGTGAGTTTAACCAGTGAGCTCTCCTACCCCTCAGGAGGCTACAGGGTATGACTGGATTGGAGTGGATGCTGGTGTGGAAACAAGAAGAGGAGCTGGGACCCCCCACCCCGGGGCCATCCCCCTGAGAGCTGGGGCTGCCCCAGGCTTTGCTCTGCAGACACACCTGGGAGGCATCAGCATGTTGTGCTTTCTCATCAAAGGACTTAAAATGGAGACCTGGCTTCCCCTGAGTTCCCTCTCTGCCCCATTTCCCGCGGTAGCCCAGGACGTCACCTCCCTCTCTGGCCTCAGCAGCAGTGAGGGTGACACAGCATGGTCTCTCTGGCAGCGTCCCCAGGCCAGTGTCAAGAAGTGGCAGTGCCTCCAAGAGAAAGCCCACAAAGGACTGTGCCCAAGACTCTGCCCCATCAGCGCGGCTCCCTTACCAGCCCTCAGCCAGCCTGTGCTGCGGACTCCAGCGCCCTATGAAAAGCCACAGGCTCCCTTGGGCCTGCCAGGTCTCACCTCCAGTTCTGGGCCACCCGACTCCTGCCCCACCCTTGCCCAGCGCCTGACCCCTGACCCTTACAGTGCACCATCCACAGCTTCCCTTCCACCCTACAATGATGGGGCGCCCCGGGCCAGGGCCGCTGCACCTCACCCCACCTCATCCAGGCTCCCAGAAGTCATGGCCCCAGGACCCACCGGGCCAGGAGGAGTGGCTGGGTACACAGCATTTAGGAGCAAGATCCAAGTTTGCTCTGATCCAGGAACTCCAAGAAGTAACTTCCAGGTTACTTTCAGTCTACTCCTCTGGTGTGGGACTTGCTTTCCACCAGCATCTTTTGGTTCCCAGAGCCCGGGAGAAAACACTGACCTCTTTAGGAAGTTGGGCTCTCCCCGCACCACTGCCACCCAGCTTGGCAACCTTGGCCAACATCTCAGTGTCCTTGTCTGAAGATAATGAGGCACCCAGCTGAAAAGGCTGTTGGGAAACCCTCCGGGCTGATGCAGAGCCCCGACCAGCAAGGCGGTTGAGGGTGGTCATTGCCATTAGCTGCCTCCCGTGCCAGCACAGGAGGAAACTAGCGCTAAGCGGACCACACGGGTCCCAGAGGGCAGGGCTACCAGCTGAAGGGTCACATTTAAGCCCAAAGCCTCAGGGGAGGAGGAGACGGGAACAAAAGTGGCCGGCTATTCAGGCCAGGGCAGGCTGAGGTCAGGAGCCAGAGAAGAGGAACCAACAGGGAGAGGGCCAATGCCAAGGGCAGCCACCGGTGCCCAGCCTCTGAAGGCTGCCCCACAGACCTTCCATTCAGACCCACCGAGCCCCTCTTCCTGTTGAGCTGCAGCAAAACAAGCCCCAGCATGGTGGAAGCCGCGGATGTACTGTTTGAGGACCTAGGTCCCTAGGCCAGCTCTGCCCTGAGCTGCCTTTGCTGCTGAGAGAGGTCAAGGACAAGATCATACTCTAGTTGGTGCATAAGCCAAGATCCATTGGAGGCCCGGCTTCAGAGTGGACATTTCCCACCTTGGGTGTGCGCTGACCTGTCTAGACTGCAAAGCGGTGTAGCCAGGCCCTGTGCCTGTTGCTCTTCCACTCCCTCACACACCCGTTGCCTGGCCCGCCAAGGAGGCTGTGCAGCCTGAAGCTCTCAAAGGCCTCTACCAAGGCCTCCTCTTCCTTCCCACCCAAGCTTCCGGCAGCCTGGCTCCAGCCTGACCCAAACCCAGATCAGTGGCCAAGCAGGCAGAAGGTGCTGATCAAAAGGGCCCTCAAAGCTCATTTCATCTAATTGTGAGTGTTCACAGAGAAAGGACTGAAAACGGAGCTGGCGTCAACAGTAAATCATGTCTGCAGGAAGAGGAGAAGCTTCCCTTGGAAATTAAGGAATGACTGTCGACAGGCCGGACCATCAGAACGCCAGCTGCCTAATGAAGCAATAAAGGCCTTTGTCCCCCCACTTCTCACTGCTCTGCTCTTACATGTACAATTATTACAAAAATCAAAGAGACGAATGTTGCCTTGAGATATGATTTCCATATTGGTATGGATTGTATTATACAAGCAGTACAATACGCTCCATTATCATTTTGATTATATGCGCCTTTCATTTGCACTATTGGACCATTATCTGCCGTACATTCATTACATTATAAGAAACTGGAACTCTATCCTTGCAATGAATTGTAAAAAAGGATTTCTATTTTTTGCAGATTGATATTTCAGGGGAGAACATTAAACAGCAAACATTATTTGTAAAGTTTTTTTTTAACATAAACTCTTAAAAGAAGGAAATAACCCTGATATTTCTAACAGACAGAAAAGCCCCAGGCTAGATGCAATAAATGATTGCAATTTAGAATGCATGTACTATTAGGGACTCCTGATTAAATTGTAAGTTCCTTGAGAGAAAGAAGTCAAATAGATGAGGCTGGGGAAGCAGCCTGCTGATTGGGAGAGAACAGATCCTGTCCATGGCGAACAGCAAGACGTGGCTCCACTGGCCTCCAGGCTGTAAGGCTAGGTTCACAGGGAGCAAGGGAAGTTTCCAGGAAAGACGGGAGTTGTCCGGGAGTCTGGGTGGGATGCTGAAGTCTGTCAACTTCTGGGGTCGCTGTGGAGAAACCCAGAAGAGGGTTTATCTGGTTGTGACTCAAAGGCAAATCAATTCGTTCGCTGATCTGTGGAGGTGAGGAGCCGAGAGAAAGAGCCGTGCACGTCAGTGCCCCCAGTCCCGTGCTCTCAAACCCTGCTCTCAGGCATCAGGCATCAGGCATCAGACATGAAGCAAGGACTCCGCGTGATTCCTCCTGCTGCAGAGGCCACACAGGGGCTGTGATCCAGGCAGACCAGAGCTCACACCTGGTTCTGCCAGCGCCAAAGAGCTGTGTGTCCTAGGGCAAAGTCCTTTGCTTCTCTGATCCTCAGTTCCTCCACTGATAACATGTGGCTGATACCTCATGCAACTGGGTCACAGGTTTGCTAGGATGAGCCAATAAACCTAGAGGTGGGAAAGTCCCTTGAAAAGCGTAGCCCTGCTTATTATATGAATAATAAAAACACAATTTCTGTGTTATTGCAAACACCATTACTCTTCCCAGCTCAGCCTGTCTAAATCACAGGCATCTCTCTGTCACTCGGGGCCTAGCTCAAATGCTACCCCCTCCATGGGACCCTCCCTGCTACTCCCAGTCAGAAGGGTCCCACCCTCTCCTGACTCCCTCACGAGGCACTTTTTTTTCTCCTGAATCACTTTTCATGTCTGCCCTCCCTCTAGATAGGAATTTTTTAACTTCATGTCACTATCCATTCACAGTGGGTCATGAAATCAATTTTGAGGGTTGCAACCAGCACTTCTTTTTTCAATAAAATAGGCTAGAATAGAAACTATCAGAATGTAGCCAGTTGCGGTGGCTCACACCTATAATCCTAGCATTTTGGGAGGCCGAGGCAGGCAGGTTGCCTGAGCTCAGGAGTTCGAGACCAGCCTGGGCAATATGGCAAAACGCTGACTCTACTAAAAATACAGAAAACAAAATTAGCCAGGCATGATGGTGCACACCTGTAATCCCGGCTACTGGGGAGGCTGAGGCACGAGCATTGCCTGAACCTGGGAGGCGGAGATTGCAATGAGTTAAGATCGTGCCACTTCTCTCCAGCCTGGGTGACGGAGCAAGACTGTCAAAAGAAGGAAGGGAGGAAGGGAGGAAGGAAGGGAGGGATGGAGGGAGGGAGGAATCATGCAAAGTAAAAGTGAATATTGTTCCATAGATTTGTTTTCCAAAAGTACACGAATATGCTGGATCACAACGTAGCACATATTTCTGGTTTAAAAGTTTGAGAGGCACTACATCAGAGTCTGCACTCCCAGAGGGCAAAGCACTGGCCTCACGAGCTGTATATCCATCCCTGTGGCACAGAGCCCAGCCCTTGACTTACCAGAGGAGTATGACAAGTGTTTGTTGAGTGAATCTTTGTTATTCTCCTAGATAGTATGTTACTGCATGATTTACAATTTGGATCCATTTGGGGCCGGGGAAAGTACACAATTATTGTTTCTGGGCAAAATCTCAGCGGATGGGAAGGGCCAGGTCCTTCTGATCTGTTCCTGCAGAAGCAATCAGTACTCTTTAGAAACAGTTTTCCACCTGCATCAACAATCACCCAAATCCTCCCGCCTCATTAGCTGCAAGGCTGGGCGGATTAAACATCCTCCTCGTCCATTCCTTACTGCAGCACACTTGGCTATGAATGGGACTGACTCAATCTTTAGAAGATCCTTTTATACACTGTTATATTGATTTTTAAAACATTTTTAGTCGACACAATGAAAAGCTCACCCAGGGGTCTTCCTTCACCTTCAGCGTTGAAATCCATATCTTAACCTCTTACTGCCTGGAGCCTACCTTGCCCCAGAGCGACTCTGGGGACTGTGGTGGGACCTGACTTTACTCGTGTGGTTCACTCACCCCTTTTAGGATAAAGATATTGATTTTTGAATAAACATTTTCATTTTCCCGTCCTCTCCAGGTTCCTTATTGCTTGACGTGGAGCCTCTTGGGGTGTGTTGCATGTTGATCTTTACCATATTTAAAAAACTAAAAAGCCCTGAGTGCTATTTTTAGAGCTTGTAGCTCTTTATTTATGTGATCCTGTGTCTCCAGTACAAGTTCATCAATTACTTTAATTCCCACTAAATGTGGAGCTGGATTTCAAGTGGCGCTGGAAGGTTCAGCACCCTTTTAGCTCTTGGTTTAAATCTTGACGAGGGCTGAAAGTGAAGGTTCTTAACCCTTTTCTCCTTCAACCCATCCCCAGGCCCAGGGCCTAAGCGGGCGTAGCTTTGTAATCCCTCAGGGAGGACAGGGCCAGACTCCCAGCAGTGAGCGGTCAGGGAGAAGACAGCACCACGGAACCTCCTTGCCTTTAGGGCATTCTGTGCAAATTCAGCCTCTGCTCAGGGTCTCAGGATATGCGGCAACCTTGCAGATCGCGTCCCAGCCTTGCAGCCTGTTCAGTGAGCTCTCTGCCTGTCTCGTCCGCCCCAGTTCCTAGCCCCTCCTCCGGTGACTAACCGCACCCTGGCTCCCCAGAGGCCACCTGACAACCTTTTCTGCCCCACCTGCACTTCCATCCACCAGACTGAGAACCAGAAACCTTAGATAGCCAGAGCTGAGGGAGGGATTGTTCAGAAGAGGAAATGGTGGGTGCTACAAGCTCCCAGCCGTCCACTTACTGGGAGCCCACCATGCGCCAAGCCTGCAATGAAGGGGAGAGGTGTGGTCCCTGCCTCCAGGGGAGACAGTCACAAAACCCCTGATATAGGACAAATGCTTACCCCCAAGGTGAATGTGTTAGCAGAGGGGGCTTTGGGGAGGTGACTAGGTGATGAAGGCAGAGCCCTCATGGATGGGATGATCGTCCTTCCAGGAAGAAACACGATGGGCCTTGCTTCCTCCCCTGCTCTCCACCATGCGAGGACGCAGGAAGAATTTGTTGTCTGTGAACCAGAAATCAGGCCTTCCACTCATACGGGATCTACCAGCACCTTCATCTTGGACTTGCGGCCTCTGGAACTGTGAAGACTAAATGCCTATTGTTTAAGCCTCCCAGTCTCTGGTATAGCAGCCTGAACTGGCAGGAGCAAAAATCAGATGTGGCCAGCTGGAGATAAAAGGGGAACTTAGGAAGTGCAGGTAGCAAGAGTAGCCCACTCCTTCAAGAAGCTCTGCTGTGAGCAGGAGGCAAAGGGGGCACCCAGGATGGCCAGAAGGCCACTGACAAGGAGGAGGCATGACTGAGTGCAAAGGAGGAGCAGTCAGCGAGGGGAAGAATGGGCTGTGCAGAGGTGCAGGGAGGCCAAGAGGTGAGGAGCGAGGGTGGGGAGGCTATGGCTGGGAGGAAGGGAAGTGATTCTGGATCAGCATCCGCTATGCTGGTCTATGGGGTTCCGTGAGGTACTGACTGGTGTTCAGTTGTCAACCAAGTAGAAGCAACACCAGGTTACAAAAGCCAAATGAGCTTCTTGATAGCAGAAGTGCCCAGGACCAAAGTCGTCTCAGGCCAGTCACATTCAAAGAGAAACAGTGGTCTGCTATCCGAATGTTTTCCAGCACTTTCCAGTCCTCCACTCCACTTTGACTCCAACAGCAGAGTGCTTGGAGCTGGTGGGACCATGTGTGCGCCCAGGTCACACTGAGATCCAGCTCCTTCTTGCTGGGTAATGTGCACATTTATATCTAGAAGGGGCTGAGGGGCTGCAGGGTTATCCAAACTCGGGCTCGAGATGCTGTTTCCTTAACAACTGTTGCTGGAGACTAAGTGTTCTGTGGGCTGCAGTTTTGGAAAATGCTCTAAAAACTGGTTAAGGTGCTAGAGAGGAAGGTGTCAGAGTGCTGGAGAGGTCCCTGCCTGTGGCCCCCACTTTCTCTGGAAAGTGGGGGCAAGGCCCTCTTTCGCCACTTCAGGGAAGCTGTGTGAGCTCAGTTTGGGAAGATGCCGCTGGAGAGGATCACAAACTGGCCAGACTAGAAACCACCCGTGGCTGCCTTTTTTCTTTTTTTTCTTTTCTTCTCTTCTCTTCTCTTCTGTTCTCTTCTCTTCTCCTCTCTTCTCTTCTCTTCTCCTCTCCTCTCTTCTCCTCTCCTCTCCTCTCTTCCCCTCCTCTCCCCTCCCCTCCCCTCCCCTTCCCTTCCCTTCTCTTCTCTTCTCTTTCTTTTCTTTGCAGCCTCAACCTCTGGGGCTCAAGCAATCCTCCCACCTCAGCCTCCCAAGTAGCTGGGACTACAGGTGCATGCCACCATGCCCAGCTGACTTTAGTATTTTTTATATATAGAGAGAGAGAGACGGGCTATCGCCATGGTGCCCGGGCTGGTCTCAAACTCCTGGGCTCAAGCAGTCCACCCACCTTGGCCTCCCACAGTGCTGGGATTGCAGGCGCGAGCCCCTGCACCTGGCCTGACCCCATTTCTAATCCTGCTTTTCATGGGACGATTTTTCTCCAATGGCGTTCAGCAGCCCTGGTGAAATATAGCAGAGGTAGATAAGGAGGGATGAGAAAGGAGGAGGGGCTTTCAGCAGGGCTATTGGATTGAAGGAGCGCTGGCCCAGAGTCAAGGAAGCTGGGTTCTAGCGCCAGATCTGGCAAGCCGGTCACCCCGGGCATGCTGCTGGAAGCCCGTGAGCTCTGGTTTGCTCTTCTGTAGCTGGGTTTCATGTGCCCATCCTGCCTGCTTCCAGAGGGACGTGACAAGAATGAAATGGCCCCGTAGATCTGGATGTCCTTGGCAAAGTACAAATATGTGCAAGGGGGTTTTGTTGGAACTTAGGTCTCTCCTTTTAGGTGCTTGTGGTATTTCAAGTCCAGAAGCAATTCAAGCTGTTTCTGAGGGTGGTCATTGCAACAGCCACCACTGGAGAACTGACCCTCAGACCTCCTGGCCACCAATCAGTGATCCACAGGTGGAAGGAAACTTGGCCTACAGTGTGCCTGAGAGATTGGCCAATGCCGCAGAACCCTGCCTGCTTGGCTACCAGGCCTGCCTTCATTCATTCACTCACCCAACAGAGATTTGGTGGTTTCTGTCTGCATGGTAGCTGGGAGGCCACAGGGAATGGAACAGACACAGTCACTGCCTGCACCAAACCCATGAGCCGCTGGCACTGCAGCCCAGAGAATGTGAGGTCCTGGAAGGGGTTCCTAACGGCAGATTGGAGGAGTGATAAGGTTGGAATAGGGGACAAGGGGCCTAAACCCGACTAAGGACTTTTGGCCTTAAGAATGTGCAGCACTAGCTAAGAGTTTTAAGATGTAAAGTGATACAGATTTACATTCTTTAAATGTCATTTAGACCAGAGGTCAGCAGTTGTGGCCTACAAAAGAACCTGAGAAGAATCAACTCTCTTTTGAAAGGGATAGCATTTTGCCTAATTGAGGTTCAAGGTCAAGGTTCTCTATCATCGTTTTGATTCCAAATGCTCATCTACAAAAACTATTCTTCGCTCGTGGGCTGCACGGAAACAGGCAGTGGGCCCCGGTTTACAGCAGACACGGTCAAGGATGGAGAAGGAGGTCCACTCCCTCAAGGGGAGAAGAGTCAATGAAGCTGCAATCCTGGGACAGGTGGAGTCCACCCAGGGGATGTGCCCAGGAAGGCGTAGACTAAAGGTCAACAAAAACGGTGCAAACCCCAGCAGGTGACCAAGGAGAGGGATCATTTGCATTAAGGCACAAAATCAACAGGAGTGGCTGCAGAGCTCACAGAGCAGGACAAGGGACCTAGAGGCCCCCAAGGACAGCAGGGGCCGCCACTCCAGGGTAAGAAGAGGCCTGCTCAGAGGGGCATCTGGGGAAGACCTTCTCTCCAGCTCCAGGGTAGAAGAGGAACAGAGGGGGCTCAGACCTGGGCTGCCCACGGCCAGGTGAGTAGTGAGAACCCAGACAAAGGCAGGAGCGAAGGGCTGCAGAAGAGGGCCATGGGAGACAAGCCAGGGGCTCAGGACAGGAGATCGGGGTGCCCCAGGCTCCCACTTGGGTGCTGAAGTTGGGGGTGACACCAGCTTAGGGGGTCCCATGGAACACCTAGTCATGCAGGGTTGAAACTCAGAAGAGAGGACTGAGCCGTAGAGACCTATCTGGGTCTTCAGCAAAGAGCTGACCCTCAAGAAACGCCGGAGTGCAAATGGCGCCACCAAGGATCAGTCCCAGGAAAGAGGCACAAAGGCCGGGAAGAGGACTGGGCAAAGAAGAGCAGCCCTTAGAAAACAGGAAAACCAGGAACAGGAGGTCAGAGAAAGAAAACTCTGCCAGAAGAGGGAGCATCAGTAGGGAGGTCCAGGCCCTGCAAACATGAGGGTGCCCAGAGCTGCCTTCAGGGGAGGTGGGGACAGGAGCCAGCCATGGGGGCAGGAAGATCAGATGGGAGGTGAGGACGCAGTCCGGGACAGGGAGGACAGACAAGTCTTCCCAGAAGCTTGTCTGGGAAGGAAAAGAAAGATCTGGGGCCAGAGTTGAGGGACAGGTGTCAATGCTGAGGAGAAGAAGCCAGGAGAGAAAGAAGAATAAAGGCGAAGTGTGAGCTGTATTTCAACATTAGATCCTCATCTTATCCCAAAGGAGACTAAGCAATTCCATAAGTGGGTGTGGGCCCTGGGCCGCATGATTCAGTGAACTCAGTATGAAGCTTTTAGAGCCAGTATACTCGTTCTAAATCAGTATACCATATGTTTCTTTTAAATAGTATATTAATCTGCCCTTTTATATTTGATGGAGTTAATTTTACCACTTCAAAAAGTGAATTTTGGCTGGGCAAGTTGGCTCATGCCTGTAATCCTAGCACTTTAGGAGGCCAAGGTGAGCGAATCACCTGAGGTCAGGGGTTCAAGACCAGTCTGGCCAACATGGCGAAGCCCCGTCTCTGCTAAAACTACAAAAATTAGCCAGGTGTGGTGGCTCATGCCAGTAATCCCAGCTACTTGGGAGTCCGAGGCAGGAGAATCACTTGAACCCAGGAGGCAGAGGTTGCATTAAGCCCAGATCATGCCACCGCACTCCAGCCTGGGTGACAGCGTGAGAATACGTCTCAAAAAAAAAAAAAGTAAATTTTATAACTTAATGTGCCATCACTTTTTGCTTTGGCTCCCAGGAAGCTCAGAGCTAGTCTGCAGGCCAAATTTATTAACTACATAGAAGAACAAGATTTGCATATCTGAATTATTTTCTCCCCTTGGTCGTATCATGCTATTCTGTCCATATCCCCTAATTGTATTTTTATTTTTAAAATTTCTGTCTGTGTTCCACTGTTTTCTTTTAGCGGGCTGCTTGAGATGTTTGGTGAAATGAGGCAACGTGCCTGTGATTTTGTTTTCCACCCCGGTCGCCAGGGCATGCTCCAAGGCTTGCAGTTTCCATGGACGCAGCCAGGTGAGTTTGGGTGGCGTCGTCTGATCCCCACTCTTGACCCCTTGGCCCCTGCAGCTCTCCGAGCAGAGAAGTTGTTCTTCAGTCGCTGCTTGCACATTGGTGAGCAAAAAGATGGAAAAGCCAGTGTGATTTCCAACTAATCTTGACTAAGTCACATATAGGGTTTTTTTCCCCACCTCTGGGAAGATTGTCAAGTGAAACAATGTGGCTTTGAGCTTCTGACAGATGCTAATGAATTGTTGTTTACATTTTTGATTTACTGCCTAAACAAAGATAAGACATGCTCTTGAAAACACATTGAATGCACAATCCAAACACATCCATTAAATCTGTCACAATAAACATGACAGCTTTCTTCTAACCTAACAACTGGCATGCCTCATTTGCATATTAATGAGAAAACCGGGATCAGCCGCACAAATTACTTATATCTCATGAAGGGGCTGCTCCTGATGACAGCAAGGCACTTGGGGGTGTAAATACACCACGTTAATACCTTCGCTGTTTCGGTGCCTTTTCCCTCTCTGTGCTTGGGCTCTGTGCTCCAGGTTGGATACTTCCGTTAAGCTGTGTGGGGGCAGGGGCCCCCGACAGGGGTCATCATGGGCCCAGAAAGAGCTGGATTGGCCTCAAATCCTGCCAACGCTCCAAGAACACTTAGTGAGTACCTATTATGGCCTGGTCAACAGTTTCCAATTGCAGTTGAACTTGATCATAAATTGCATTCAAATGAACCAAGAGAAAAACATGAGAATTTACTGGTACCACCCAGGTGTGACTTTTCACATGCATCATCACATTTAAACCTCACAGGAAGCCTTAGAACAGGGTGCACAAAAGTACAGGTGCAAGGACCCTGACTCCCATTCCTCACCCACAGCAGACATAGCTAGTCAATGCCAGAACTCCTTCCAGCTGAGCCTGGAATCAAACTCGCAATTCTCAAGGCAAGACTTCAAGAGGCTGCCACCATCCAAAGAATCCACACAGGCGATGAAGCCCCATTGGTGCCCTGCCTTAGGACAGGTATGATTGTTGACATTAGAGAAATGAGGAAAAGACCCATTTGGAAAAGTTAGGGGACCTACCAGGTCACCGGGCAAGGAAGAGGCAAAGTCAAGATTCCACCCTGGGTCTTCCAGCTACCAGCCCAGTTCCCTCCTCACTTCTGCTGCTTCCTAGACCACCTCACAGCTCCACTCTTTACACAGCTTCACCTGGGCCCATGTGCCTAGGTAGGAATTAAGTTGATTATGATTGAAGGTATCAGCAACAAGATAACTCAAATTGAAGGGGCCAGAGAAGATAATGCTTCCAGGAAGAGGTGGCCCAGGCTCCAACGCCACAGTGATGCCTTCAGAGTCACAAATGCTGAAAGTCTGCAGGATGTCCCATCCTCAGACACACTTGGGTCTGCACCTCACTCTGGGCGCCTGGGGCAATTCCCTTGTTTCCCTGAGTCTCATCTGTAAAAAGGAAATGACAGCTCTCACTTTCTACCACCATCACGAGCATAAAAGGGATTTTGCTCTAAAGAACTTAGCACAAAGCCTGCTCAATGAATGGTGGTTTTAAAATGCCAAACCCTCAGCACCAGTGATTTTCCTAAGTCTTTTACTCCAGCTGGCTCCACCCAGCTGCTTCTTCCTTGCTATGCGCCAGACTCAAGAGTGCGGCAGGTACTCTCAGAAAGTGCCAGGCCATCCGAGGGAGACTCACACCTAAAGAAAAGCTCTCCTTTCCTCTTCTTCCCTCTGCTCCTCCAGCATCTTCTCCCAGACGGGCCTGTCCCTGAGCTGGAACTGCCGAGTCAAGGTGGTGCAGGCCCCACCCACAATCCAACATTCCCGGGTCAGGCAATTCAGCCCTGGCCTATTCCTTTAGAGGTCCCATCCTCATTCCACACTGCAGCACCCGCGTCCCAGGCTTTGGCCCCTGGCTATTGAAAGGCCCCCTGGGTGTCCAAGGTGGTGTTCACAGAGGCCAGGTGCTCAGCATCTGCTGACAAGAAGACCTCAAGTATACAAGGTGGAGAAAGTCAAAGACACTCCATAAAAAGGGATTCTCAGGGACTGCTGGCACTGGGCATTTTTATTACAGATTCTTCTATCCACATTACTTCACAAGAGAAAAAAGTTCTACTCCTATTGAATTAAGATGCACATTGAAATATTTCCAATGCTACAACTCTTTCCCCTATTGATTTCCTTTTCCTTTTCTTTTTTCTTTTTTTTTTTTTTTTTTTTTTTTTTTTTTTTTCATTTTCTTTTTAGAGACAGTCTTGCTTTGTTGCCCAGGCCGGACTGCAGGGGCACAATCATGGCTCACTGCAACCTCAAACCCACCTAAGCCTCCCGAAGTGTTAGGATTACAGGCATGAGCCGCCACACCTGACTTGATTTTCTACCATGTCTTGATATCTTTAAAAAAAAAAAAACAAACAGAGTCTTGCTGTATCTCCCAGGCTGGAGTGCAGTGGCATGATCTCGGATGTCTGCAACCTCTGCCTACTGGGTTCCAGTGATTCTCCTGCCCCAGTCTCCTGAGTAGTTGGGATTACAGGTGTGCACCACCACACCCAGCTAATTTTTGTATTTTTAGTAGAGACAGAGTTTTGCCATGCTAGCCAGGCTGGTCTCGATCTCCTGACCTCAAGTGATCCGCCCACCTGGGTCTCCTCAAAGTGCCAGGATTACAGGCATGAGCCACTGCACCTGGCCCAAGATCTTTGTGTTAGACTCATGCTAGATGTCACATGTTGTAGGAAGCTCCTAAGATGACCCCCAGTGACAGCCCCTCTCCTGGTTTTCATCCCCTTGATACCTGTCCCTCGAGTGTGGGTTGTACTTGACAGCTCACTTCTAACAAATAGGATATGACAGAGGTGATGAATGTCACTTCTGAGATTAGGTTATAAAAAGACTATGGCCTCTGTCTTGGGCTTTCTGTCTCTACTCACTCTAGGGGAAGCCAGCTGTCATGTCATGAGGCACCCGGAGCCTCTGAGTGGCAGGGAGCTGGAGGCAGACTCAGCCCAAAGCCAGTAGGAGTTGGAGGGCCTCATTCCACCAGCTTACAGGGGACTGAAATCTACCTACAGTTAATGTGTGTGAGCTCACATTGCAGTCAGGCTGGGGATTCCGTCTTGGCCGAGTCTTCAGATGAAACTGCAGCCCCGGCCACAGCTTGACTGCAGTGTTGTTGGCGACCTTGAGGCAGAGGCACCAGCTCAACTGTACCTGGATTCCTGACTCAGAAACTATGAGACAATAAATGTTTATTGTTTTCAGCTGCTAAATTTGAGGGCAATTTATTATGCCATAATAAATAATACATATTAAGTGTAACCATATAAAATTGTATTTATTAAGTTTTTAAAAGTTAAATGTCAGCAATTTCTTATGAGTCAAACCAAATGCTTTATCCTATTTATTTCATATAACGTCCTGCAAGCTACCTGCTCTTTAACTTCTCTCCAAAAATGTGGAAATAGGCTCTCAAAAGTTAACAAATACAGCATGCCTCTCCTGTATCAGTAGTTGTGCTAGGCGCCAGGGGACAAATGAATGGGACACAGTCATCGCGTTAAGAAAACAGAGAGGCTCTGTTACAGGCTTCAAACAGAGAGAAAGCCAGAGCCACCCGCAGCTGAGTCAATGTGGAGATTCCTGCAGTGCCCCAGCCAACTGAAAGGTAGAGCATGAAACACACAGACATTTGACGGTAATTATCTCCAAAAGATCAGACCGGTGACATTTCTGCAAGGAGACCAATTCTGCCACAATTCCTTCCATCTATTAGTCACTATCTCACAATTATTTTGCCTTTTCTAATCAGCAGTGAGGCATTTGAAGCCCTTTCTCGAACACATTTATCATCTCCAATACTATGTGGAGAGAATCTATTTTATTTACCCTTGCTAAGCCTACCAGGATCTCATTTGTAATTAGAGAAGTACGTGTGAAGGAAAGGATTTGTTGTTGCTAAATTAGGTCAAATGTTCCATCCTCGGCGTGTCTGGCGTGTTTATAACATGCCCTCCATGGCTGGTGACAGGCGGACTCAGGTGCCCCACAATGTCCTTCCCTAAATCAATGTTCATCATGATTTTTCCTGTCTAAGTGGCTTCAGGGATTGTCCCAGCTATCCCCAGCCTGTTCAAGGAGTTCCCTGCTGGAGGGAGATTGTTCCCAGTCCCCTAGAGCTGAACCTGAAATTGATTTTGCCTAACTCTAGTAAGATCTGCAGACAAGGAAGAAACCACGAAATGGTGGCCAAAGAAAGATACCCATGGCACCTCAAAAGTGACAAAACATTGAGAAGCAATGCCCATTGTAATTCTCCATCTGTGTCCAAATGGGCACTTCCTGGGGAACCAAGAGGGCACTTCTCATCAGCAAAAGGGTATCTTAGGAAGCACATTCACTGCCCATTCCTCACCCAACCCTTTGTGGTTCCAGGCTTCACCTTGAATGGACGTCTCTCCTTCTTCTGATGGCAAACTCAAGGGATCTGAAGAGGTGATAGGTTTCCAGGTCAGGAATGACCCACAATATAACTCAATCTGTGTTATAACTCCCCTCTTTCTAACCCGTTTCACTTCCCGGTACAGAGCAGACAGCTGTGCTCAGGAACCGCATCTCCCATGGGTCTTTATTTGGGGAATACGACAAGAAGGAAAAAATGGGAAACACACCCTCAGGTGTCACAAGGGAGAGGATGATCCAGCAGCAGTTCTCCCCCTCTTTTCCCATTAAAATCCTACCTGACAGCCTACCCCATGAAGAAGCCTCACAGGAATTAAGATATTCCAGATATTCTCAGGAAAATGAAATATTGAAGAATGGCTTCCTGCGCCGATAATGGTGGTACATTTGAAAAATAGACCAGAGGGCCGTGTTTAAAAGCCTAAAGTCATAAAAGGCATTATGAATGGATGGATGGGGAACCTCTACAAGCAGACTTCATTGATGTCACCATAAACGATGAATGCTGTCACTCTTTTTTATATATAACAAGAAGATATGCTGCTGCTTCCAGATCTCATTGTAGAAGCTGTCAGGCTCACTGAAATGGCGTTGCATAAGCTATTTATGATGATATGAGGGAAAATACAAGGTTAAGAGATCTTTATCTGCTATCTATGGAAATGTGCTTCCACACGAAGGCGGTACATGAAATAACCTTCCGGATAACCCACGACATTGGGGGAACTGTAAAGTGAGATTAACTAGCAGAGACAGGTCTGCATTCAAATTATGTTTGTGCTCACCCCTGATGCCTTGGTCTCATGAACACACAGGTGTTTTTCTAGCTTTCTCTATGTAAAATCCCACTCCAAATTTTACAGCACTCATTGGTGTGACAGATTCACAAATGATCCAACAAAAAATTCACGCCCCACCTTCCAGAAGATAGCGGTACAGCTGGGAACAGTCGCCCAGCCACAGATGACATCTCCCAGCCACCCTTGCCTTTGTCATGGCCAAACCACAGGCTACGAGTGGAGGGGAGGTGGTTATTTCCAGGCTGGGGTTTTCCAAAATCAGATGTGCTTCCCCCATGATCTTACCAGGCTTCCAATGCCTGGGGGTAGAGGATTTCCAGACTCTAGGGGATGGTGGAGCTATGACAAGAAAAATCCTGGGCCGTGTGTCACCCCATAGAGAAATGACACCACCAACCCAGGACCAATCCACACTGCACTTTATACAAATGAGAAGTGAACTTCTATTTCACTGCCCAGCCAACTAAAATTTGCAGTTTGTTACAACAGCTAGTGTTATCTTTATTAGTTGGTATGGTTTGGCTCTGTGTCCCCACTCAAATTTCATGTTGAATTGTAATCTCCAGTGTTGGAGGAGGGGCCTGGTGGGAGATAACTGAATCATGGGGGCTGACGTCCCCCTTGCTGTTCTTGTGATAAGAGTTCTCACAAGATCTGGTTGTTTGAAAGTGTGTAGCACCTCCCTGCCCGCTCTCTCCTGCTGGCCATGTGAAGATGTGCTTGCTTTCTCTTCACCTTCTGCCATGATTGTAAGTTTCCTGTGGCCTCCCCCAAAACAGAGGCCTGTATAGGCCAAAGAACCATGAGCCAATTAAACCTCTTTTCTTTGTAAATTATCTAGTCTCAGGTATGTCTTTATGGCAGTTTGAGGACAGACTAATACATCAGTACAATTTGGTAGCTTTCTAAGAAACGTATTCATTTAGTTATCCTTGCATTCATACCATGAATGGGAGGAAATACGGTACAGCAGCCTCCAACAGGCCTGGAGTCAAGACCTGCATGTGCCACTGGACAGTTTTGTGACTTGGGGTACCATGGGAAAATTGCTTACACTCTCTCAGCCTCCATATCTGTTTTTGTAAAATGAAGATTTAAAAAATCCTGACCCTTATTCACAATAGCCAAAAGATAGAAGCATTGAACATCTGAGCAATCTGTTCATCAACAGAGGAGCAGATAAAGTGTGAAATGCACACAATGGAGAATATTATTCAGCCTTGAAAAGATGTTATGCTAAGTGAGGTGAGCCAGCCACAAAAACACCAAGACTGTAGGATTTCACTTTCTGAGGTTCCTAGAGTTGTCAGATTCACAGAGACAAAAAGTAAAAGAATGGTTGCCAGGGGCTGGGGGAGGGGAGACTGGAGAGTTGTTGCTCAATGGGGATACAGTTTTAGGTTGGGAAGAAGAAAAGAGTTCTAGAGATGGATGGTGGTGATGATTGCAAAACAATGTGAATACCCTTAATGCCACTGAATGGTACACTCAAAAAGGGTTTAAATGGTAAACTTTATGTTGTGCATATTTTAGCAAAATTTTTAAATGCAGTTAATTATGAATATTAAATCAAATAATATATGTAGAGTGCTAGCCCCAAGTGTGACAGCATAAGCACAGTGCTGGGGAGGTGGGAACTATTACATGTATTAAGTACCTTCTGCCTGGCACCGTGTCCAGTCCTGGGGATGCCACAGTGAACAAGACGCAGGTTATTTCTGGCTTCACAGTGCTGTAGGGGAAGAAGAGAGCCAGATCAGACCCCAGGCAACGTGGCATGCTCTGAAAGAAGGGAGCATGGGGCAGGGGCTGGGAAGCACACAGGATGGCGCCAGCTCCGCCAGGGCCGGGGATTGGGGGAAGGCTTCCTGCTGAGACTTGAAGCTGTTGCGCACCTGGGAGCCTGCTGGAGACGGCCAGCAATTTGCTCAAAGGCCGTGTTCCGCTTCAACCATGCCCTTGGATCCAGGTGTTTGTACAGGCCCCAGGCCTGCCTGAAAGAAGCAAGAGCCTCCACTTTGGGTTCCCTGAGCCAATAAAGGCTCCCTTTTGCCTAAGATGTAAGTAGAGTGTCCATCACTTGCGTCAATATCGGTCTCGTTTCCTCTCGGTCCCATAGGTGCCTTACTCACCACCCAGGAACCATTTGGAATTAGAAAGCAATGCACATGACAGTTGTTGAATGATGCACGTTTTTAGGGTGACCAACCATTGTGACTTTCCCAAGAGTGAGGGGTTTCAGGGCTAGAAGAGAAGCAGTCCCGGGCAAACTGTGAAGGCTGGTCACTCTGAACGTTCTCCATCCCTTCCTCTTCCCCCAGGTCCAGGTCTGGATGCACCAGCTCTTCCTGGTGAAAGCAGCAAAAAAAAAAAAAAACCGGGAAGGCCCAGGGCCCTGGCAGTGCCAGCCTCTGAAGGCAGAGTTGTTGGGGGCCCTCTAAATCTGTGCACTAAATCCATGACCAGCTCCGAGCCCCTCCCTCCCAGGGCCTGCACTGGCAAAGCCCCAGAACTCAGTCAAACCAGAGCTTCACGAGTTTGTCCTGGGGTGCAGCTGGACCAGTCCTAAAGGGGCCACTTACTGCCATTTTCGGGCACATCCCTGGTGTTTGCACAATCCATAAGTGGTTTTTTTTTTCCCTCCTGGGGATGTACTATTTGCAACTGGATAGTGTAAGAAAAAAGCTTGTGGGCAAGACATTTCTAGTAAACTATCTTCTTTCTGTGGCTTCTTGTTCCACCAGCCTCACTGAAGTCCTGTTAACTATTATAGGAAATATAATTAATTTCACATTCTCTTCTGGATTCTTGAGGAATCTTTCCCAACCACAGGCCCCAGAAACAACAGCCTTGACCTCCATCATATGACCAGGGAGTCAGCTTCCCAGGGCTGAGGAGACAATTTGTTTGAGAGGAGAAGGGACAGACGCAGTTTTGAGCAGACTGGCAGGAAACGAGTTGTGGATTTCCTGCTGGAAACTCTTGCAGCGGAATAGAACTGAATTCTCCCACTTTCACCGATCCCTTTCCCTTGCTTTCTCTTTGTCAGTATGCTGTTATCTCCAGTGACTCCTGCCCTCCCAAGAAAAATGAGGCAGGAAATAGACAATAGAAGAGGGAATAGAGCAAATGCACATTTCCTGTCAACAATATGCCGTCCTAATAGATCGTCAGATGAGTATTTTATTAGAACAACAATTATGACAGCTACAAGATTTCCAGAGACAAACGAGGGTGGATCTGAGCTACAGGAATGTGGAAGGAGCTTCGCCAAAAAACAGCATGGGTCTGGGGCTTGGCTGTATATCTGGGCGCCAGAAACGTACCCGTTCTAATCTTAGATCTGGCTCTGATAGACGTGTGGCCATGCTCACGGACGCACACACATCCTCTCCCTTCCTTTCTCCCTCTCTGGCCTGAGGTTGATAACATTCACAAGTCTGCCTCCCTAGAGGCCTGTGCTTGGGGAGTCCTGGGTGATGCGCCCCGAGGCGCTGAGGGTCCCAGAGGTGGCTGTGAGAAGTAGGCGCCCGCAGCTCGGCTGTTCTCCCTGGCTCCTGCTTTTAGGCGGCTGAGTCCTGACTCCAACCAGACAGGTTCCCTGCCACCCTCCCGCCAAGCTGGGGCACCACGCCCAGGCCCATCTCAGCCTGCCCGGCAGCCCACGCAATGGATCCCATCCAGGAACACAGATGCCTTCAGAGCTTGATGGGGAGGGGGACGGAAAGGGCAAAGAGTTTACGAAAATGCCTCCGTGGACGCTTCCTTTTCTAGCCTTGGAGTACCCTGCCTGCCTCAGAAGATAGAGGCACAATGGCAAGGGGGCCTTGGTGCAGAGCTGAATTGAGGCCCCAGTCCCTTGACCTTGGGCCCACATGGTCTTATGGAAGTGCTCACCACAGTCCAAAATATTATAGGTACACAGTTTCTGATGAGTGTCCACCTCCCTGCTGGGACTGTGCATTCTCTGACAACGAGGGCCAATCTAGCTTTGCTTACCATTTTTCCTGGAGATTACAGCAGCCCCCGGCACCTAGTAAGTGCTCAATACATGAGTGCATGAAGCCTTTCGTGGAGCGGCTGCCCTCTCTGCTGCTGGTGTGGCTACCGTGGGGAGCAGTCTCCCACAGCATCTCACACACAGACAGAACAGAAACCGTCCGTGTTTCCCCAGCCCAAACACTCCGGCTCCAGTTCCCCCTTGCCCCCACAAAAGACAAGGAAAGGCTTCCTGGTCCTGCTTGAGGGAGCACGAAGCACCCAGAAACCAGTGTTCTGTGAACTGAGGCACTGGAAGGTTCTTTTGCTGGGGAGAGGTAGGAGAGGCAGAGAGAGAGAGTGACTGGAACTTCTTTTCTTCAGGATTTAGAAGAACAAGCAGAAAAAAAAGGCACACTTCATTGTCCCTGGGATCCAGAACAATGAACTCAAATAAAGAATTCATCTCATCAGTGGACAGCCAAGAGGAGCAAAAGGGAGAGAACGGTTCAAGTCCAAGGAGATCTTCCTTTTCTTCACAGCGCAATGATTTGAAATGCTTCACCATAACGCGGGCACTGCCTATGCACGTTCCATTTCAAACTTCATCAGATTCTGAGATGATAAAGTTGTCTCTATCACATTAGCAAAAATAAAAATAAGAGAATGGGTAGAGGCAGATGGCTTGAGAGTTTTATGAAAGAAAAGGAAAGAAAACAAAAAAAAAGAAAAGGCAGAAGTTTAATCTCCGGAGCAGGGTCTATAAATAGAACCAAAAAATCAGTGAGAAGTAAAAATCGATGGTTAAGCAAACACACAAGTAAGTTATTAAAGAACAAAAAAATTGTGTACAACAATCAACTCCTCAATTTATGGAACCGTTTCCAGATGAGTAAATGGAATGGCCAGAACCAAAGTCCTGCCAAGGGCGGCTGGCCCCTTCCAGCCCACTCTTTTTCTATCAGCACAGCCAGGCCCTCCACTGCCAGGCCCTCCAGCCCCATTCTCCGGAGATACAGTGACCCCAGGGCCCTAGGGCCGACTTCAAAGGAAGTTCAAAGATTCCTTTCAACTTGTTAACTAGTCCTACTTTATCCAAACATAGATTCAGCTATTGGATGCCCAAAAGGTGAGTCAAAAAAAAAAGAAAGCAAAAGCAGCTCACGTCCTGTAGAGGAGTTATTGTCGAATTTCAAAATGAAACAAGCACCCTCAGAACCGTCAATCACGTCAGGAGAATGTCCTCTGGAACAGACGTGCACAGCTCCTTGGAGTTTGCTTTCTTTGGAGGAGAAAGGAGTTTATTTTCAAATCATAAAGGTAATACAAAGTGTGAAAAATACAGAAGAATATAAAGACGAAAATCCAAGATGAGCTATAACCCATCAACTAGAGATAGTCAGCCTCTACCTTTTGATCTATTCCTCTTTCCTTCCAGTCTTCATACATATATAAAAATATTTATATTTTTCCAGGCGCAGTGGCTTACGCCTGTAATCTCAGAACTTTGGGAGGTCGAGGCGGGTGAATCACCTGAGGTTGGGAGTTGGAGACCAGCCTGGCTGATATAGTGAAACCCTGTCTCTACTAAAAATAAAAAAATTAGCTGGGTGTGGTGGTGCCTGTAATCCCAGCTACTCCGGAGGCTGAGGCAGGAGACTCGCTTGAACCCGGGAGGTGGAGGTTGCAGTGAACTGAGATCAGGCCATTGCACTCCAGCCTGGGTGACAAGAGCGAAACTCCCTCTCAAAAAAAAAAAAAAAAAAAAAAAAGTATGTTGTGTAAATAGCCTACATACTATATCACAAGCGGTTTCCCATGTCATTGTATATTCTTTGAAACCACAATTTATAAGTAGTAGGATATTTCATCGTATGGCCTTGCTATAATAATATATTTAGCCATGACACGCTTGACAATCATCTAGGGTGGATTCTAGACTATTTCCATTAGGGGAACATATAAGTAAGTAATGCCATAACAAATCTCATCTAAGAGTCTCCAACAGCATTTCTAATTTTTTCCATAATATAGATTCTTACAAGTGGGACTTACTGGGTTTGAGGAGAGAATTTTAAAACCTCCTGATACATATGCCAAATTGGATTTCTGAACGATTGCATCAATTTAAACTCTACAAGCAAGTGATTGTCTGCTTGCTGTCTGCTGGCCGGCTTTGAGTGCTAGCATTTTTTAGAATTCCTTCACTATCTGCCGGGTGTGGTGGCTCATGCCTGTAATCCTAGCACTGTGGGAGGCCGAGGCAGGTAGATCACCTGAGGTCAGGAGTTCAAGACTAGCCTGGCCAACATAGTGAAACTCCATCTCTACTAAAAGTGCAAAAATTAGCGTGGTGGCGGGTGCCTGTAAACCCAGCTACTCAGGAGGCCGAGGCAAGAGAATCCCTTGAACCTGGGAGGCAGAGGTTGCAGTGAGCCAAGATCGTGCCAATGCACTCCAGGCTGGGTGACAGAGCAAGACTTCGTCTGAAAAAATAAAAAAAAGTCCTGCACCATAGAATTGTAAAAGTAGAAGAGGTCTTTTAAAACACGTTTAATCAGGAGTTTTCCTGAAGAAAGCAGCATTTGCAATGGGGCCAAAGGGGTGAGGAGGAGCTCACAGTGGAAAGGGGTGGAGCTGCAGCTGGATCGAGCCCTCTAAGCAAAGGGTCAAAGGCAGGAAGGGACACTCCAGCATCAGCGGACAGTCCTGCTTGGCTGTGTGAGGAAAGGGGTGGAGGAGCTGCCTGGAAGGAAAGGCCAGGCGGACAAGGCCAAGGGCCTGCAAGGACTCCTCACCAAGAGATGACATCTGAGTTACAGTCCAATAGAGGGCCTACCAGAGAGCCCCATCTCTCGCCATTTTTTGCCGTCCCAAATTTCTGGCTGTCCCTGATATGCCAAGTTGTTATGACCTCCAGGCCAGTCCTGGACCTGGACATCCTTGCTCCACCAGTTTACTCTTAGGTCCGGGTCCAGTGGCAGCCCCCACAGAAAGCCTTCCCTGTCCAGCCTCCCCACCTGACAAAGGTACCTGCCCTGTGCCCCTTCCCTCCGGGCAGCATCCCTCTGGTATGGCTGGAGTCTGTCTACAGGGGTCTCACCAGAGCCACCTGCAGGGCTTGTCCTAGGCCCAGAGGCTGGAGCTGGACTGTGCACATCTATCCAGCGTCTCAGGTGATTCCGTGGATGCTCAGGTTGAAAAGCAGTGCACTTAGTCCTTAAAGGAAGGACCCTGTTTTCACAATAAGAAAAGCTGACCAGAGGGAGGGAGAGCATCAGGACTAACAGCTAATGCACGCAGGGCTTACTACCTAGGTGATGGGTTGATAGGTGCAGTAAACCACCATGGCACACGGTTACCTATGTAACGAGCCTGCACATTCTACACATGTATCCTGGAACCTAAAAGAAATTAATTTTTTTTTAAAGAAAAGCTGGCATTTACTGAGTATCTACTAAGTACTGAGCACTCTTCTAAGCACTTTACACCTGGTTACTGTAATCCACATGACAGCTCACCATTACCCCCGATTTACAGGTGAGGGCACCGAGGCCCAAGCACGTCACCCGAGCAAACCACCCTGTGACTCTGTCACAGTCCCGGCAGGGAAGAGATACCACTCAAAGTCACTATTTGAGAGGCATTTATTGAAGGGGGATTGACGGAAGTGGAAGCAAGGCTTAAGGAAACCAAAAAGGGATGGGATCGTCTCCTCAGACCAGTGACAGCAGGGGATTCTGCCCATTCCCGGTCTGCAGAAGTAAGGGGTGACAGTGAAAGCCATGGTGTTTAGTAAAAGGTGCAGCCAGTCCCTGACAACCAGCAGAGAGGGAGCTGAAGAAAGATCACCCCTCCCCACTCTCCTCCTGGTCAGTGTCTCCCCATTGGCTAAGTCCAGCTAGAAGCAGAGGTCCAGGAAGCCAATGATACGGGCCATACAGGTCAGCCTCCAGGGCATGAAGTAGAATCCAGAAGGAATCTGGAGGAGCAGTCAGAGCCCTGGCACCATCCCACAGCCAGCAAGGGGCAGAGGGAGCTGGATTGAACCACATCCTTCATCACTGCCCCACCCCACCCTGGCATCTCCAGGAGCGTGTGACGTGTGGCCCAGAGCGGGCTCTCAGCACCTTTTGTTAAATGCACCTTTTGAGTAAATGAGTGAATTCATGCACTGCAGATATGATGCCTGTGGATACTGGAATCAGGTCTGGGTTTGAACTGTAGCTTCCCTGCTTAGGAATGGGTGACCTTGTACAGCTCACTTCATCTCTCTGAGCCTGTTTCCTTGTCTGTAAATGATGGGTAATCATAGCACCTGCCTCGCTTCCCTGAGGTAAGAAGACCTCAAGATAATGCACATAAGTGCCAAGCACCAAGCATCAATAAATGCTAACTACTGTTGCTATTGCTGATATGGTACATAATTGAATGCATGTACTGTTTTTGGATAATACAGACTTAGGAAGCCTGGTCATTTGCTATACTTGTCTGATATTTGGCGGACGGGAGGTGGGAAGAGAGGTTGAGAAGGGCAGGTAGAAGGATTTTCCTTGGCATCACAGCCAGCAAGTTTGACCACCCTTTGTGTTCTTGTTCTGTGTATGAAGAGCCCCCTCTGACTTCATTAGTCATGAGTGCAGCAGCAAGCAATAAGTTAATTTCTAACTGTGGCACTTGATAAATTTTCCATTTACCTCATTAGTTTTTACAGCCTGCAATATTGGTGAGAACACTTCCAATTAACCATATGGGAAGCTTCGGTATGGAATCACAACAATTTTCAAAAATGTGTTATTTAACCAAATAAGAATCACAGTCCCCAGAAATGAAGATGCTAGAAACCAGCAATTGATTCCCTGGGAAGGTATTTCCAGGAGCCTGTTGGTCGGGGTTCTGAAAGGGGCTCACCTGGAGAGGAAGAGGCTGACCTGGACACTTCCCCCGCATCCCCAAAGGGAGTTCTGGGAGGGCTCCCACAGGGGAAGGGCTCCTGGCACCAAAGCCAGAGCATGTGACTGGGTGTCTGAAGGGCCCGTTCTGAAATCTCACCTATAGCAAAGCTGTATGTGCTCCTCCTTGATTTAGCTATTAAGCATTCCTCAACTTCTTTTCTTTTCTTTTTCTTTTTTTTTTCTTTTGAGACAGTCTCACTCCATTGCCCAGGCTAGAATGCAGTGGCACGATCATAGTTCACTGCACCCTCAATATTCCAGGCTCAAGCAATCCTGCCACCTCAGCCTCCTGAGTAGCTGGGACCACAGGCAGACGTTGCCATGCCCAACTGATTCTTTTTTCTTTTTTTTTTTTTTAATGGAATTTCACTCTTATTGCCCAGGTTGGAGTGCAAAGGTGCGATGTCGGCTCACCGCAACCTCCACCTCCCAGGTTCAAGCAATTCTCCTGCTTCAGCCTCCCAAGTAGCTGGTATTACAGGCATGTGCCACCACACCCAGCTTATTTTGTATTTTTTCGGGGTTTCTCCATGTTAGTCAGGCTGGTCTTGAACTCCCGACCTCAGGTGATCCACACACCTTGGTCTCCCAAAGTGCTAGGATTACAGGCATGAGCCACTGCGCCCAGCCTAATTCTTTTTTATTTTCAGTAGAGATAGGATCTTGCTATGTTACCCCAGCTGGTCTCAAACTCCTGAGCTCAAGCAGTCTCCCCACCTTGGCCTCCCAAAGTGCTGTGATTGTAAGTGTGAGCAGCTACACCTGGCCTCAACTTCTTTTCTTTTCTTTGTTTTGTTTGGTTTAGTTTGAGACAGGGTCTCACTCTGTCACCCAGACTGGAGCACATTGGTGTAATCACAGCTCACTGCAACCTCCAGCTCCCAGGCTCAAGCAACCTTCCTACCTCAGCCTCCTGAGTGACTGGGACTACAGGTGTATACCACCATGCCCTGATATTTTTTCACTTTTTGTAGAGACAGGGTCTCACTCTGTTGCCCAGGCTGATCTCCTGCCTTGGCCTTCCAAAGTGCTGGGGTTATGAGTGTGAGCCCGCATGCCTGGCCCTCTTTTCTTAGTTGATGATCATCAGAAGCCTGTGAGAGGGAAGTGGTCTTCCTGCTTCATAGCTAATGGGACCAAGAACCGGAGGGATTCCAAGACTGCCAGCGAAAGTGCATGGCCCCGTTGGGGCTCAGACCAGGTTTTCTGAAGCTGACTCCTACAGACTGGGGACCCACTCCATGCTCAGGCCTTTCCTAGGGGCCATGATTGGGATACCTGCACATTCTCTGGGATGAACCTCCCAGGCCTCAGGCTGAGCTTATGGCTAAGGCTGGGCCATCAGATATCTCATTCCCCTAACACCATGAGTGGTCCGAGCCATAGGCAGAGGTTCCAAATGTGTCCCCAGAAGTCTTCATCCTGGAATCAGGAGAAAGGCATTCAGAATTCTGTCCTGGGGCTAAGTGGGAGAAGCCAGTCCAGAGACACCAGCAGCCACATTCTTGACCATGAAAGAGAATTTGGCCTACGGTAGGAGGTGGCGACACCAGCATGCAGAAAAGCCAGCAGATGTAGGGGTGAAGTGTGAGGAGGGGGACAAGAGAGAACAACTGGCAACCTGATAATGCCCCCAATCCCTGGGGCCAGCTCCATCCCTGCCTATCCCAGCAAATCCCCTGGCCACCCAGGCTAGCCTGAGTAGGGTTTCTGTCACTGCAACCAAGTAACAGAGCCGAAGTCTCAGTTTCCTCATTTATAAACTGACTTAGGGAGATGAGATCAGCTGGTTTTTGTTTTGCTTTGTTTTGTTTTTGAGGCAGAGTCTCGCTCTGTGGCCCAGGATGGAGTACAGTGGCATGATCTCGGCTCACTGCAACCTCCACCTTCCTGGGTTCAAGCAGTTCTCTGCCTCAGCCTCCCTAGTAGCTGGGATTACAGGCACCCACCACCACACCTGGCTTTTTTTTTTTTTTTTTTTTTTTTTTTTTTTGGTATTTTTAATAGAGATGGGGTTTCACCATCTTGGTCAGGCTGAGATCAGCTGTCTTCAAACTGCTCCCTAGAGCACTGGGAAGACACACAGGGGCTGGGGGATAGGATGGAGGGGGATACCTGGGGTTCCCAACCCCACCTTGGGCTTCTGAGCAAAGTTTTGTTGGATTCTGAGTCTAAACAAAGTGTAAAAACCACAGGCTCATGTGACTCATTCAGCTGAACTCTCGGCTTTCACATACTGGCCCCAGGAAAAACCTGGGATTTAGCCCTGTGGGCACCTCTGTCCATGGTTCCATTGATGTGGAACCGTGTTAGTGGTTCATGGGGTCTGGTCATGGGGGCTGCCCAGCTCCTTCCTCTGTCTCCCACTCTGTGAGTTACTCAGAGCAGCTTTTCTGTTGAAGATCAGGGAGCATGTGGCCCTGCTGCTGACTCGTTCTGTTTCTCTGCTCTGTCAAAGTGAACTCCTTCACCTGCAGAGTGGACAAACATTCAGGTTTCTGGCCTCTGTTACTGTCTGCAGGTGCACTGGCCCAGACTCAGGACTGGGAGTTGAAAGACATGGGTCTGACTCAGACCTGGTGCAGCACTGAGACCATTCAACTACAAGAACAAAATGCCCAAGCCCAGGAGGCTTTATGAATTCAGATTTTTTTTTCTTGAGACAGGGTTGCGCTCTGTTGCCCCATCTGTAATGCAGTGGTGTGATCATAGCTCACTGCAGCCTCAAACTTCTGGGCTCAAGCGATCCTCACACATCAGCCACCCAAAGCACTGGAATTACAGGTATGAGCCACCACACCCAGCCTTCAGATTTTTCCCATCCCCTGAAGGAGATATCCGGCAACAGGTGAGATGTGGACTGGTCCATGTTTTGACAGTATCATCCCTAAAGCCACAGGGCCGTCTGTCTTTCTGCCATGCCATCCTTAGCGTGGCGGGTAGGGTCAACCGCCCATTTGCTCTCAGCTCCATTCCCTGCTCTGCCTTGTTTCAGAGAACTGCAGTTCCCAGGATTCTAGGGAGGTTCAGCCAATGGGAGGCACTGATGGAAGATCGAAGGGCAGATGGAGTGAGTCGGGCATGTCTCTGCCTCCCTCTGTGCTTCCTGCGGCATCTCTGGTAGTGATTGAACCTCTGCCGTACATAGCTCAAGCTCCCATCAGACACCACCCTGATGCTCCCAGCTCCTTCCAAGAGGCTCTCGGCTATAACTTCAGATCCCAGCTCCAGCTTCTGGGTGCTCACTCATTCTTCCTCTGTCCCTCCAGCTCTAGGAGTGTTAACAGTGTCTGTGATTGCTGATGTTTTGGGTCGGGGGAAATGCTTTGGCATTCCCCTTTGGCTTGTCAGTCTTCCATCATCTATGTAAGCAATCACTGCATTAATTTCCTCTGTTTTAAACACCTAGAGTGGTTCCTGTTTCCTGGCTACACACCAGCTAATTAGCAGTCAGCTTCAAACTTTGTTCTCATGGCCGTAAGATAGCTGCTGCAGCTCCAGTCATCACATACTCACCACAAACACATTGAAAGTAAAAAAGAAAGACAGTTTCTCCTTGCTGGCTTCTTTTTGCCAGGGAAGTAGACCCTTTCCAGAATTGGGCAGGATCGAGTCAGTGCCCATGCTGCAGCTGGAAGAGAGGTCAGAAAGGTGAGCAGCCAGCATTTTCAGCCCCTATAATGTGAGATGAGCTCTTCAAGCCAGACAAAGGGAGTTGGAAAATGGCTGCTGAGTAAGCAACCAATCATATCTGCCACATATACCTTTAGCATGACCTTGTTCAAGTCACCTCCTGTCTCAGGGCCTCAGCTTCCTCATCTGCAAAATGGGGGGCTTTGGTGAGATCAGTGGTTTTTTTTTTTTTTTTTTTTTTTTGAGACGGAGTCTTGCTCTCTCTCCCGAGCTGGAGTGCAGTGGCCAGATCTCAGCTCACTGCAAGCTCTGCCTCCCGGGTTCACGCCATTCTCCTGGCTCAGCCTCCCGAGTAGCTGGGACTACAGGCACCCGCCACCTCACCCGGCTAGTTTTTTGTATTTTTTTTTTTTTTAGTAGAGACGGGGTTTCACCATGTTCGCCAGGATGGTCTCGATCTCCTGACCTCGTGATCCGCCCGTCTCGGCCTCCCAAAGTGCTGGGATTACAGGCTTGAGCCACCGCGCCCGGCCGAGATCAGTGGTTTTAAACCGTGCTCTTCAGAGCCCGAGGGTTCCTAGGAGGTGCCTGTGGGGCCACTGCAGGGTCACTGTAGGGGTCGGGAAGTGGGGTCTGAGCAGGTAGGATCCTACCCCAACTTAAACAAGAACAGTTTAATTTGATCTTTTTGAAATAAAAGAATTCTGCTGGATTCACTGATTATTAATGCCCCTAGCAGCCCTCTCAAGGACCCAGATTCAACGTTATAGATCAATTTATAAAAATGAGGAAATAACCAGGATGATGTTCTTGCTAAGAATGATCCATTAGCTTTGGGGGTTACTCATAATAAACTTTGGAGATTGATTAAGCTTCTTGGCTCTTTGCCAGCTACTAACCAATCTGCATGACACTGCAGACTCTACACATGAAGCAAAGGCATTCTCCCTGATATATTCTTGACTCTTTCTCTCTCTGTGTTCTCTTCAATTATGAGAAGGCAAATACTTTACATATATACAATTATTTTAAACTCTTTATCTTGCACAGAGGAATTGATCCTTGCAGGTCTTTCTTGCTGGCCTTGACACTGATGAATCGCATTAGAGATGGGCTCAGAAAGGGAAGACACGGCCCCTAATGGATGGCTCTTCTCATCTTCATTTTTCCCCTGGAGGGTCTTCTCCATCTGGAATCTTCCTTACTTCCCTTTGTGGATTTAACTCTGTAAATGCCATGCCAGTGTCAACACCCACTTTATTTCTGTTGTTTGAAGGTCTCTTTTACATCAAAAGTTCAAAGGCACAGACTAAGAACAGTGAAACCCTAAGAAGCCTCCAGGCCTTCGCCAAGGCTCAACCCTGCACTGAGAAGAGCTGACACCACCTCCCAAGTACCTTCAAGGATTATTTCTTAAACACGGTCAGAAAGCAATCCTAGCCCCCTCAATTTGCATAACCATTTCACATTCTCTTACTTGGATCTGTGGGTCCTTGAAGCTGTTCTGCGAGCACCTTGAATTCTGTCTGGCACAAATTAGACGATGCAAGTGATGTCATCCCCATTTTACAGACAAAGAACTGGAGGCCCAAATAGCTGAATGGCTAACTGTCTCACCCAAGGTCACACAGGTAATAACAAGGTCAACACTTGCACTCAGCTCTGATAATTCTGAGTTAATGCCCTAGCATGGGGTTTGACTCATAGGAGATGCTCGATAGATTCCAGTCTCCTTCCTCCTCCTCTTCCTCTGGACTCTCTCTGTGGATTCAGCACAGATGAAACAGGTGGGTCCAGGTGTGCCCGGCCTTCTGGTGACCGCACAGCATCTGCTGGGGCCTGTGTCACAAGGCAGTTTTTCTGTATCAATTACCATATAAAACAGGAATATGGTCTCATTATGAACTATTCAAATAATACAGGTAAAAGTAATACAAATAATACAACTCAAGTCCCCTCAGAACCTCACTTCCAATTCCAGACTCCTTTACAAAGTAACTCCTGTCACGTGTACAGTGTGGATCTTTCCAGATTTATTTCTATGAACTTATCAATAGAAGTGTATAAAACTCTCGGCTGGGCACAGTGGCTCACACTTGTAATCCCAGCACTTTGGGAGGTCAAGGCAAGAGGATCACTTGAGCCCAGGAGTTCAAGACCAGCCTGGGCAATGTAGGGAGACCCCATCTCTATAAAATATTTTAAAAATTAGCTCAATGTGGTGGTGCACACCTGTAGTCTCAGCTACTCAGGAAGCTGAGGCAAGAGAATCGCCTGAGCCTGGGAGGTCAAGGCTGCAGTGAGCTGTCATTGTGCCACTGCACTCCAGCCTGGGCGACAGAGTGAGACACCATCTCAAAAAAACAAATATATAAATATAAATATAAATAACAAGCATATAAAAATATCATATAAAGAAATATGTAGTTGAGTTTTTTAATCTGCTGGGCCTTTATTAATTTAAATAGTATCATACTCTATGTATCTTTTGCAACTTGTTTTGCAGAATGTTCCAAATCTCTGTGTACATATTGGCCTCATTTGTCTTTTTCCTACAGCTTAGTGGCCCACTACTCAGTATGAATGTGTTGTTTAGTTTGCTTAACTAGTCCCTTATTGATGAACATTTGGGTTTCTCCAGCATCTCACATTAAAAACAACGCTGCAATGGGCATCCTTGTCTCGGCTTCTTATGCATACATGAGTATTTCTCTGGAGAAAAAAAAAATGAGTATTTCTGTAGAAAAAAAGAGAAAGAAACCATGCCAGGAGTTCCAGACCAACCTGGACAATAAAGCAAGACCCCATCTCTACAAAAGAAAAAAATTTTTTAATTAGCTGGGCATGGGGGCACACACCTGTGGTTCCACACAACCTGTGGTTGAGGAGGCAAGCAGGAGGATCGCTTAAGCCCACAAGTTCGAGGCTGCAGTGAACTATGACTGTGCCACTGAACCCCAGCCTGGGCAACAGGGTGAGACACCCATCTCTAAAAAAATAAAAAATAAAGATATCATAAACTAAGTTACAAGAAGGAGACTGGGAGAGAACATTTGTAACATACATGACAGACAAGGTATTAATAAGCAGATTATATGAAGAAATGTTTCAATTTAATAATAAAAAGACAACACAATAGAAAAATGGACAAAGAATACAAACAGGCAATTCATCGTTGAAATACACATGGCCAATAAGCACATAAAAAGTTGCCTTGGCCGGGTGCAGTGGCTCACACCTATAATCCCAGCATTTTGGGAGGCCAAGGTGGGCGGATTGCCTGAGGTCAGGAGTTCGAGACCAGTCTGGCCAACATGGTGAAACTCCATCTCTACTAAAAACAGGAAAAAATTAGCTGCGCAGAGTGGCATGTACCTACATGTAATCCCAGCTACTCAGGAGGCTGAGGGGAATTGCTTGAACCAGGGAGGTGGAGATTGCAATGAGCCAAGATAGCGCCACTGCACTCCAGCCTGGGCGACAGAGCAAGACTCCATTGAAAAAAAAAAAAAAAAAAGGTTGCTTCACCTCACTAGGAATCAGGAAAAAGCAAATTAAAACAGCAGTAAGATACCTTTTTTACTCACTGGATTAGTCCAAATCTCAGACATTGGCAAGGGTTTGGGGAAATGGATACAGTGCTGGAAAGCACATTGCTCCTGTCTTTTGGAGGCAGTTTCCACTTGTGGAATGACAATGTTTCTCACTATCTATTCGTTCATGCCAGGCACACATCATATGCCTGATGTCCTGGTGGGGGGCCTGTAGCCAAGTTGGGAGGAGCTGCATGCTTGGTGGGACAGGCCTGGGGTGACCACGACTCAAGGACTGCCCCACCTTCTTGACCAAGCGGTTTTTTTCTAAATAGTGCTCCAGCCCCCAGGCCTATGGGCAGCCAGTCACTGTTCCTAGCGGGTCAAAGACACCTCTCGGGTGACAGCAATGTTTTGTGGGGTGGAGTGGGTGGTTCTGAAGAGACCACATGCACGATGACCATTCTTGCACGTTCTTGGTATAACTTGAGATGCTGGCGACCTGCACACTACGGTACACAAATGACTCCACTATGGCCAGAGCAGCAGGTAGCAACGCTCTATTTCTCCACTCAAAAGAGGGCGCACTCCTCGCCTCCTCTACACGTGCAGTTTCCTTGCAGTCTCTGGGCCGTTCCCATGGGCGACATGCATCCCTGGCAGGCCTGACATCACACCCTACTGCCATGGACAGATGGCTTTGACTTAGAGCTGTGCCTGGTTCCCAGAGACTCAGCCTCTACGAAGGGTCAAAGCTTCCTCTGGGCTTTGCCTTGCAGCCCTCCCCTAGCCAAATCACTGGAGGATGACAGTCAAGCCCGAGGCCCATGTGACAGTCTTGCAAACCACATGCTTCACCTGAGCTGCATCAAACCTGGAGACGGCATTTCGGGACTTTGTTTATGAACTTGAAGTAATACTGTGACCAAGACTCGGGGAGCCAGTCTTCAGTAAGAGTCAGCGCGGCTTCATGTAAATCTAACAGGCCTGTCCAATCGGACGGGCAAAGATAAAAGCCAGCTAAGGCTATAAAGTCAGTGACATGAGTGGAATGACAACCAGAACGTCAAACATAAACGAACAACTCAAAATCAACCTGCGGTGTGGTCGTTCGGAGCTCTCCAGCTGTGAGGACATTAGGGTCATAATGGAAGGACTCAGGACTCTAGGAAACCTCTTTCCTGGTTTCCCAGGACCAGCCTTGGGATTTCCTATCAGGTCCCGCCCACCGGCTCTGCTGCTTCTATACCCCTCTCTCCTCCCCCACCCCAGTCCTACCCCATCCTTGATTGGAAAGCCAGAAACCTGGGCTTTCACGGTGTCCTCCTTGCCAATATCAGATTCTCTGTAAAAATACAGTAATCTGAAATAACCCTGCAATTTTTTTCCTATTTTCAATAACACGGTATCAATTTGTAAACAGGGTAATGATTCTCTGTTACTTTTCAGGAAATTATGTTTAATATCGTTTACTAGAGCAAAGGAAGAACAATTTAATTGAGAGAGCTGCTATGAACCATATTTAACCTCAGATGTACTAAATGGAGTGTCTCAGAGATAAGTTATGGTTTTTAATTTAATGTAAACTATTCTGTGCATAAGTATTGTGTTTTTGCCACTCTAATAATGACTGGTTGGAGCTTATGAACTACTTTTTCGATCATCTCTTTCCTCCGGTGAACACTGCTCATGAATGCTAAACCCAGTCTGGAGGTTTTCCCCACACAGAATCTAAAATGAAAGGTCCTACTGGCCAGGCCAGCTCTGCTATCTGGTGACGCTGCGCCTCAAATGTGACGCGGGTTCACACTGGAGAGGATCTCCCGGTGTTTGAGAAGTGCCCGTATTTCACCGCCTGGGTTCATTCGGCACCCAGCTGGCTCCTTCAGCACTCTGATTAATGGGTTCCAGCCACTGCACCAGCACTTTAAATGAAGTTTTGTGCTCACTAAGATTAATTGCTAAGTGAAAAATATTGAAACTTTATTATTCATATAATTCATTTGAGGGGATAATCCTGGGAAAATGTAGTATGTGGTTGAAGTTAATCATCTGATAGTAATGGATGGGCAGGAAGATGGAAGGGAGCATGCTTGGCACCTCACAGCCCAACCTCCTCTGTCACTGGGGGTGCAGGCGAGCCACACAAACTGGCACCAATGTTTTTTGTTTTTAAGACAGTTGCTCAGGCCGGGTGCGGTGGCTCACGCCTGTAATCCCAGCACTTTGGAGGCCGATGCAGGTAGATCACCTGAGGTCAGGAGTTTGGGACCAGCCTGGCCAATATGGCGAAACCCCATCTCTACTAAAAATTCAAAAATTAGCTGCACGTGGTGGTGGGCGCCTGTAATCCCAGCTACTCAGGAGGCTGAGGCAGGAGAATCGCTTGAACCCGGGAGGTGGAGGTTGCAGTGAGCCAAGATCACGCCATTGCACTCCAGCCTGGGCAACAAGAGCAAGGCTCTGTCTCAAAAAAAAAAAAAAAAAAAAAAAAAAAAAAAAAAAAAAAAAAAAGACAGTTGTTCATTTGAATAGTGAAGCCATCACACCATCACCAACACTTGCTTCTTGATCCTCTCCAATCCCATCTCAGGCTCTGGCTAGTCCTATGATGGCAGGCCTGCTGCCCTGTTTTATTTTATTTTATTTTGTTTTATTTTATTTTATTTTGTTTTATTTTATTTTATTTTTATTTTACTGTGGCAGGGTCTCACTCTGTCACCCAGACTGGAGTGCAGTGGCATGGTTTCGGCTCACTGCAACCTCCACCTCCCAGGTTTAAGCGATTCTCCTGCCTCAGCCTCCCTAGTAGCTGGGATTACAGGCACCACTACCATGCCCAGTTAATTTTTGTATTTTTAGTACAGATGGGGTTTCACCATGTTGGCCAGGCTGGTCTCAAACTCCTGACCTTGTGATCCACCTGCCTCGACTTCCCAAAGAGCTGGGATTACAGGCAATGGCCACCCCACCTGACCTATTTTATTTATATCTCTTCTCTTGTTTCTCTGTTTGCTTGTCAGAGGGGGCATTTGTTGTTTTTCTGGCCAACTGGGCATCTATTCCCCTTATTTGGGTAAAACTGCCAAGTTCCCTCTAAGAAACAGTTCCCCAACTCTCAGCTCTGAGCTTCATTCAGGTAGGACTCCCGGGGGAGAGCATGTGACCCCGTGTTAGCCAATGAGACTACTGCTTTCCTCTGGCCACAGTAACTGGTTCAGAAATGAATACCTGACCTAATCAGGGCCGATGAGACACAGTGAGTCCTTTCCCAGGAGGGCTGGGATGGAAGCTGGCTCTGTTTAGGAAAGCTGAGAGTACAGAAGGCTGGAACCACAGGTGCCATCATGCTAGCATAAGGGAGAGGACAGCGAGGGGCCATGGGGGAAGCACAGTGAGAAACGGGCAGAGACTGGGTCCTGGTGATGTCATTTGAGTCCTGAAGTTGGCCCTGGATGTTGGACATTGAGTTTTTTTTTTTTTTTTTTTTTTTTAAGTTATGTGAGCCACATATTCTGTCTTTGCTTGAGCCAGTTTGAGCAAAGTTTTTTGAACTTGAATCTTGAGTGAAGTGGCAAAAGGACAAAAAGCACCATTCGTTCAGGCATGGTGACTCACGCCTGTAATCCCAGCACTTTGGGAGGCCAAGGCAGGTGGATCACAAGGTCAGGAGTTTGAGACCAGCCTGGCCAACATGGTGAAACCCCATCTGTACTAAAAACACAAAGATTAGCCGGGAGTGGTGGCAGGCACCTGTAATCCCAGCTACTTGGGAGGCTGAGACAGGAGAATCGCTTGAACCGGGAAGTAGAGGTTGCAGTGAGCCAAGATGGTGACACTGCACTCCAGCTTCCGCAACAGAGCGAGACTCCGTCTCAAAACAAAAACAAAAACAAAACAAAACAAAAACACTAGTCAGAGGGCATCCATTCTGGTAGATTTATGACAAAGTGGTGGGTTAGTTCTTGCCATCCAGATTCCCGGGACTGCCCTCTTCCTATCTGTTCCTAAACCTGGTTCTCATATCTGGCTTCAGTTAGAAGAGTGTCAGCTTCTGCCGCTTGCAGCCAGCGCTTCCTGATGGAATGTAGAGGCTGTTCTTGGACAGCGCAGTACCCAGAGTCTCAGCCACTTCATCCATCTGCAGACCTGGATCCGCGGGCATCACTGTGGACAGGTCTCAGAAACAGACAGTTGAAGGGAAAATCGTGTTGCAGGATGATAGCATCTGTGTACATTTGCAAAGCACACGAAACCCTGTAAACTGTTTACAGATTCAAACGTATGTAGTAAAACTATTAAAATGAAATGGGAAAGATACACACCAAATTTGTGTCAGTGGCCACCTCTGGGGAGGGGTACGAAGGAGACTTCAACTGGACCTGCAATGTTTTATTTCCAAAAAATAGACCTGAGGCAAGTATGTGATGCTACTGTGTTGGGTGTATGGGTGTATTTTCTGTGCTGCTCTGAATTTTTGTCCTAATAAAACATCAGATCAAACGAAGGGCCTTCCCAGCTCTGAGATGCAGGGAGTCATGGGCTGAGATCCTGGTGGGGCTCCAGGGGGACTTGGTACGGAGCACAAGGAGACCCTGGCCTGGGGCAGTTCAATTTCATAGGGAATGATGGTCAAGCCGGGATAACCAGGAGGCCGAGAGTGTGCGCATGCGCCGTCCAGACAGACAGCGAAAGCCCAGGTAGGCAGGGGAGAAAAAGCCGCTGATGGCTGGAAGGTGGGCATGGAGGGCAGGGTGCGAAATGCTAGGACAAGACTTGTGGAAGGTGTGGTCCTGGCCTTGAAGGACAGCTAGCGGCTAGACATGTAGATCAGTTTGCGGAAGGATACACATAACCATCTGGAAGCATACACATTGTTCTCTTGTCTTCGTTACAACAAAGCACATTTTAAAAATAAAAACCAAGAAAAACTTTAAAAAATGAAAAATACTGAAAAGACCAAGAAGAAAATGGCCACCTATAATTTCATCATACATCTGTAAATAACCACTTTGAACATTTTAATGCAGCTCCTCCTGTCTTGGCTACAAAAGACAGATATTCTCTGAGAGTCAGGCATCAGCATAAATACAGAGCATTTTAAACAAAGTCAATGGGTTACCATTTGTGCAGTGGTGTTCCCGTTGAAAACAGGTTTGTGGTCATGAAAGGTACAAAAGACAGAATAGCAAATGCTTCATAATGTTTACTGTGGCAGGCATGGTCCTAAATGCTTTATATATGCTAGCCCATTCAATCTTCACAAGCTCATAAAGTGTTTTGCTTTTGTGCTATGATGAATTCCCATTTTTCAGATGAGGAAACTGAGGCCCAGGGAGCCTGTCCAAGGTTACAGAGTTGATGTGTATCTCTGGATTTCAAAACTGGTAAGTCAGGCTCTTGAGTACTTTTTGGTGGTCACCTCACAATTCTGCCTCTCAAGGAGGCTGATGCCTACTGGAAACCCATTCCATGGGGCCTGAGTCTGCGCTAAGTACGTTCAGACACAACCTCCTTCCACCTGCACAGCAAGGGAGATGGGTCAGCGCTGCATTCCATTCTACAGGTGAGGCGCAGAGAGGGACGTGCTCTGCCCAGGTCACCCAGCTGAAGACTTGGCTGACTTCAAGCTCCAGCCCTTTCCCTATGCCTGACCCAGGGGCCCAGGGCCACAGGTTTTCTGGGCTGCCCTCCTACGGTCTGGCCAATTCCTCTGGCCCGTTACTGTCACTTGAGGAATTTCCGACGCTGAGCTAGGCAGCCGGCAGTCCCTTTCTTTCTTTTCACAGCCCCTTGGCGGAGGTTTGCTCAGAGGGTGGTGCGGACCTCTTCATTCCAGCCCTCCTTGTGCCAGCAAATTCATCTGAGCACAACTTTGTGCATCCAACCAATGAATATAAAATTTAATAATTAAAGAATAATTAATTACACCTGAAACTTCTCGCTTGGGGGTACAATTAGCCTCTGGCGCCTTTAGAATGAGTTGCTGGTGACTAATTATGCCCTCAAGGAGGCATTTGTAAGTACAATTAATTGTGTGCAAAGTTGAACCCACAAATACTTGGGAACATAAAAATTATTCCCACAAAAAGAGTTTGTTCAAAATCCAGACCCTTATTTTATTTTTTTTTAAAGATCCCTGTGGCGGGTTCCCCAGCGTGATCCAGATGTTTAAGGCCTACGTGGGGGGGGCCATCCTACCCCCAGCACAGGGGTCACCTGAGCACAGAGGCTCCGATGCTGCGGAACGGCCCCAGGCAGCCACACAACAGTGAGGGCATTGTCTGATGTCTCCAGTCGTTTATTGAGAAATCGTGGGAATGGAAAGAGCAGGAGGAATAAGTCGAGAGTTTAGGGGCAAACCTTCCTTCTTTGTTTCAAACTTCTTGGTCAAAGTTCCTCCTGAGTTGGACTCTGGTTACCAGTTTTCTTGCTCTCGCCCTCGTCTTCTGAAATGCACCTGTCTGTGCTGTTCCTGGTCAGCAGGATGGGACAGGGTGGGGACATTGGACATGCTCTGGCCATGTCATTCCCTTGCTCAGAGCCTTCAATGACTCCCCAGGGCCCACAGATTTAGTCCTGATTCCTCAGATGGTCCCCAAGGACAAATGAACTCAACTATATCTCTGTATCTGTTCCCAAACCTAACCCTGTTACCTAACACTGTTCTCCCTAGAAACCCAAAATGGTGACCAGCTGATCTCCATTCTCATCCTATGCACACTCACACATATACACATACATATGTATACATACATACATATATGTGTATGTGTGGGTGCATATAACACATGCATGATTGTGCACACACACAAACACGTGTTCATGTATGTATATACATGTAAACCCACACATGTGCCTATTACATACTGACACATATGCACAATACACATACGTATACAAACATACATGCTCATACACATATACACGTACACACTCACATGTAAACACACATATGCATTCATCCATGTACACTATACACACACACATAATAAAAACACGATCCCCACATGCACATGTGCACTTTTGCCCCATGTCTGATTTCAGCCATTTCCCCAGACTCGACGCCAATGCTGCTGTAGCTGCGTTCTTTCCTGACCACTTTTCTCCCTGAGCCAAGCTCCCTCCCTCCCCTGTGCCAGCTCTCAGACTCTCTCTACCTGTGGCCAGCTCTAATCCCTCTGGCCGGAAGCCCCCGAGAACAGAGTCTGTGGCTGCCCTTTTTTTACCCCAGCCCCAGCAAATGCTCCAGGTGTGTTTGGAGCATGAATGAGTGAATGAGGAAAGAGTTTGGGTTTATGTGCTTGCATAAGAGTCCATCTGGAAATCTTCTTTAGAACACAGCTGTGGCGGACTCTGAGGCAGGAGTCCCTCTCTGGAGGTGTCCCCATGAGTAAGAGCAAACAGCAATCAGAGAGCCACTAGCTCACTCCTCCCACTCAGGAAGGGAGTCCTGGGTATGCCTTGGTGCCCACTGCTCCCCCAGCAAAGGGAAGTCGCTGCCCTCACCCCTGAGCAGCCCTCAACCTGAGCAGGTCCCAGCTGGAGAGATGTCACCAAGGAATCCAAGCCTCCAGAGCACCTGCTGTGCTGGATGCTGAGGGCACTGCCATGTTGGCCATGATGGAACTCACATTCACGTGGGGGAGATCAAGCAGGAAGCTGAGAGGGAGAAGGAGAGCTTTCAGACCAGAGGCAAACATACGGGTTGGAGGAGGCAAGAGATGGCAGAGGATGCAGGAAGATGATGGTACTGTGGATGGCCTTGAACGCCTGCACGAGGAGCTTGTCCTAAGCATGGTAGTACTGAACTGGAGAGCCATCAACGACTCCTAAAGGAGAGAGCAACACAAGCAAGAAAGAATTCAATGCCAACAGAGCCACTTGGGCTGACTTTGCTAGTGACCAGTAGACACTTGACCTCTGCTTGTTCTCTTCTTCCTTGTCACCCAGTGAAGCCCTATCAATGCTTCCAAATTTCACTCAGATGTCATGGTCCCTAAGAAGCCTTTGCCCTCCCAAGACAATAGAATACGCCTCTGGGAGCAAGGTGCTTCCAGCAGACATCTTAGAGCCTGGAGAGCTCCCCTGGATCCCCTCCCCAGGCACTGGTTCCTTGGGAGGGAGGAACATCTCTTCGTTTTCTGTCTTCAGAGCCAACCAATGTTTGGTGACTGCACAGACATTCCTGGTAGCAAAGGTGGAGAAGAGCTCCTTCGAGAGGGTGGCATTCTACTCCCAGCCTGCAACCCAGCTGCCAGCGAGGCACCACAGGCAAGAACAATTTTGCAAAGCCTGGTGCTTTACCCTGGTGATTTTCATAGGATTTCTGGAAGATAAGCCCCCGTCAGTGGCACATTCTGTGTGCTGGGTCTCTGGTTAAAGAGATTTGTGTTCCTTTATTCAATTTTCTTCTTGGCGGCTTCTCAGTACATTGCTCTGCTGTCTTCTGGTGCTGATATGGGGTCCCGAGGGCTGCCAATCCTCTAGAAGCCCCTGGAAACTAACAACAGAGCAGAGCCATCTGCCATGTTTCTTATGTGCAGTTTCAGGGCTTTGGGAAAGCTTTGATGAATCCCAGGTGTGGGTTCAAGTATAAAGTGGTAGCAATCTGCTTAAGGAAGCCAGATACTCTGTGACATTCTGCCATTCACCAACACATAAGACACACCTTTGAGATGACAGGCCCTGGACAAGGCACTCCAGATACAGAGATGGGCAAGGCCAAATCTTTACCCAGAAGCTTCCAGGCTTGAGGGGAGCAGTGCTATAGGGAGGCTGGGAAGCCCCAGGCAGGAAACACCTACCTCTGTCTAAGGGAGCAGGCAAACTTCCAGAGGAGGTGAGCTCTGAAATGGGCTTTGAAGGATGAGTAAGAGTTCATCAGGTGGGAACCTAGGGTGAGTGGGGCTAAAGAGGGAGGAGGAAGAAGAAAGGAGTTAAGGGGAGAGAAGAAAGGGAGGAAAAGGGGAACAGCCTTCCAGATACACAGGGACAGTCCTGTGAGAATCAGGGACACCGCGCAGTTGGCACCTGGCATAGGCTAACAGTGCTCTGCAAATGTCCTTTGTTATTCAAGCCACTTCATTTATTCATTCATGTGTTCACGCCTGCCTGCAACAGGCATTTATGGAGCACTGGCATCATTCCAGCCTCTGGGGAAGCCCTCTGGGAGGTTGCAGTCATGCCAAAGCCTCATCACACCAGTCCGTGAGCAAGTGAGCCTCCTGGCTGAGCAGTGACCTCAAGGGACCAATATGCTAAGCCCCCTAAAGTCACTTCCACTTGAAGACTTTAGGCAAAATTGCTGGTTCTACCGAGTGCCACCTGTGTGCGGCTCTCTGCAAGACCCTTTCATGTCGCCTGACTCATCTGATTTCCATGACAGCTCTGTGGTTGTGCACTACGATTTCCATAAAGTGGAGAAAACATAGGCTCAGCAAGGACATGACTGCCCAAGGCCAGTGCTGGCTCTGGAACTAGGTCTTCTCACAGCTGCCCACATACTGGAGAAGGCAAGACACAGGGGGTGGGCAGGGGTGGGGGCAGAGGGACAGAGGGATAGACACCCACAGAGAGAGACCCTGGCTTGCAAATTAAAATGTGTCCACTTGTTTTGCCAGCCCTCTCTCTCTTTGTCAATGACACCCAAGCTATTGGCTACTGGTCTGTAGAGCGTTCTTTCCTCAGTTGCTACCTGCTCCTTTCCTGCAAAACAGGGTGGGAAAAGGCCACAGGAAGCCTTCTCTCCTTGCACAGGAGACAGCGTGATTTCTGATGCTTCTGGCCCCAGAGTGCTGCCATGTGGTGCCTGTCCCTCCTTCCCCAGAAGCCCAGAGAAGGCAGCAAGACCAAGGTTTGCAACTCCAACAATTCAATGACCCTCAAGACCTTAGCCAGGAGTGTTAAAATCCTAACCAGGGCACGAGTGTACTCTGTTCCTTTTGAAGGATGGTGTTTTCTTCTTGGAAAACAAGCAGGATCAGAAAAGTTCACAAACCAAACCCAGCCTTCCAGAGCTTCGAGTGAGCCAGGGAGAAGACACCTTCAGAGCTCCCAGGCCCTCAGGCGGCACCCCAGCTCCCCAGCTCCCCTCCTGGGGAGGCTCAATGCACTGGGTTATAGGGACAGAGGTTGCACTTAGGAAGGACAGTCACACCAGGCCCCAAGTACCAGCGGCAGCAGCTCACTGAGGTCCCTGGCATCCTGTGGAGATGTTAGCAGGTGTCTCATTGTCCCTTAGTTCTAAAGACAGAGCAAATGATACTTCCCTGTCACAGGTGAGCATCATTGTATGTGACATGTCTTTGGCCCAGGTGACACAGCACAGATCCATGCATCCCCCTGTCTGACCCTCAACATCTCAATCATTAGTCGGTGTGGAAAGTCCTGCCTAATTAGGAGGCTCCCCACCTCCTGTTCCATTGGTGTTTTGGGGAGAGTTTGTCATTAGAATGTTGGACCAGCACTCTATTAACTGCAAGAATTGTGATTCTTTTATGTATTTATTTATTTTTTGAGATGAGTATCACTCTGTAGCCAGGCTGGAGTGCAATGGTGCAATCTCGGCTCACTGCAACCTCCACCTCCCAGGTTCAAGCAATTCTCCTGCCTCAGCCTCCAGAGTAGCTGGGACTACGGGTGCCCACCACCATGCCCAGCTAATTTTTGTGTTTTTAGTAGAGATGGGGTTTCACCATGTTGGCCAGGATGGTCTTGATCTCTTGACCTCGTGATCCACCTGCCTTGGCCTCCCAAAGTGCTGGGATTACAGGCGTGAGCCACCACACTCAGCCAAGAAGTGTGATTCTTAGATTGAGTTAATTGCTAGTATTTGTATGCAATGTTCCCCAAAGATATTCTACATTACAGTAAATAAACACCCATCCGAATTCAGAGACATGGCCATAGGTGACCATAATTATACATAGGGAAGCCAAATATCTAGGTTCCCTTCTCCAACACCCTCCCAACATATTTCTCAGAAGTAATCTGGCTTCCATGATGGGTCAGCTGCCATGATTATTTTCCATTCTTTCATGAAAACAGACTAAACCATCAAACTTACTGGTCAAGATCCTTGCCATTATGTTTTACTAAAAATGTCTTGATACAAAAAGTCAGACACTACAAATGGTTCTCATTGGTCTTGAGAAGAATCATCACACACTGATTGTGGGGGTGAGCATTATTGATCTAAGCTGTTAGAAAGTGTTTTGGTAATATGAGTCAAGAACCTTAAAAATGTCTACACTTGGTTTTTCATGAAGTATATCTCCATACTGTGGCATGCTGTGCAGTCAAATAAAAAGATCTGGTCCTCCATTAAATTATTAGGAAGACACTCATGATATGTTAAGGGAAGTAAGTTAGAAGTAAGTGAGTGTGTGTGTGTGTGTGTGTGTGTGTGTGTGTAAGCATATAGGAAAAGGTCCAGAAGGAAAAATGTTAGCAGTGTTATGTGTAGTGAATTTGCCTGGTAATTTTCTTTTTCTTATCAAAATTATTTACATTGAGTAAGTATTTCTTTTATAATTGGGGGAAAATCCATTTTATCTGGAAAAAAAAAAAGAAGAGAAAAATATAGCCTTAACAACATGAAACAGAATTTGATCAAAAAGAATCCCAAAACAAAACACTGAAAAATGTGCATGCTTTTTCCATTCCAAGATGGCCAAATAGGAACAGCTCCAGTCTGCAGCTCCCAGTGTGATCGACACAGAAGACAGGTGATTTCTGCATTTCCAACTGATGTACCTGGTTCATCTCAATGGGACTGGTTGGACAGTGGGTGCAGCCCACGGAGGACAAGCTGAAGCAGGGCGGGGCGTCACCTCACCTGGGAAGTGCAAGGGGTTGGGGGATTTCCCTTTCCTAGCCAAGGGAAGCCATGACAGACTGTACGTGGAAAAATGGGACACTCACGCCCAAATACTGTGCTCTTTCCAAGGTCTTAGCAACCAGCAGACAGGGAGATTCTCTCCCATGCCTGGCTTGGCAGGTCCCACACCCACGGAGCATTGCTCACTGCTAGCGCAGCAGTCTGAGATTGAACTGTGAGGCGGCAGCCTGGGTTGGGGAGGGGCGTCCACCATTGCTGAGGCTTGAATAGGTAAACTAAGTGGCCGGGAAGTTTGAACTGGGCAGAGCCCACCACAGCTCAGCAAGGCCTCTGCCTCTACAGACTCCACCTCTGTGGGCAGTCCATAGCTCAACAAAGGGCAGCAGACAGCTTCTGCAGACTTAAATGTCCCTGTCTGACAGCTCTGAAGAGAGCAGTAGTTCTCCAAGCATGGTGTTTGAGCTCTGAGAATGGACAAACTGCCTCCTCAAGTGGGTCCCTGATCCCCGTGTAGCCTAACTGGGAGACACCTCCCAGTAGAGTCCAACAGACACCTCATATAGGTGGGTGCCCCTCTGGGACGAAGCTTCCAGAGGAAGTATCAGGCAGCAATATTTGCTATTCTGCAATATTTGCTGTTCTACAGCCTCTGCTGGTGATACCCAGACAAACAGGGTCTGGAGTGGACCTCCAGCAAACTCCAACAGACCTGCAGCTGAGGGACCTGACTGTTAGAAGGAAAACTAACAAACAGAAAGGAATAGCACCAACATTACCAAAAAGGACATCTACACCAAAACCCCATCTATAGGTTACCAACATCAAAGACCAAAGGTAGATAAAACCACAAAGATGGGGAGAAATCAGAATAGAAAAGTGGAAAATTCTAAAATCCAGAGCACCTCTTCTCCTCCATAGGATCACAGCTGCTTGCCAGCAATGGAAGAAAGCTGAATGGAGAATGACTTTGACAAGTTGACAGAAGTAGGCTTCAGAAGGTCGGTAATAACAAATTTCTCCGAGCTGAAGAAGCATGTTCAAACCCATCTCAAGGAAACTAAAAACCTTGAAAAAAGGTTAGACAAATGGCTAACTAGAATAAAGAGTGTAGAGAAGACCTTAAATGACCTGATGGAGCTGAAAACCATGGCACGAGAACTTAGTGACACATGCACAAGCTTCAGTAGCCAATTTCATCATCAAGTGGACGAAAGGGTATCAGTGACTGAAGATCAAATTAATGAAATAAAGCAAGAAGACAAGGTTAGATAAAAAAGAGTAAAAAGAAATGAACAAAGCCTCCAAGAAATATGGGACTATGTGAAAAGACCAAATCTACATTTGATAGGTGTACCTGAAAGTGACAGGGAGAATGGAACCAAGTTGGAAAATACTCTTCAGGATATTATCCAGGAGAACTTCCCCAACCTAGCAAGGCAGGCCAACATTCAAATTCAGGAAATACAAACAGCATCACAAAGATACTCCTCAAGAAGAGCAACCCCAAGACACATAATTGTCAGATCCACCAAGGTTGAAATGAAGGAAACTATGTTAAGGGCAGCCAGAGAGAAAGGTCAGGTTACCCACAGCAGATCTCTTGGCAGAAACCCTACAAGCCAGAAGAGAGTGGGGACCAATATTCAACATTCTTAAAGAAAAGAATTTTCAACCCAGAATTTCATATCCAGCCAAACTAAGCTTCATAAGTGAAGGAGAAATAAAATCCTTTACAGACAAGCAAATGCTGAGAGAGTTTGTCACCACCAGGCCTGCCTTACAAGAGCTCCTGAAGGAAGCACTAAACATGGAAAGAATCAACCGGTACCAGCCACTGCAAAAGCATGCCAAATTGTAAAGACCATCGATGCTATGAAGAAACTGCATAAATTAATAGGCAAAATACCCAGCCAACATCATAATGACAGGATCAAACTCACCCATAACAATATTAACCTTAAATGTAAATGGGCTAAATGCCCCAATTAAAAGACACAGACTGGCAAATTGGATAGAGTCAAGACCCATCAGTGTGCTATATTCAGGAGACCCATCTCACATGTAGAAACAAACATAGGCTCAAAATAAAGAGATGGAGGAAGATCTATGAAGCAAATGGAAAGCAAAAAAAAAAAAAAAAAAAAAAAAAAGCAGGGATTGCAATCCTAGTCTCCGATAAAACAGACTTTAAATCAACAAAGATCAAAAGAGACAAAGAAGGCCATTACATAATGGTAAAGGGATCAATTCAACAAGAAGAGCGAACTATCCTAAATATATATGTACCCAATATAGGAGTACCCAGATTCATAAAGCAAGTCCTTAGAGACCTACAAAGAGACTTAGACTCTCACACAATAATAATGAGAGACTTTAACACCCCACTGTCAACATTAAACAGATCAACGAGACAGAAGGTTAACAAGGATATCCAGGACTTGAACTCATCTCTGCACCAAGCAGACCTAATAGACATCTACAGAACTCTCCACCCCAAATCAACAGGATACACATTCTTCTCAGCACCACATCGCACTTATTCTAAAATTGACCACATAATTGGAAGTAAAGCACTCCTCAACAAATGTAAAAGAACAGAAATCACAACAAACTGTCTCTCAGACCACAGTGCAACAGACCACAGCAATCAAATTAGAACTTAGGATTAAGAAACTCAAAATCACACAACTACACGGAAACTGAGCAACCTGCTCCTGAATGACTACTGGGTACATAACGAAATGAAGGCAGAAATAAAGATGTTCTTTGAAACCAATGAGAACAAAGACACAACATACCAAAATCTCTGGAACACATTTAAAGCAGTGTGTAGAGGGAAATTTATAGCACTAAATGCCCACAGGAGAAAGCAGGAAAGATCTAAAATTGACACCCTAACATCACAATTAAAAGAACTAGAAAAGCAAGAGCAAACAAATTCAAAAACTAGCAGAAGGCAAGAAATAACTAAGATCAGAGCAAAACTGAAAGAGATAGAGACACAAAAAACTCTTCAAAAAGTCAATGATTCCAGGAGCTGGTTTTTGAAAAGATCCACAGAATTGATAGACTGCTACCAGGACTAATAAAGAAGAAAAGAGAGGAGAATCAAACAGATGCAATAAAAAATGATAAAGGAGATATCACCACCGACCCCACAGAAGTACAAACTACCATCAGAGGATACTATAAACACCTCTACCCAAATAAACTAGAAAATATAGAAGAAATGGATAAATTCCTGTATACATACACCCTCCCAAGACTAAACCAGGAAGAAGTTGAATCTCTGAATAGACCAATAACAGACTGTGACATTGAGACAATAATTAATAGCCTACCAACCAAAAAAAGTCCAGGACCAGATGGATTCATAGTCGAATTCTACCAGAGGTTCAAAAAGGAGCTGGTACTTCTGAAACTATTCCAATCAACTGAAAAAGAGGAACTCCTCCCTAACTCATTTTATGACGCCAGCATCTTCCTGATACCAAAGCCTGGCAGAAACACAACAAAAAAAAAGAGAGAATTTTAGACCAATATCCCTGATGAACATCAATTCAAAAATCCTCAATAAAATACTGGCGAACTGAATCCAGCAGCACATCAAAAAGCTTATCCACCATGATCAAGTTGGCTTCATCGCTGAGATGGAAGGCCGGTTCAACATATGAAAATCAATAAATGTAATCCATCACATAAACAGAACCAATGACAAAAACCACATGATTATCTCAATAGATGCAGAAAAGGCCTTTGACAAAATGCAAAAACCCTTCATGCTAAAAACTCTCAATAAACTAGGTATTGATGGAACATATCTCAAAATAATAAGAGCTGTTTATGACAAACCCACAGCCAATATCATAATGAATGGGCAAAAACTGGAAGCATTCCCTTTGAAAACTGGCACAAGACAAGGATGCCCTCTCTCACCACTCCAGGGCAACCAGGCAAGAGAAAGAAAGAAAAGGAATTCAATTAGGAAATGAGGAAGTTAAATTGTCTCTGTTTGCAGATGACATGACTGTATATTTAGAAAACCCCATCATCTCAGCCCAAAAGCTCCTTAAGCTGATGAGCAAATTCAGCAAAGTCTCAGGACATAAAATCAATGTGCAAAAATCACAAGCATTCCTGTACACCAATAACAGACAAACAGAGAGCCAAATTTTGAGAGACCTCCCATTCACAATTGCTACAAAGAGAACAAAATACCTAGGAATCCAACTTACAAGGGATGTGAAGGGACTCTTCAAGGAGAACTACAAACCACTGCTCAACGAAATAAAAGAGGATACAAACAGCAAACAAATGGAAGAACATTCCATGCTCATGGATAGGAAGAATCAATACAGTGAAAATGGCCATACTGCCCAAGGTAATTTATAGATTCAACTCCATCCCTATCAAGCTACCAATGACTTTCTTCACAGAATTGGAAAAAACTACTTTCAAGTTCATGTGAAACCAAAAAAGAGCCTGCATTGCCAAGACAATCCTAGGCAAAAAGAACAAAGCTGGAGGCATCACTCTACCTGACTTCAAACTATACTACAAGGCTACAGTAACCAAAACAGCATGGTACTGGTACCAAAACAGAGATATAGACCAATGGAACAGAACAGAGCCCTCAGAAATAACATCACACATCTGCAACCATCTGATCTTTGACAAACCTGACAAAAACAAGAAATGGGGAAAGGATTCCCTATTTAATAAATGGTGCTGGGAAAACTGGCTAGCCATATGTAGAAAGCTGAAACTGGATCCCTTCCTTACACCTTAGACAAAAATTAATTCAAGATGGATTAGAGACTTAAATGTTAGACCTAAAACCATAAAAACCCTAGAAGAAAACCTAGGCAATACCATTCAGGACATAGGCATGGGCAAGGACTTCATGACTAAAACACCAAAAGTAATGGCAACAAAAGCCAAAATACACAAATAGGATCTAATTAAACTAAAGAGCTTCTGCGTGGCAAAAGAAACTACCATCAGAGTGAACAGGTAACCTACAGAATGGGGGAAAATTTTTGCAATCTACCAGTCTGACAAAGGGCTAATATCCAGAATCTACAAAGAACTTAAACAAATGTACAAGAAAAAAACAACCCCATCAAAAAGTGGGCAAAGGATACAAACAGACACTTCTCAAAAGAAGACATTTATGCAGCCAACAGACACATGAAAAAATGCTTATCATCACTGGCTATCAGAGAAATGCAAATCAAAACCACAATGAGATACCATCTCACACCAGTTAGAATGGTGATCATTAAAAAGTCAGGAAACAACAGGTGCTGGAGAGGATGTGGAGAAATAGGAATGCTTTTACACTGTTAGTGGGACTGTAAACTAGTTCAACTATTGTGGAAGATAGTGTGGCGATTCCTCAAGGATCTAGAACTAGAAATACCATTTGGCCCAGCCATCTCATTACTGGGTATATACCCAAAGGATTATAAAACATGCTGCTATAAAGACACATGCACACATATGTTTATCGAGGCACTATTCACAATAGCAAAGACTTGGAGCCAACCCAAATGTCCATCAGTGATAGACTGGATTAAGAAAATGTGGCACATATACACCATGGAATATTATGCAGCCATAAAAAAGGATGAGTTCATATCCTTTGCAGGGATATGGATGAAGCTGGAAACCATCATTCTGAGCAAACTGTCGCAAGGACAGAAAACCAAACACTGCATGTTCTCACTCATAGGTGGGAATTGAACAATGAGAACACTTGGACACAGGATGGGGAACATCACACACCAGGGCCTGTCATGGGGTGGGAGGCTGGGAGATGGATAGCATTAGGAGAAATACCTAATGCAAATGACGAGTTGATGGGTGCTGCAAACCAACATGGCACATATATACCTACATATCAAACCTGCATGTTGTGCACATGTACCCTAGAACTTAAAGTATAATAAAAAATAATAATTTTTAAAATGTGCACGCCTTTTATTTAGTGGTTTCACTTGGAATCAGTCCTAAGGAAATAATCTGGAAGGCAAACAAAGCTTAATGGCACAAAAATATGAATTATGGCAGTATTAATATTAACAAACTTGCCAACAACCTCAATGGCCAACCAAAGGGATCATTTATGGCTCAGCCACAAAATGTATGCCATTTTGGAGGTTTTTGAAGAATTTGTATTAACGTGAAAAATATGCCTATGTCATAATACTCAATGAAAAGCAAGATAAAAATACCCAAATTTGCCTTAAGAATGGAGACCCATTTAAAAAAACGCACAATCAACTTGATGAAGCGAATTAAATCCCTAGACAGTCGAAAACAGACCCTTCAGTGTCCCAAGATTCCTTTCAAAATGATTGCAGCAAATTCTGCCAGAGCCTGAAGTTCCTGCGACGTCTTTAACGGGCTCACGACTGTTGATTCCATTATAGGCGAAGCTGGGTGTGACTCCGTGTTTGTGCAGTGAACAAACTCCCCTTCCAGCATGTCCACAATGCAGTTGTCAGTGGATAATACAAAAAGCTTCCTCCGTGCCCTTGGGCAGCGCTCCAAATCCCAAACACCTCTTTGTAAAAACAGCAACATCATCCTGCATTCTTTGCTGCTGAATGAAGTTTTAGATGCTGAAAATGGACAGTTGTACCCAATTGAACGAGAGTCCCCCACCACCCAATTATGTTGCCCTCTTCAGTCTGAGACACCAGGCACATTCTCTCAGGGTTGGCAGGAGTCCCTCTCCCTGGTCCCCAATCCCCAGAGGGCAGACTTTCCAGGCCTCTGCCTGCTCCAGCTCTCACATCACCTCCCATGCCTCTGTGCATGGGGTGGCACCATCCAACACCCTAGAACTTATGGGCAGCTCCAAACACGAAGGCTTTCTAGGCCTGCATGGTTGGCAGGTGCTTTTCCTATTTACTGCCTTGTATACTTGGGCCCTGAAAAGACATCTGGTGGGTTTGGCTTTGAAAAGAATTTGACAGTGACTGCACCTTGCTTTGACTTCATTCTTCTTTTTTAATCGTAAAAGTGACACATACTTTTAAAACTCTATAAGGTAGAAAATGGAAGCCATTCTCAACTCTCCCAGTCTCACCTCCCAGAGCATGATGTAGTCCTTTTAGGAATTCATTCCTATTCTTTTTTGAAAAATTGCTTAATTCTGATTACAAAAGTGGTACATGTTTGTCTTAGACAATAGAGACAAACACATAAAAATACATAAAAGTCAGCTCTAATCCTTATGCCCAAAGATGTCCCCCTATTCATATAGTATGTTGATATCTGTTTTCCAGTCTTTATTCTATGCATACATGCCTGAATTATTGCAAAATTAGAATCACACTATAATTCTAAGTTCTAACGTGTCTTTTTTTTTTTTTTTTTTGTCAGAGTCTCACTCTGTTGCCAGGCTGGAGTGCAGTGGTGCAATCTTGGCTTACTGCAATCTCTGCCTCCCGGGTTCAAGCCATTCTCCTGACTCAGCCTCCCAAGTAGCCGGGATTACAGGCACACCACCACACCCAGCTAATTTTTGTACTTTTAGTAGAGATGGAGTTTCACCATGTTGGCCAGGATGGTCTCGATCTCCTGACCTCGTGATCCACCCACCTCGACCTCCCAAAGTGCTGGGATTACAGGCGTGAGCCACCACACCTGGCCTAAAGTGCCTTTTTAATGTAGTAATATGTCATGACCATATTCCAATGCCATTAAATATTCTTTTTTAACAAGTGTATTGACAAAAAATCGATATAGAGAACAACTGCATGTACTTAATGTATACAATTGGGTGAGTCTGAACATACACATACACCTGTGATACTTTCACCACAATCAAGGTAATAAACATATCCATCATCTCCAAAAATCTCACCCTTTTGTTTTTTTGTTTTTTGGTATTTTTTGTTTGGTTGGTTTTGGTAATAAGAATACTTAACATGAGATCTTCCCCCACTTAGCAAATTTGTAAGCGCATATATTGTTAATTATAAAAATATGAGCACTATGTTGTACAGCAGGTCTCTAGAACCTATTCGCCTTGTATAAGTGTAACTTTATACCCATTGAACAGCTCATTTCTCCCTACCACATCTCCTTGCAATTACCATTCTATTTTCTGCATATATCAGTTCAACTATCTTAGATACCTTATATAAGTGGAATCATGCAGTATTTGTCCTTCTGTGGCTGACTTATTTCACTTAGCATAATGTCTTCCAGGTCCATCCATGTTGTTGCCAATGGTACAATTTCCTTCTTTTTTAAAGCTGCATAATATTCCATTGTATGTATATATCACATTATCTTTATTCATTTGCCAGTGGACATTAAGGTTGTTCCCACCCCTTGGCTATTGTGAATAATGCTGCAGTGAACATGGATGTGCAAATACCTCTTTGAGATTCCACTTTGAATTATTGCAGATAGATGCCCAGAAGGAGGATTGGTGGATCATAAGGTAGTTCTATTTTTAATTTTTTGAGGAACCTCCATACCGGTTCCATAGCAACTGCACCATCTTACATTCTCACCAACAGTGCATAAGGGCTCCAATTTCTCTGCATTCCTCAGCAATACTTGTTTTCTGTTCTTTTGACAGCAGTCATGCTAATGGGTGTGATGTGATAGCTCATTGTGATTTGATTTCCATTTCTCTAATCGTCAGTGATGTTGATGCTTGTTGGCCATTTTTGAGACTTTTAACACATATTGCCAAACCTTCCTCCAGGAATATTGGGCTGGTTGAAATTCCCACCAAGAATGTGGGGACAATTCTTCTTGCTGCTAGTCAACATAGGTCCGTCAAGTTTTTAACTTTCTGCAAATAGCGTAGATGAAATATTGAGCAAGCCGTTCACATTTGCCTTGTAACAGTAGCAGCTGAACACTATCTTTGAAGATAAAATGTCTCTGAGCTGGACGTTGCTGACCTCAATTTTCTTCTATGACCAGTGACACTGGAATCCTAGTCTTTGTTTTGGAGAGCTGTCAGTATCCCTTTCCTGTTTTAAACACTTATATTGCTCCTGAGTTTTATCATTAAGATTTAAATGGCCGTTGAATTTGGGGCATTTTGAGCCTTCACATCAAAGATCGCTCCAGAAAGAAGCCCTTGGGTTTGAGTGACAGGCTTAAGAAAACCCTGCCTTGTTATTCATGGGTCTCTACTATGGGATCCATTGTCTTACTCTGCTGTTCTTGCCAATTCTTCCATAATACAGTAAAAATCAAAGCCTTAAGTAATAGGAGGTTATTTGCAAATGTTATCCTTTTTTTTTTTTTTTTTTTTTTTTTTAGCGCGATTCCTTGTTAACAAATGGAATTTATTGAAAACTCTTTTGAGAATCCTCGTGAGTAGGCAGAGGCTGGACAGTCTGTTCCCAGCCACCAGTGGTGACAAGATGAAAGCCAGAAAATGGCTCTGTGTCAGCTACTAATGTTTCTCCCAAGGAGCCTCTTTTTAAAATTAGGGTTTCACACATTTCCCAAGTGTGTGTTCATGTGAGCTGAAAAGTTATGACCGCTTTTCAGTCCAGCAATTCGTTAGGCATTTCCTCCATGTTCGCTTCATGGATGAAGTGAATGCAGCCACTTTCAAAATGAAGCTGAGGACCAGACTTCCCTGACAGGTATTTCCAGAAGCAGCAGGTTAGGAGCCCACAAGATCCCCTGGGATTGTTAAAACCATCTAACGACTTGGTAAAAGGCAAGATCCATAAGAAAGAGCCACAGCCCAAATGTCATGTTATCAGCAAACCAATCATGTAATTATTTCTGCCCTCACTCATCATGAAAATGTATGTGAATCACAGCCCAGCATTGTGGCATGTTCTGGTCATTGCAGCTACTCAGGAGGCTGAGGCAGGAGGATTGCTTGAGTCCAGGAATTTGAGGCTAGAGTGAGCTATGATCACACCTGTGAATATTGCCACTGTATTCCAGCCTGGGTAATAGAGAGAGACCCCATCTTTCTCTCCTGTTTTTTGTTTTTTGTTTTTTTTTGAGAGATCTCTTTATAACCCAGGCTGGAGTGTAGTGGTGCGATCTTGGCTCATTGCAACCTCCACCTCCTGGATTCAAGCAATTCTCCTGCCTCAGCCTCCCAAGTAGCTGTGATTACAGGCACTCACCACCACACCTGGCTAATTTTTGTATTTTTAGTAGAGAGGGGCTTTTGCCATGTTGGCCAGGCTGGTCTAAATATCCTTTTACATAAAAAAAAAAAAAAGGGGGGGGGGCAGGAGGAACATGACCTTTGGTGGAAAAACACAGGCAGTCCCAGGCAACCTGGTGGGGATGGTGGGAGGAGGGAGAGAAGGCAGGGAGACAGGGAAATCAAAACACTGACTTCCACTTCCTCCATCCCTCTAATCCACTGTGGTTCCCCATTGACCAGACCCAACCGAAAGCCAGTGGGTGAGCGGTTGGTGTTGTCTACACAGTTCAGCCTTCCAGGACAGAGAGTAGAGTGGGAAAGGATATAGGGTAGATCTGGAGGACAAACGAAGACGTCTGGCACGTCAGAGTAAATGGAAAATAAGAATCTGTAAATGCCGTGAAGCCGGGGGTTAGTGACAGCCTATAAAATGTGTTCTATCAGGTATTCTGTAGTTGCTAGAGTGAGTTCAGATTTGGGGTATGTGCTTCCTACCAATGAGCACAGAGAGGGAAATCGGCCTGGAAGCAGATCCGTGGTGTCCATTAGGTAAAAGGAAGCTCAGGAGGAGACCCGCTGCGGAAGGAGGAGGCACGCTCTATGTTGAACATGTTTCAGTTATGCTGTGGGACAGCAAAAGGAAATTGGGCAAAGAATTGGCTGCTATTCTCTGCCAGCTCAGGATTTATAAAGCTTCCCTCCCTAAACTCACCTGGTGGATTGCTGCTCTCTTTAAAAGTTCTCTTGAGGCCGGGCACAATGGCTCACGTCTATAATCCCAGCACTTTGGGAGGCTAAACTGGGGGGCTTGCTTGAGCCCAGGAGTTCAAGGCCAACCTGGTCAACACAGCAAGATCCTGGTTCCCTTAAAAAAAATTTTTTTTTTAATTGTAATCTGTTTTTATGTTTTTTTAAATATAGAGATCAGGTCTTTCTATGTTGCCCAGGCCAGTCTTGAACTCCTGGGCTCAAGCAATACTCCCACCTCGGCCTCCCAAAGTACTGGGATTATAGGCGTGAGCCACAATGCCTGGCCAAAAAAAAATTCTTTTTTTAATTAGCCAGGAGTGGTGGCACACACCTGTAGTCCCATCTACTTGGGAAGCTGAGGCAGAGGATCTCTTGTGTCCAGAAGTTTGAGGTAACAGAGCCCGGGCAACAGAGCAAGACCTTGCCTCTTAAAAAATAATAACAATACTGCTTAACACGGTGGCTCACGCCTGTAATCCCAGCGCTTTGGGAGGCCGAGGTGGGCAGATCACAAGGTAAGGAGCTTGAGACCAGCCTGGACAATACTGTGAAACCCCATCTCTACTGAAAAACACAAAAATTAGCCGGGTGTGGTGGTGGGCGCCTGTAGTCCCAGTTACTCAGGAGGCTGAGGCAGGAGAATTGCTGGAACCCAGGAGGCAAAGGTTGCAGTGAGCTGAGCTCACGCCACTGCACTCCAGCCTGGGAGACAGAGCGAGACTCCGTCTCAAAAAAAAAAAAAAAAAAAAAATTGCCTGGCACAGTGGCTCATGCCTGTAATCCCAGCACTTTGGGAGGCTGGAGCGGGCAGATCACCTGACGTCAGGAGTTCGAGACCAGCCTGGCCAACGTGGTGAAACCCCATCTCTACTAAAAGTACAAAAATTAGCCAGGTGTGGTGGCATATGCCTGTATTCCCAGCTACTCAGGAGGCTGAGGTAGGAGAATTGCCCGAACCTGGGAGGCAGAGGTTGCAGTGACCCGAGACTACGCCACTGCACTCCAGCCAGGGTGACAGAGTGAGAGTCCACCTCAAAAAAAAAAAAAAAAAAAAAAAAAAAGGAAATCATTAGGCCAGATGAGGTGGCTCACACCTGTAATCCTAGCACTTTGGGAGGCTGAGGCAGGCAGACCACCTGAGGTCAGGAGTTCGAGACCAGCCTGGTCAACGTGGTGAAACCCCATCTTTACTAAAAATACAAAAATTAGCTGGGCATGGTGGTGGGTGCCTGTAATCCCAGCTACTCGGGAGGCTGAGGCAGAAGAGTTGCTTGAACATGGGAGGCAGAGGTTGCAGTGAGCCAAGATCCTGCCATTGCACTCCAGCCTGGGCAACAGAGTGAGACTCTGTCTCAAAAAAAAAAAAAAAAAAGGGGGGGAAATTATTAAAATCCATACCTCATATAATTGTTATGAAGATGAATTGAAATTATACGTGGCAAGGGCTGGAGCAGTTCCTGGTGCATGGTGCTTACTAAACATCTACGTTGACTATGATGATGGTGTAAGAATTGAGAAGCCCTTTGGCATGATCTCATTTGATTTGCTCATTTTTACAGAGGAAGGGAAGGAGGCCCAGAGAGGGGTGTGACCTATCTCAAAACACATGGTCGGAAAAAAGGCACAGTCAAGAAAAGAACCCAGCTTCCGGTCTGAACATACAACAGAGCTTCTCAGCAGTGGCACGCATGTTTATATTTTGCCTGGAAAGTTCCCTGGGCAGCCCCATTGGATTGCAGACACAGGAGGAGCAACGACCTCAGAAGCTGGTTTGTGCTGTGCGTGCAGTGTCCATTCAGTAAACGTTCTTGTGTGAATTTGTAAAACTTAGATACCATTGCCTGGCGGACCAGGAGCTCTTTGAGGGCAAAGCCTGTGCCTGATTATTCTTTGTTTCTCTAGTGCCTGGCATAGGAGACTGGCATAAATTAAGTGCTTAATAAATATTTTATACGTATTAATAATTAACATCTGAGGCTATTTATAAATAACTCTGTGGGAAAAGCCCAGTTGGGATTATGGCCTATATCAGAGGTTAAATTCTCAGCCCACTTACAAACAGCTATGTCAAAACATGGCTGCAATCCACCCGAGACATTCTTTATAATGACATAATAGTGTAAATGCCATTTAGGGCGACATGTGAACTGATCCCAGAGGTACAAATTATCCCTTGCTCATTCTGCCAGTTTATCCAAGGAAAATCAAGCCCTGGTTGTTATGCATTTTATTTTAAATAAATTCCACTTTCCATCTGCAGTGGGTAGAATTGTGTTCTCCCAAATCATATGTCAAGTCCTAATCCCTGGTACCTGCGAATTTGACCTTATTTGGAAACAGGGTGTTTGCAGATGTCATCAAGTTAAGATGTCCAGTGACTGATCCTTCCAGAGGGAGGAAACAGATATAGACACAGACACAGAGGGAGAAGGCCACCCGAGGACAAAGGAGAGGCTGGGAATAAGCAGGACGGACGGCAACCATCAGAAGTTTGGTAGAGGCCAGAGAAGGGCCTCCCTGCTGAAGCTTTTCAAGAGAACACGGCTCTGCGGACACCTTGATTTCAGATTTCTGGCTTCCAGAACTCTCTCCAGAGAGAATACATTTCTGTCTTTTTTTTTTTTTTCTTGTGACAGAGTCTTGCTCTGTCTCCCAGGCTAGAGGGCAGTGGCCCGATCTTGGCTCACTGCAGCCTCCGCCTCCAAGGTTCAAGCGATTCTCCTGCCTCAGTCTCCTGAGTAGCTGGGACTATGGGGCCGCACCACCACACCTGGCTAATTTTTATATTTTTAGTAGAGATGGGGTTTCACCATGTTAGCCAGGATGGGCTCAATCTCCTGAAGCCGTGATCCACCCGCCTCGGCCTCCCAAAGTGCTGGGATTACAGGCGTGAGCCACTGCGCCTGGCCGATATTTCTGTCGTTTTTAAGCTACCCAGTTTGTGGTGATTTGTTCCGGCAGCCCTAGAAAAGGAATACATTGTCCCTGTCATACTTGATCTTGCATTTCATGTCCATTTCTGCTGCAGGGAAAACTCTGGATAGGTGAGATGGGAAGTTACACCAACACCGGCAACCACATACCGAGCTCCTGCCATGTGCCAGGCTCGGAACCGGATGTTTACATAATCTATCTCACTGACTCCCGTCAACAATCCTATGAACTAAGGCTCACTATATCCTAAGGCTCACTATATCCTAAGGCTCACTGATTTGCCCAGCACATATTCATCTAACACCCGCCGCTGTGACTGTCTTAGCATGGAATCCCCCCAAAGCAGAAGTAGACAAGGAACATCTTGAGTGCAGGTGGTTTCTGTAGGAGGTGATCCCAGGAAGCAGGAGTGGTGGGTATCGGCGGGTGACTGTGGGCATCAAGGGCTTTGTTATGCTGGGAGCTCTGAGAAGTGTCCAGAATACATCCCAGAACTGTCTTTCCAAAGAGCAGGAGCCCACGGCATTTACCCACCAGCTCCTGCCCCCACCGATGACATTTGCTTCTGGGGTTCCGCACCACCACCCCTCTCCCCACACTTCGGGACTCTGCTTCGGTGCAGTGGGCGGGATACTTCAGTGCAGTGTTGGAGGCGGCTCGGAGCAGAATGCGGAAAGTTGTGCTGCCCGTGCTGAAGGTGTTTGCTGTTGGTAGGACGGGAGTCTGAGCTTGCACCCGACCATTCACCACATCTGCTGCTAAAATCAGAGGTGGGTCAGAGAGATGTGGTGGGGGTGGGACTGGCTCCATGATCTTCGGGGCCCAGTGCAAAATGAAAACGCAGGGCCTCTTGTGCAAAATTACTAAGAATTTCAAGATGTCAGCTGCAGAGCTGAAGAGCACAGGGCTCTTCTAAGTGTAGGGTCCTGTGCAGCTGCACAGATTGCAGCTCCCGAAGCCCTGGGTGCGAGCTCAGGGGCATCTGCTCTAAGCACGTTCCGTGTGCCAAGCATCCTGTAGAATGCTTTACACACACAGTAAATGGTAGTTATTTGTACTGTGCCTTATAACAATCACACTAATTAGTCCGCTTCGGGGGGAATGAATTTAGGCAAATGCATATTACTTCCTCGCTGAGGAGTCCCTAAATCCACGCTAGGACTATCACTCCATAGCTGAGAACTACCTTGAGCCTAAACCAGACAACTTTCAATCTTGCGCAAAGAAGTTTAGCCAGATCTTGAGCGCGGCACAAACACGTTGTTATGGTTTTCCTGATTACCATCTCTAACATCAGAGCAGCACAAATCTCTGGCTTGGCTGATACTTAACATGAACACAGGTTCCCCTGCCTTACTCAGTACAATTCTGCCAAAATACCAGATATGTTATAATTATTTTCTTTCATCAAGAAACCATTCATATGAAATTTGAAAATGATTTGTCAGATCGTTGGGTGTACACTTTGATAGCTTTAAGAACAGTAATTTCTATAGTCCCAGAGAACTGCAGACCTGTCCCTGATCCAGGTCCCTGGTACTTGAATTACTTGGCTCTAAGATGGGTCCACTCACAGGTTCCAAAGACAATCAGGAAGATGGCCCAATGTTGCTAAGAGAGGAGAGCAGACCCTGTGAAAACCAAATGCTACATGTGAAGCTGAATTGGATGCTGGGCTGAGAAAGAAATCTACAAAAGACATTCTGAGACAATTGGGGATGTTTGAATATGGTCTGAGGATTAGCCAGTGGCTCTGCAATCTACCTATAATGAAGGAACAGTTTTTGTTTTTGTTTTTTAGTGTGTCTCAGAGTGACACTTTTGTAAAACATAAGAAAAGTGACTTATTAGGAAGAAGTGAAAAAATACACTAAATGTCAGTCCAGATTTTTTATTATTAGATTTAACAGATCTAAAAGTACTCTGTCAGATGCTATAAAAGTTTCTAAAAGCTTGCTCCATTTTAGAATTCAGCTTGTTGTTGACCTGTGAAAAACAGTCCACAGGTTGGCCGCAGTATGCTGACCACACACTGAACATTACTGAATTTACAGCCATATCGTTAATTTTCATAGTTGTGGCTAAAGACATTAGAGTTTTGTAAAAGGTCTTTCTTTTTAAGAGATAAAAATGCTGAAGTGTTAAGGAGTGAAACACCAAGATGTCTGCAACTTACTTTTAGATGGTTCAGGAAAAAAAGTATCTATGTGTATACAGTGAACAAAAAAACAGCTAATGACACTGTGACCCAATATGAAAAATTGGTGGTAGGCCTATGAGTGAGCATGCATTGCACTCTTCAAATCGACTTTTCTGTAGATTTGGACCATCTTGAAATGAACAGTCAATTCCCTGACTTCAGTGAGTCTGTCCTCCCAGGGGACCTCTGCACTTAAAAAACAAACAAACAAAAACCATCCATGCTCTTCCCTGAAAAATCTACAAACAAGGGCCCCTGTGTGTCAGGTCAGCTGGCCAGCCACTGCTTTATTTCTTCCTGGCACAAATTAGATGTGAGAAGCAGCCTCCAGAGATGCACAGGCCAGGGGGCCGGGTGCCCGCACCTGTCTACAGCCCAGATAGCAGTTGGAGGCAAAACAGCAGAGCCAGGAAAAATCTGGGAAGCCCAGAGACCTGCAGTTTCAACCTGGTCTCCAGCCTACCTGCTGGAGTGACCCAGCCTCACAGCCTCAGTGAGTTCTTCTCTGAAATGCAAGGGCCACTCCAACCAACATGAAACAATGATGCTTTCCAGAGGCAAGTAAGGGCACCATGAATGGTGTCTAATCAAACCTGACATGGGCTCCCCTGGCCAGCTGACCAGATAACCAGGGGCCCTCTTTGTATATTTGTAGATACTCAGGGAAAAGCATGGGCACATTTTTTTTTTTTTTTTTTTTTTTAAGTAGAGAGTTCCCTGGGGAAGACAGGCTCACTGAAGTCAGCTCTGTTATTAGGGTATTTTGCAGGTGCCAAAACTGTAGGTGATATGAGGAGCTTTGTTGTTGTTGTTTTAACTTTCAAAAAAGCTTTTATAGTAGTAAACATAAAATTTACCATTGTTTTACCATCGTAAGCATTTAAGTGTACAGTTCAGTGGCATGAAGGACATTTACCATCTGTGCAACCACCGTCACCATCTACCATCCATCTCCTGTTTTGTTTTTTTGGGGTTTTTTTTGAGACGGAATCTCACTCTGTCCGGTTCAAGCAATTCTCCTGCCTCAGTCTCCCAAGTAGCTGGAACTACAGGTGTGCACCACTACGCCCGGCTAATTTTTCTTTTTTTTTTTCTTTTTATTGTATTTTTAGTACAGACGGGGTTTCACCATGTTGGCCAGGCTGGTCTGGAACTCTTGGCCTCAAGTGATCCACCCACCTCAGCCTCCCAAAGTGCGGGGATAACAGGCATGAGCCACCACGCCTGGCCATCACCTCCTGAACTTTTGCATCTTCCCAAACTACAACTCTGTACCCATTAAACAATAACTCCTCATTGCCCCCTCCTGGCCCCTGGCAAATGCCATTCTACTCTTACACTTCTTCAGACTCAGTTTCTTCTTTCATTTAGTAAAAGAGGGTCCATTGCTGACTAACGGGATTGTTTTCTGTATGTGGAGGCCTTCTTACCAACATGTGATTGAGTTTATTGTAGAGAAAGGTAATAGGAAATGGGATTGTTCAAAGAAATGAGATGGAGACAAAACTGGATGAGGGTTTCATACTGAGTGTCCCATCCGCAGGCCTCAGCAGCCCTGCCACCGATCTGCCCGATTCTTTCGCATCAAGAAGTTATCTTGCGAGCCATTTCCATGCTGTAGATCTGCTGGGCCTCTCATGGCTTTCCCTCTGTCGCCGGTGGCATGGCTTCTCATAACACCGCCGACGCCTAATGTCCTCAACGAGCCCTTCCATAGTTAGGATTCTGTTTAGGGTCCTGTATGCACTCGTTCCCTTCCTGTGCCATCACAGTCCCGGCGATGACCTTCAGATGTTTGGCCATGACTTTGGATTTAAGTCTTTACTCTGGAGAGCCTGGCGCGCTCAGTACCTAGTGGACCTTGGGATCAGGAGCTTTTGACCATGAAGCTAATTCTGGTTGGAGCTGAATCATTTCCTACGATAATGGAGCTCTTTCCTCCATGTGCAGCAGCTGCCGGGAGGCTGCCATTCCATCTCTGTCCCATGCTTGGTCATTCTCAGCAGTAATCCCATCGTGGCCTCACTACTGGTCCCACTGAGTCAGTAGCCTGTGTGATTCCGGCTTTAGTTACCATTGCTGACTTGTCTGAGGTCTGCATGTCACGGGCCTGCCCTGCTGCAGTGTAGGAAAATTAACATTCCATGGGTGGACTCACTGCACATGCAAGGTGGTGGCCTAGTGAGAGGCCAGGGGGCTTCTTAGACTCATGTTCGTTTCTATGTGACTCCATGGGCTGACAATGAAGACTGCTTGGCTTTACCACTTTGTGTTCTACGGTGCAAGGATGGGGTCTTTTTAATCTAAATGAATGTAATCAGAACCAGCTACACAGTTTGTGGGGCCCAGTGCAAAATGAAGATGCAAAGTCCCTTGTTCAAAATTATTAAGTCCGGGCCCAGTGGCTCATGCCTGCAATCTCAACACGCTGGGAGGCCGAGGGAGGAGGATCACTTGAGGCCAGGAGTTCAAGAGCAGCCTGGACAAGATAGCAAGACATCATCTCTACAAAAAATTAAAAATTTAATAAAACATTTTTAAGACGGTGACAGCAAAGCCAAGTTCTCCCTTTAGAGCATAGGGTCACATGCCTGGGAAGCCAGGCTCAGTACCTAATCTTTCTGGGAGTTTCACCTTTCCCACAGACAACTGTGGAATCTTAATCCCTACTTCACAGTATTATGAGGCTTAAATGAGATAATACTTGAGCCAATGCAGTTTCCCTGGGATGCTCTCTCCTTGGAGATAGTGACCAGCTGGGGTTAATCTCTGTATCCAGGGTCCAGCCTGGGCCAGGAACGGAGCAGACCTTCCTTCAATGTTTGTTGAGTAGTAGTTGCACGGTATGTTTGCTGATTTCTTCTGGATGTTACAATACAGATTCACTTGTGTCTGTGGATCAATGTGTTTGCTTTTGTTTTCCTAGGACCTGTAGTCACTGTTTTTCAAAAGGGCTCAGGCAGAGTATGTGTGTGTGTGTGTTTAATTAAAAAATAAAAGTGATGGGCTTAAACCCAAATGCCAATTAAATCCTGAAACTGACAGCTTCAACCACTCCGATCTGCACCCCTTACTGCGTACGTCGGGCATGAGCACAGTCTTGCTCTGTCGCCAGGCTGGAGTGCAGTGGCGTGATCTCGGCTCACTGCAACCTCCGCCTCCCTGGTTCAAGCAATTCTCCTGCCTCAGCCTCCTGAGTTGCTGGGATTACAGGCGCCCACCACCATGCCCAGCTAATTTTTGTATTTTTTTAGTAGAGATGGGGTTTCACCATGTTGACCAGGATGGTCTCGATCTCCTGACTTCATGATTCGCCCGCCTCGGCCTCCCAAAGTGCTGGAATTACAGGAGTGAGCCGCCTTGCCCGGCCGAGCCTAGGATTTTTAATGCATATTTGGAAAGGGCCATGGCATCTATAAAGGCAATATGTATTCACTGATTTGAATTAAGTATGAATCATATAGTGATTATATTATAGCCAAAGAGAGCACTGTTATTCTATAAAACATTGCAGCAAAATTCCCACTTCCACTGAGGACAGCAACTGAGAGCTTCAGATAATTGTGGTTCTGAAGTGAGCTGAACCCTGAATAACAGAGATAGGTGAGTAACAATACAGTTAAGTCCAACTCCCAGTAACTCTCGCTGCACAGACCCTTGAAATACTCAAGTGCACACAACTAGTCCATTTTATTGCACAAAACAGTTACAATAAAAGGACCCACTATTATCTAGGGCCACTATCTTTTTTTTCAACAGCCATTGGTTCCTGGAAATGAAATAGGAAAGATAGGAAACTGAGAAATAAGAACCTCGGTTAGAGGTCTTTGATTGTAGCAGGGGGAGGCATGCTGTGATGTAGCCGCAGTCTGGTCCCACGGGCCTTTTTCAGCCCCTGGGTTCCTATAGACATCAGAAGTGCTCCCGAGGAGGTATAAAGTAGGGAAGGAATTATGCCATCCTGTTTAAAGGCTGCCAGACGGAAGAAAATAAGTGCCTTACAAACTCAATGCTCCACACTGGGGCTGTGGATCTCCTCTCTTTTTTTTTCATTACTTTTTTTTCTTTTTTGAGATGGAGTTTCACTCTTGTTGCCCAGGCTGGAGTGCAATGGCCCAATCTTGGCTCACTGCAACCTCCACCTCCTGGGTTCAAGCGATTCTTCTTCCTCAGCCTCCCCAGTAGCTGGAACCACAGGCGTGTGCACCATGCCTGGCTAATTTTTTGTATTTTTAGTATTTTTAGTTTCACCATGTTGACCAGGCTGGTCTCAAACTCCTGACCTCAGATGATCTGCCCACCTTGGCCTCCCAAAGTGTTGGGATTACAGGTGTGAGCCACTGCGCCGGGCCAAGGGTTCCCATTTCTCCACATCCTCCTCAATACATGTGGGTTTTTTTTTTTCTCTTTTGTTGATAAAAGCCATCCCTGTGAACATGAAGTAGTAACATGGTGGTTTTGATTTGCATTTCTCTAATGACCAGTAAGGCAAACCATCTTTTCATGTGCCTACTGGCCGTTGGCCATTTGTCTACCTTCCTTGGAGAAATGTCTACAGAGTCTTTGGCCATTTCTGAATTGGGTTTTTTGTTTGCAACATCTTAAAAAAAAAAAAGTATGAAATAATTCACATGTTGGAGGCAAATGAGCATCACATTTTAAAATGCAGGTAAATTGAAGTGAGAAACAATTTTCAGCTCTCAGGATGCCTTGCTTTTAATGTTTTCAAAACAAATAATACATTAATAATACTTTCTCTTCCGGGCGTGTGGCTCACACCAGTAATCCCAGCACTTTGGGAGGCCGAGGCGGGCCGATCACGAGGTCAGATCAAGACCATCCTGGCTAACACGGTGAAACCCCGTCTCTACTACAAAAAAAAAAAAAAAAAAAAAAAAAAAAAAAATTAGCCGGACATGGTGGCGGGCACCTGTAGTCCCAGCTACTCAGGAGGCTGAGGCAGGAAAACGGCGTGAACCCAGGAGGCGAAGCTTGCAGTGAGCCGAGATCGCGCCACTGCACTCCAGCCTGGTGACAGACTGAGACTCCGTCTCAATAATAATAATAACAAACAACAACAATAATACTTAATGCAGTGTAATTATAATAATAATGATACTTTCTCTTTTTTTGAGACGGAGTTTCGCTCTGTCGCCCAGACTGGAATGCAGTGGTGCAATCTCGGCTCATTGCAACCTCCGCCTCCCTGGTTCAAGCGATTCTGCTGCCCCAGCCTCCCAAGTAGCTGGGATTACACGCGCACGCCACCAGGCCCAGCTAATTTTTGTATTTTTTTCTTTTTTATTAGAGACGGGGTTTCACCGTGTTAGCCAGGATGGTCTTGATCTGACCTCGTGATCGGCCTGCCTCGGCCTCCCAAAGTGCTGGGATTACAGGCGTAAGCCACCGCGCCCGGCCAAGAACATATTAATAATACTTTCCAAGTCTGAATTCAAATTTATAGAACGCGTGAAAGTGAAGGAATGATACGGAAAATCAGGCTTTTTGTGGTTTCTTCCTGAGAAGGCCACTCAGAACCAAAGACTTCTGTGAAATAAGGAAGCAGAATATCTTTATTTGTAGTTCTTATAGTTTATGCCTAAGAAACTCGGAAGAACAGGTACTGGTAACCTGGTAGCCCGGCGGTGGCCGCGGTTTGTTTATAGCCAAAACCTAGTTGAGGCGCCATGCCCTTGAGGCAAAACTGCTGAAGAGGGAAGCGCCCTGAAGATCAGTTTGTGGAGATCCAGGGTTGCCAGAAGAAAAGACAACCGTGAGTGCATGTGCGAGGATTCCTCTATGGAAGCGCAGCCCGGTGCGCCCCTCAGTTGGCCTGGCCAGGCCCTACGAGGGCCACGCGAAAACCGTGCGGCGGGATTCTTAGTGACCGCATTACGTGGACCTGCGGTCAAGAAAGGCCTGGTCCGCGCTGCCCTCACAGGTAGGCGGTCTTCAATCACGTTTTAAAATCTTGTTGAGTGATTAAGCTATCATCTATAGTCCCGGCCCCTCCACTGCAGGTCGCTCAGGCCGCACCTGGTGCACTTTGGCAAACAAGCCCCGCGGCGGGCTGGGGCAGGATTTAAGAAATGTTTAATAAAGACTGGGAGGCCTGGAGCAACGCTCTTTGGGATGCAGAAAAGGGTCGCGCGGCTCAGTGGCCTCTCCTCCGGCCCCCTGGCCCTGGCTCTAAGTTTCCTCGGCTCTGCAGGGCTCGGGGCACTCAGGGATGGAGGAGGCCACACGGGGCGGCTGGGTTCGCGGAATGGCGGTCCCTGCGGCCTCCAAAGGCCGGACCCCAGACCCCTCCCACTCCTTTCCTGCTCGACATCTCAATCCAGTTCCTAATATCTCAATAGGGTTTTTAAACAAATCGATCTTAAGGGCTCAGTTCAGCCCACCCAGGGATTCTGGGAGGATGCACGCCGAACTCAGGGTAGTGAGAAGAGAGTTTGGGGGGCCCTGGGGCACAGGGAGAAGACCCCACACTCCGCGGCCACCAGCTCCCTTCCGGAGACGGCGCTCGGACGTCGCGGGTCACAGGCAGGGAATTTAGCCCAGGTGCTCGTTGGGCCGCGAGCGGTCGCTGGGCCTGGTTCCCCAGGCTCGGTGTGCAGACTCCAACCTCGAGACGTCAGGACGGCGTGAGCTCCGGGCCGCCGCGCAAGCCTAGGACCCCGAGCCGCGGGCCCCCACGCTGCAGCGCGCCTCCCTCCTCGAGGCCCGGGGCTCCGACCCAACACAGGGCTTCTCAAATGCCCCTGCGAGATACAGGCAGCAAGAGGGAACCTTTTCTTTCTTTTCTTTTTTTTTTTTTTAAATGTGTAAGAATGTTTTGCTTCTTTTAGGGCACAGCACTGCTGCAACTTGCAGCACAGAGGGCCCCTTCCCTGCGCACCCACAGCGGTCGCCGCCTCTCCGGCACGGTCTCCCGGATCTGGATTTGGGGAGCGCAAGTGCCCCCTGCGGCCGGCCCGCGCCTGACCCCGCGGGCCTGAGAAGGCAGAAGCGGCCGGTGCGGGGGCCCAGGAGGAAGTTGGAGCCCGGGGGCCGGGAAGGGGGCTGGTCGGCGCCGCTGGCTGGGCGGGGCCCCACGGGGCCGGGGCCACCCGGGGCTCGCGTTCCCCCACGTGGCCGGCAGCCCGGTACCCCACGTGGAAGGGGCGGAGGAGGATGAAGGGCGAGGGGAGCAGCGGACCCCGAGCCACCGCGACAGGACCCCGGCCCCTGCTACCGAGGCCCCCGCGCTTCCCCAGGGCCTCCCGGGCGGGGCCGGGCCAGGGAGTGCCCGCCGCGCCCGGCCCCTGGCCCTCCCGCCCGCCGCGCCTGTGTGCACTTTCGCGGAGCCACTAATCCCCCGAGAGAGCCGATTTGTAGTGAGGAGTATCTGGAGGGGGCGAGGCCGGCCCATGTGGGGTTGTGTCATTGGTTTGCAAAGAGAGACCCCGCCTTTGCCCCCCCCCAAAAAAAGGGAGCGAGGAGTGAGCGAGCGGCGACCCTCACCTCGCCTCCCGCCTCGCTCCTGCGCAGCCGGCGGGCACCGGGAGCTGCGGCCAGCGCCGCTTCTTTCCTTTCCTTTTCTCTCCGTTTTCCTCCTCCTTCCCCGGAGGAGAAAACAAATAAAGAAGAGCAAATAGCCGGGAGGCGCTCGGCATCCAGGACGTTCCCTCCCCCGATCCAAGTTGGAATTAGCATCCTCTCGGGGGTGAGCGCGGCGCGGGGCGGGCGCGGGCCGGGGACCCCCAGCGCAGCCCCCTCTCGGCGGGCGGGAGGGCGCAGGGCCGGGACGCGGGGGGAATTGGGAACCGGGTGGGCGGAGGAAGGGGGTGGGGTGGGTGGGGAAGTAGGAAGAGGCTCGGCGGCGAGGGGAGGAGGTGGAAGGGAAGGGAGGGGTAGGGTGGGGAGAGGAGGGGAACGGAGGGAGGGTGGGGAGGGCGGGAGGGGGAGGGGCGGGGAGCTGGAGAGATTAAGTTTTTGTGTGTGTGTCCCTGTGTGCGTGTGTCATTTTAAGGTGGCTCGGGAGCGGCCCGGAGGAGCCGGCGGCGGCCCGAGGAGCGAGGGACCGAACCGGGAGCCATGCCGCGCTGAGGGGGGGCCGCACAGCCGCCGCCACCGCCACCGCCGCCGGGTGGGGTGGGAGGGGCGGGAGCCGCCGCCGCCGCCGCCTCCAGGGTGGGCGCCTTTCGCCGTGGACGCCGACCGTCCGGGACGAGGTAAGGGGGGCCCCGGGGGAGGGCTGGGGCCGCCGCCGCCCCCGCCTCACCTGCGGCCGCGGGCTGGGGGCGCCGCGCCCGCGCCTCACTGCGCCACTCAGGGAGGAGGAGGAGGAAGAGGGCGAAGGACACGGAGCCGGCATCCGAGGACATCTTTGGTCCGTGCCCCCGGCCCCGCGTCCCCCCTCAGCGACCGGGGGTGGACGCTGGCTCGGGGGTCCCCGCCCGCCCCCGCCACCGATTGCGCCCGCTGGCCGCCGTTTGCGCCAGGATTTTTGTTGTTGTGATGAGAGTTGATGAATGCGAAGTAGGCGGTCACCTTCCTTCCCATCAGGGTTGGAAAAAAAAAAAAAAGAAAGAAACCCCGAGCGCGGCGGCGTCCAGAGGGCAGCGGCGGCGGCGGCGGCGTCTCGGCGACGGTTCCCTGGTCGCCCCCGGCTCCTGCTCCCTGAGCCCGGTGGGTGCGCGCTCGGGGGCCGCCGGCGACCCAGGCCGAGCGCGCGACGCGCCGCGGGGACAATACGGCTGGATCCCCGGGGAACAGGAGTCCGAGCGCGCCGGGGTGCGGCGGGCCTTGCGCCTACGAGGCGGGGGGGGCGGCGCGGAGAAGAGGGGTTCCATGGGGAAGTCGGGGCGCGAGCGGCTCGCGGTCCCCAGGGGCGCTGCCCCTGCCGGCGGGGGATCCCGCGCGGCGCCCCGGGAGCGCAAGTGAAAGACGGGAAAGGAGGCGAAGTGGAACCCTTTTGTTTTGCCGGCCCCGCATTGTTGGCTCCTCCGGGCAGCCGGGCCACATCTGCTGCCGCTGCCGCCGCCGCCACTGCCGCGCGGGGCTCGGCCCGCCAAAGTCGCGGCGGGGCGGGGGGCCTGGGCGGGCCGGGCGGCGGGCGCGGGCGGGGGCCGGGCGGGCCGGGCATTTCCTCTGCCCGGCCGCGCTCCCGCGGGCACCACTTCCTCCTCGCCCGCCGCCGCCGGGAGCCCGGCCCGCCCGCCTCCCCCACCTTCCCCGCCCGGGCCGCACTTTTCGGGTGGGGCGAATCAAAAAGAAAAAGTTTAGCAGGAGGGGCCGGCTAGGGCGCGCCCCGGGCGGCGGGGATCCTGTGCGGCGCGGGGACAGCCGGGCCGCCGCGGTCCCTCCTCCTCCCAGCCCTCCGCGGCGCCGGACGGCCCCGCGCGGCCGAGGGGAAGCGCCTTTCTTTCTCTCTCTCGCGCTGCCCCCAGCGCCCCGGGCGAGTTGGACAGAGGCGCGCGGGAGCCGGGGCGTGCCTGGGCCTTTCTCCGGCGGGAGGCCCAGCGGCGTGGCGGGTCGCCTGCAGCCCACGCCGCGCCCTGGGGCTCGGAGGCCGCGGGCCCAAGAGCTCGGCTCGGTCACCGCGGGCCGCGCCGAGACACACACGCGCGCACACACTCCCTCCCGTGGCTCGCTTTCCGCCGGCGACGACGGTCGCGGACACGGAGTGAGCGTGTGCGCGCGAGTGTTTGTGGTTGTCCCCCCTCCCCCCGCCCGGTACTTTTTCCGGAGGCGGCCCAAGCGGCAGTTGGCTGCAGAGGACCCCACGTTTAGGATTTTATAGGGAAGAGGAGGAATTTTTCGTAGAAATCCCCGCTCTGCGTGCTCGCGGTGGAGGCTGCTGGCAATGGCCTACGTCGTCACACCGGGCTTTCTTGCCCTGTCCGGGGTAAACAATCCTTCTGTGTATTTACCCCCTTTTTTCTTTAAAGATTGGAGATCGGGTTAAGTTCTTAGAGAGTCTGATGCGAGTGGCTGGAAGGATAGACAAGAGAATTCTATTCTATAAATATGCATTGGGAATTTAAAATGCTAAACGCCTTATTTGCAATTCTGTTGGATATTCTAGAGACTGGTATATTTTTATCTGACATGGATAATTTTGAGGGGACGTTATATTTTGGGGAAGTTTACAAAGTGATTCTTTCTGCCTTTCTAACTTGGGCGAAATATATCGACTCATACCACTCTTTCAAAAAAGATAGCTTTCTCTGCTAGGTGTTTGGGTTCGAAGACAGTTTAAAAATTACCTCGTGTTCAGTACCTAAGATTGCTGTTTTGCCTCGAGGGTTTTCCAAGTAGAAGTGGGTAGTTTTCGTGTACTTTGAGGATTCTGAGGTTTTTAACCTCCCCCCCCTTTTTTTAAAAATATAAATCTTTTCTATTTTGAAGTAATGAGACTTTAAAGGATCTTATTTTTATAATCACTTGATTTCAAAGGATACTTCTTACAGCAATTATAAAGTAATAGTCAAAATGCTAATTAAACATTTTCAGTCATAGCTGCTTTAATATTGAAACAGAATTTTTTTCTTTAGCAGAGACTGTATCATAGAGTTGAAACACTAAATATTCTTTTGTCTGGCATCAGATATCTGAACTGCTCTGACATTCTCCTGAAAAACCCCTAGTGCCCTTTTTATTGCCCCCAAAAGAAAAGTTAATGAGATGGTAGATTTCAAGCAAAAAAAGCAGGCCCTCTTTCTTGCAAAATATGCTTAGAGTTGCCATTGAAGTTGGATGTTAGCCGTGAATGCACTTGCCTTTAATGAAACCAGTTTAATCGTTCACACTTGATCAAGTATAACACGAGCAAACAAAGGAAATAAGCCAGCATATTTCTGTAGAGTGTAAGTGTTGATGTTGGGTCACCCCCTCCCCCCACCCTGCCCCCCGGTAAAAAGGAGAGAGGGTTGAAGGCAAAGGGAATTTATGGCGCTGATTGGTTTTTTGTGCCCCAGGGGTAGGGGACCCCAGTTACATCCCTTTGGAAAGCAGTTATTAGAGGGAATTAAAAGATCTTGGGTTTGGAGCTTGTTTTGAACCTGACTAGGTGGTTTGGGTTTAATTCTTTTTCCTGTTTAGAAAGATAAGGTAGAGTGCCCGAGTCCCACCACTCTTTTTTTTTTTTAACACCAACTTGACAACCCCCTCTCTAATTGTACCTTAATAAGAGTCTGCAGGTTGAATGCAGAACCCTGTGAGTTATTTACGGTTTCTCCTGGGAGCTTTGAAACTGACCCTTGAATGGGTGTTCTCCTGCAGGGAGGAGCAGGGTGAATTACCTTTTCTTAACTGATTTTAAAAAGCCTTATTGTCCCTAAAAATCATTTCCTTGCATGAGTTGCAATTTATGTGTGGAACTGTATCATCAATTCAGTGAAGAGAGAGATACTCGTAAAGTATGTCTCTCTAAAGTTCAGAAAGTAAGAACGTTTGGCTACTTAAAAACAAACACTAGTGCCATTGTAAAAACACACCAGTGACATACTTGGTGAGATATTTTGGCCTTTTGAGACTGGGGCACACCTGTTCCTGTCCCTGCCAAGTTGTGTGTGCTTTCCCTGCCATTGTTAATCTGGTCGTGTACACAAGATGAAACAGTAAAACTTGCTATCTGTATAATTATTAACTAGTTTGTCAGTTACCCTTTCAGAGAATAATCAATAACTTTGCTCTTAACTTTTAAAATTCTGGATATTTTACTTTGTAAGTCTGGAAAGTGTTTCAAAGAGAGATTAAATGAAACAAACAAACAGCAACAACAAATGACAAAACCAGAAAATCAACCTGCAACTTTTTAGTTTCTGAGTAACTAACGACAAGGTAAAGAAATGATGACTGTATGTAGTATGTACTGAACAAGCAGTGCACTGGATTTTAAAATGATATTTTTATTGCTACCATTGCCGTTAAAATACAAACGGCTCACACTATTTGAAATCCTTGAGATTCACGGATTGAAAGAAAACCGAAAAGGGGACACCTCTGAGGGAGCAGCCCTGCTGAGATCTAGCACCAGAATGCCATTTGCCAACAGTTCACTAACATCATGAATCATTTTTGAAAGCAAAGTTATACCCTTTGCACTTAACGCGTTCCCTCAATGGAAAAAATTTAAAGAGTTTACAGCAATGGTAGAATGGTGGCCCCAGTTGTCATTTTTTACCACTGTCATTTCCATAGAGAGGGGCTGCCGTCATAATGTATGTGCGTGCAGCCTGGGTCCCTCTGTTCATCTATCAGGGAAAAGCAGCAGCCCTAGTGTCCTGTGGCCCTGAATCAGGCCACAAATATGTATTCATACAGCTCATGGTGGGAAGGGACATTTATCAGTTGGGCAGGGCACAGCTCAGGTAATATTTCCACTTTGGGATGGTAGGTCTGTTACACAGGGTGGAACACATTTTTGTAGTAACTAAAAAATAAGAGGGCAGTTTGTCCCTGGAAAAAGAAGTATTTGTACTTAAGTGACCCATGTGGTGAAATCTCGGGGTGTCTTTTCCCCCAATAATCTTTCTGTGAATTGCTAGGTGAGGAATGCTTGTGTGAACTTTCCCTGCTGAAAACTTTTAGTGGGCACATGAAATGCTGGAATGAATACCTCTTAGAGACTGCGCCACCCGGGCAAATATCAGTTTTCTCCCTTACAGCTGGTAAGCATGTCCTAATTTACACTGCTGTGAGTTAAAGTTACAGCACTCCTGGAAAGAAGGGAAAATGCAAGGCGTCTCCTCCCCACCTCATCTTTTGAAGTTAATTTTCATTCAAGTCTGTGTTTGATGGAATATGTATCAAAGACTTATGAAAGGGTTTTTCTTTTTTAATCCTATCTCGGGGTTTGGAAAATTATATTTAATAATTGCTAAAAACTTCAGAACCATTTTAAAGGTGTTCAGTGGCTCTTTTGATCATGATTTAATGGAGAGTATCCAAAAGCCATCAATGTGACTCTAATGATATTCACAAATGAATGTTTGGGCATAATCTGGAGTTTGCTTTTAGCTATCATTATTAATGTTTAAAGCCTAAATTATGGCTGCATTTGGGCATTCAGAACTTCGCCTGTGAAAAGAAGGGCTTTGCACATTGTGTAAAAAAAAAAAGGGGGGGGGATTCACAAATGAATACAGAATGTACAATAGGGAGAGAGCCAGGCCATTGTTTGTGTGGAATGTTGACCATGGGAGCCAAGGGTTAGTTTCGCCTTCATTCTTCTAACTGCTGGAGAACACAGAAACTTCAGGAGCTGCGCACAGGATGGGAACCAGGGGCACATTCATCTGTCTTTGCCGGGCATGGAGATTTGGTCTGCCCCCTTTCCAGAGTTTTTCTTAGAAGGTGGTCTTTTCTGGACTGCTGAGGAACGTCGTGTGCTTTCTCTTCTCAGTAATCTGCTTTTCTGAGGAACGATTTTAACAGCAGATAGTAGAGTTCCTCAAGGAAAGTGTAAACAGACCTTTTCTACCCCCTCGAAATGTGATTTTAGGAAATGATATTCAACTTCAGAAAGGAGGCATCTTAAGTCACAGGAAGAAGTTGTGTTTATTTTTACTCCTCTCCTGACTTTAAAGTAGTCTTTAATCTGTTGGTAGCATTAGGGGGAACGCAGCTAAAATAAGTTTTTGCTGGATGTTCATGTTTTGTGTAGCTGCTGCCATTTGGGAAAAAGCTCCTCCCCCGTTCACAAAGCCCTTCTCCTTCCACGTGGGAGCTGAGGTCCCAAAGTGGAACCAGCTCTATAGCTTAAGGGAGGTGCATTCCTGGCCCCTCACTTTTTAACCCTCACCTTAAGTGGAATATGTAGATAATATGGAGATCATTAACCATTTTTGGTGTCTGAAGCCTGTTCAGTTTTTTAGCAACTACACTCGGTGAGCACCAGTGGCAGTTTGCATGTATATGTGCCTAGTCCCTCCCTCAGTGAATGTTTCAGAGGTGCCCTGCTTTAGCTGTTTACCTAACTAAATGTAACAGATGGTTGCCTAGAGTTGGCTTAATATTCACAAAAATTGTGATGAAATCGTTGGGATCTTATGAATGGGACAAGTGATGATTTTGGTTCTGTAGAGAATTGTGACTTTTGTCCTAGGTAATAATAGAGGCTTCGTTTCTCCCAGAGATCGGTTGGGGTTTAAAGGATGGGAACCCTGAGTAGCTGCTGTTGTCTGCCCCGATCCTGGTGGTGACCAGTGTTGCCTTTGGTTTTTGTTGCCTTCTGTGAGTCCAGAAAAACCCTGGAGGCGGGGGTGAGGGGGAGAGGGAGGGCTGGACTTTTCATCCGTGGGGTTCTAAAAATCCTTCTCACTTATAAAATACAAAAATATGTACCTTCCATTGTATTGCTGATTTGTGCTTCCTCCAAAGCTCTCCTCTGATCAGCAGAAATGTGCTTCTTGCATTAAAACAAATTCTTAATTATGACTAAAAGAAACTGTCAGCTGCCTTAAAGATTGTCTGGAAATAGTGGCAATATTTCTGTGTCTCATTCCAGCCCACATTGTGGCAGAAGCCTGGAGGGGCCACGTTAAAGGATGTGTCCCAGAGACAGTGTGTGTAGGTCTTCCTGCAGCACAAGCGAACTCAGGGCTTGTAAAGTCCAGCTTATCGTGGCTGTGCTCCAGCCATGCCTGAAATCTGGCCTCCAGCAATCTGTCCAGGCCCAGGACAAACAAAAACTTCATTATGGAGTCACGGAATCTGAGGAAGTTTCTCTGGAAGGAACCGAAGACCTAGACCATGGAGGGAGATCAACTCCTCTGGCCTAATGGGGCTTTTCTTTTTCCAAGATGGAATTTTAAAATCTTACCTATAAAATTAGGCTAGCAAAGAATTATTTTATAGGTGCAAGTGGCCAGAGTCTAACCTGGAAATGATAGTGTTGTACCTGCCCCAGCTGTGTGTGTGGCAGGGGGAGGGTGGAGAGGGGAAATGAGAGATGAAGAGTTTGGAGGGGAAAACAGAGCATTCGAGGTTTCTCTGCTGGAGGGGGTGAAAGGCCAGGAGTTTGTGCACCTTTCCTTGTAAATGAACTCTAGCTGTGAGTTTATTCTTTTGCTGATGGATAGTCTTTAGTGCAGTCTGGAAGTGCAAACAAAGTCGGCTTATCCGCTGCTTGTTCAGGTCCAGGGAGGCCAAGGGAAGGGGTGGGGGTGGTTCTTGCAAATGCATCTGGATCCTGGACACCCCACTTGGGGTTGCTGCAGCCAGCTCCCAGGCCTGCCCACCTGGAGTACAGCCAGAGCCAGCAGCGGGCAGGGCCCGAGAGAGCGCTTAAAGCCATGTCTCAGGAATGGTTGAGGGAACTGAGAATGTTCAGCCTGGAGTGGAGACGCCCCTGGGGAGCCCAACATTGTCCTCCGTGTGGTCATGTGGCCTTACTCCGCTCGGAACAGGGAGGCCTTGCTGTTGGAGCTGCCGGGCCAGATGGGCTGCGTGGGCTTCTGGCACAGGCAGGACTTGGCTGACCATTGGCTCCCAGTGACGGCCAAGGCGCCGCAAACACCAGAGACCCTGATGGGAGACTCAGGCTTTGAAAGCACCTCCTAATGAGCTGGGGAGGATACTGTGTTTTCTTCCCAGTGGGAGTGACCAATAATCTTAAAAGTTTTTTCCCTTTCTCCAGACGTTCAGCTGTGGTCGGCACTCTGGATGGCTCTATCTGCCCTGCGGACTGGATGGAGCTAGAGGCTCAGGGTAGATACCCAGCTGACCCGACATTTCCTACCCATATTCCCTGTTCCCTAGTGTTTCAGGAGCATGCAGAGACAGACCTGATTCTTGTATATCAGGGCTTTCGGATTACGGAATAGAAGTCACACTAGGAGGGCAATCAATAAAGAGTATATTTTGCTATACAGATACCAGTATGCACATATAAGTGCCTACAAGTAAAATCTGGAATGGTTTTGATCTTAAAAACATTTCACAGTCATTAATCTTCACGACGCTCCTGCGGGCTGGGTAAATAGAGCAATTCCTATTTTATGCCAGGAAGAAATATTGAATCGCCTCCCCCAAGTCATAAAGAGGCTGTTTTCCTCCTTGTTCCTGTGACTTGCGGTGTGGGGGGCCTGGGGCGCCGGGAACCCCTGCGATCAGCTCAGACTGACTCCAGGACGACTTCCGGTGTCCTGCGCGACCTTCTGCTGCGGGGAGGGCCAGCCCGACACACCTGGCCGCCTTCTACCTGGAGAGGGCGGGGTCTCCTGCATTTCCCGGACCGCGGGGGTGCCCCACCCTGCTGCGAGGACGGGCCTCCTGGCGTCCGGGCTTCCGGGGTCCCGGAGTTCCTGGCTCCCGAGCCCCAGGTGAAGCCCCCTCCATGCCTGGGGTCCGCCCCTCTCCTCCCGGCGGGTGGACCTGGAGGCTCCGCCCCCGCGGGCCCGAACACCTGGCGCCGCGGCCCCGCCCCAGCTGTGCCCTCTTACCACCGCAGGGCACCTGGCGGCCCCGCCCCGGCCCCTCCGCGGGTCGCGGTACCTGACACCCCCGGGCCCCCCCACCTCGCGCCTCGCCTTTTCACTTGTAAATGGAGCCGCTTCCCGCCGCGGGGAAGTCGTTGAGAGGTGTGAGAATGGGCCCTGCCCCCCGTGCCCACTTCCTCCTTCCTCCCGCTGGCCTTTGTGCTGAGCTGGCCCGCTTGGACCCCGGGCGGCGGGGGTCCAGCTAGACGCCGCCTCAAGCCAGCGGGGTCGCCGGCGCCTCTCCGGTCCGCGAGGGACCGGCAAGGGAGGAGCCTCGAGACCACGCGGGACACCACGTTGGGCCCCTAGCCCGCACTCCAGGCTCAGAGCAGGGGCAGGGACCTGGTTGCAGCAGGTCAGAGCCGCCTCCACCCCGCAGCGGTCGCGGACTCCGGGCGCTCCAGACCTGGGGTCGTGGTGAGGTTCGTTGATTGACTGCGCGATGGTGGCTGAGTTGCAAGCAAACGGTAAACAGCGGCATCATTTCCACCAGACCGGCTTGGGATCTCGTCTCCTGGGCAGTGTTTGGGGGCGGCCACGGTTCGTGAATAACCTTCGAATCTGGGTGTTTTTCCTTGTAGTACGAATAGCGCAGTGGCAGTTGCTGTGGGAAACAGCGAGGGCCACTGAGACCTTCAGCAGAATTCCACGTCAAGGACGAGTGACATTTGCGCTCCTCTGCTGCGTTCTCTGCTGTTCACCCCGGCGGCTCTGACACCTGAAGCCTGGGAGGCTTCTGACTAGAGGTTGTCCGAGCGCTGAGTAGTAGGACGGTGCGGTCTGACCCGTTCCGTCTTGCACCCATCTTCTCCATGGAGGAATTTCTGCGTTCGCATCTATGTTTTGCAGATTTAATTTGGTGCTCCAGAAATTTATGCAGCCATTCAAGTGCGCTGTACCTGTTGTTCAAGTAACTAGAGAACAACCATTTCCTGAGCACTTACTTAGTGTCTGGCACCAGTTCGCTGGGCCATTGTGTGTTGTTGCGTTTCATTTTCACGAGGTGGGGGATGTCTGAGGAGTCACTTGGGGGACTTGCCTGAGTGGGTTGGGCATGACTCCGTGGTGGGAGGAGGAACTCCTTCCTGCCTGGGGTGAGCCTCTTTCCTTGCCCACCCTGAAATTAAAGGTTCAGGTGAGGAGCCGTCCTGTTTTCCCCAGGAATCAAATGAGCTTCTCAGATAAAGGTATCTTTCTCTCAGGCCCAGACCTGTTTGATGAGTGATCATTTTGTTAGGAAGTCACAATCCAATGCCACGGAGCGGTTTCTAGATCATTTCCTGCTCTAGGACGTTTTACATTCACTACACTTTTGGAGAGAATCTTCAGAACAGCGTGGCTCCTGTTCAGAAGCCTGAGGCAGGCCCCATTGAATACATGGGTCAGACTCTCTGGATCACAGACTCGCTGTGTCCAGGCAAAGGCCAGACACCTGCCTTGAGATCGGCTCTCCGGGGCCAAAGCACAGGGCTGTCCTGGCAGAAGCAGAGGTGGTAGTTAGTCACTGTTTTACCAATGAAGAATCAGAGCCAGGGAGCTTAGGTAATTAAGTCTAGCTAGTTACTACCAACTTCACCTGCCTCTGGCTTCTCTGTGGCTGCCCGAGGCTGCTTGTGGCCTTTGACTGGGACACGGGAAATGTCTGGGGATGGCTCTGCCACGCTAACCAACAGACCTCTTCTTTCCTCCCAAGCTCAGTTTCTCCCTTGCCGTCATCTGTGGGTCTGATGCAACATCACCCCCCCCCCCGCACTCCAAGAGCGCAAGGGCACACTCTCCGGGGGTTCTGTGTGTGGCTTTCACAGTGCTTAGGGCTTCATGTGGTAAAGTTGGATTTAGTGGCCAGGTAACATTTTATCAATAGGTAAGACTATCAATAGGTAACACCATGTTTGTGGTCTGGGATGGCATGATCGCAGCCGCCCTCCACCCCCCACCTCCCTCCCCAACTCTGGTTGCCTCTGGCTTTCAACTGGAGCCATGTGCACACCTTAAATAGGATCTGGTTTGTGGGTTCCACCTTGGGGAGTTGGGGGTCAAGAGACAGGGAAGATGCTTAGGATTTCTCCTAGCTGGGAGTGTCTGTTTGCACCACTCCTGTGAAAAGCGGGGAGAAACTAGATTTTGCCGGATGAACTTCCTTTGGGTCACTCCCCTGCATTTGTGTGGTGTGAGCCTTAGAAAGGAATTTGAATTAATACTCCTGAACAAAGGGAACAGCCTTCTTTTCAAAGAGGCTATCAGAGAACTGAAAGGGAATGGCACAAAGTTGGGTGTGTCTTCAAATCCAGAGACCAGCCCTGCTTGGGTGAGCTTGGGTGATGAACTCACCGGGAGAGTACCCGGGGCAGGTGATGCGGGAGCTCCCAGGCTGACCTTGGCTTTCTGAAGAGGGTAAGGTCCCCGTAAGGTGGAGGTTTTCCTGAAAAACAGGCTTTTCTTTATAAGATTACCTTCCTCCTCTACAACCCTTCTCTTCTTTTTGTGAACACGTGTGTGCTTGTGAGCACATGTGTGTTCTGGAAATCTCGGTCTTCACTGGGGCTCCAGTGGGGCCAGGGGTGGTGTCCCTCTGCCTCCATCTCGGCCTTTGGGTTCTGCTCTGTCTTGTGGATGACTCAAGGAAGTGCTGGGAGGAGTCTCTTGACAAATCAGTCATGTGAGGCTGGTGTCCTGGCTCAGCTCCAGCTTGGGTAGTGATTAGAGGCTGCCTATTTGAAGTCCTCCCTGCAGTCTTTAAACAGGTCTCCATTCTGCTTCACTCCACCTGGAAGAGGGTGGTGGGGCCAGGATCATCCCCCGGCCAGCCCTCTCCTCTCTTGTGTTGCCTCATTGGGACACTGAGAAGGGGGAAGCTGCTTTCTCAGAGGCTGTTGCTTGGCAAGTGGACATGGCGTCTAAGCATGAGAATGACTGCAGCGTGCAGGTTCCCGTGAATGGTCATTTCCTGCGAGCCAGGCCTTGTGAGTGGTCTTCCAGAGCCCGTGTCGTGTCTGTGGTGTGTCCCCTGTCCTGTTCCAGGTTTCAGAGATCCTTTGCGCTGGGCAGAAGATCCACCGAGCTGGCATCCAGGTTCCTCCAGCAAAACACGGCACCGTGGTGGACCTGCCGCAGCTCTGAGGCCAGCGAGCCGGTTTTCCCCTCACCCTGTTTCCCAGCCCTGGCATCTGCAGAGTGTCCGTTCTCGCTCCTCCACGGCGCGTGCTTTTCGCTCAGGGTTGAGGATTCTTTTTCCTCCACTTGCACACATCCTTCTCATTTCTCAACTAAGCCCAGGATTAAGAATGAGGCTTCAACTGACAAAAGCCAGGAGAGTCACAATTGAAGTTGGAATTGTGTCTGCAGCGATGTCTTCCTTGGCGTTTAAGGAAGGCCTCGAAGAGTGGGGCATTTTTTTCTATCCTATGTTGGCCACATGGCTCCAAATAGTGGGCAACGGAAGACGCCTCTGGTGAACTGGGGAGTGTCTTAGCTGAGGTTCTCATGTCCGCAGAGGATGAAGGGAGGGGGGTTAGGACTCAACCCAGTTGTGCTTTTGGGTCCCTGGTTGTGTCCCAGCCAGGCCTGAGAGCTTAGAAGCAAGTCCCATATGTTACTTGACCCATCAGAATAGTCCTTTAAAATATTTCTCGGCAAGGAAGCTTCTTGTGAAGGAGTTTTCTTCCCCAATTCTCTTTGTCTTCTAGAGCAGCAGGCAGGGTGGGAGGGGAGCCTGGGTTCGCTGTGGTTAGCGGGAAGGGGCTGCAGCAGCACTTGGACCACCTTCGTGGTCACGCCTGTAGCTGAGACTTTTGCAACCTGGTGGTTACTTGGCATGTCAGGGGCCTGGCTCAGATCCAAAGTTTTGCTCTAGGGGCCCCGGCAGTGCACTTTAAAAGTGCTGAGCTAACTGCTGTGCTCACTTTGGTGGCTGGTGACAAGAGAGGTCTCACTGGAAGGTCGTGAATGTCATTCTTCCTTTCAAACACTGAGGCTGTGTCCAAGGAGAGATGGGCCTGCCCTCCTAGAGCTTAGTAGAGGCAATGAGATACAAGGGGGACAGACTGTTCAAGGAAGTGTGGCAAAGAAGGGATGGAAAGAAATGCTTGACTTCTCTACCACTCTGGGAAGCCTTTGCAAAGGGCTTCAGTTTCTGAATCTGTAAAATGAGGGTAAGGAGAGGGTGTGTTGTAAGGATTCAGTGAGGTAATGTTTATAAAGCCCTTAGAACGAGCCTGACATATCATATGTGTTTGTTAAATTTTTTTTTTTTTTTGAGATGGGGGTTTCACCGCGTTGCCCAGGCTTGAAGTGCAGTGGCACAATCACAGCTCACTGCGGCCTCAACCTCCCGGGTTCAAGCAATTTTCCCATCTCAGTCTCCCAAGTAGGTGGGACTACAGGTATATGGCACCACACCTGGCTAGTTTTTGTATTTTTTGTAGGGATGGGGTTTGCCATGTTGCCCAAGCTGGTCATGAACTCCTGAGCTCAAGCAGTCCTCCCTCCTTGGCCTCCCAAAAGTGTTGGGATTACAGGTGTGAGCTGCCAAACCTGTCATGGTGCTATGTTAAAAATTCCTGGAAGATGTCATGCCCTGTGGTAGGGAAGGGGAGTGGCTGGTAGGGCTGGCTTAGTTTGGGAACAGCCATCTTCTCTCTGATTCTTGGGGCCAAAGCAATGAACTGAAAACTGTTCACAAGGTTAATTTTAGTCTGTGGGCTGTTACTGCGTATTAGGTCACTCCAAGAAATGCCCAGTAAAATGTTTACTTTCTATTTAAGACCTACTTTCTCTTCCTGGAGAAGGAAGAAAAAACTGCCTTGCCTGATGGGCAGCCAGGGTGGGGGCCCAGAGCCTCCTGCCCCAGCCACCCTGCCCAGGTGGAGCCTGTTGAGAAGGGTGGCTCAGGTTTGAATTCTCCACTATTGAGAGCTCAGTATCATCTTTATAGAGTACATAAAACACAGTGAACATGGGCATGACAGGCCACATTCCGAAGAGCATATTTGTTCAGGAAAAGGAACTGCGTCTGCCCTTCCCTCCGTGCACATAGTTCCCTTCATAGCTCCCTTCACCCTTCCAGGTCCCTGAGGAGTGGGTGCATTTGCCAGACAGTGACCAGGGCTGTCGACTTGCTTGGTGGCATCCTGTTTGGTTTCTTGTGGGTGCTCGGTCGATAGCAGCTGTGGTAACTGGACCAGGTGCAGCTGGGTGGCAGATTTGCTGGGAGTGTTTGAGCATGTTCCTGACCCCAGGCCCTGGCAGTGGGGTGGTAATTAATCATCTCCTCCTAGGATGTTCATTCACAGATACTGACTGAGCACCCACTAGGGGCCAGGCGTAGTACGCATGTGCGTGGAGCATCACCGAATGTCTTCCAATTGAAATGTTCAAATATTCTTTTCTCCGCCCAGCCAGTGTTAACTGCGCTGTGCTTCTGTGAGGCTACAGGTGTGGGTATAGGTCATGGGCATGAAATGGTAAGGTGGGATAAGGAAGGTGCCTCTCCAGCAGACAGTTTGTCATCTTCAGGGTGTGCTGGTCATTTCATGGACCAGCAGTTTCTTTGGATTCAACTCATGCCGTTAAAAATCTCACTTGGGGGCCAGGTGGGGTGGCTTATGCCTGTAACCCCAGCACTTTGGGAGGCCGAGGCAGATGGATCACCTAAGGTCAGGAGTTTGAGACCAGCCTGGCCAACATGGTAAAACCCTGTGTCTACTAAAAATACAAAAAATTAGCCAGGTGTGGCAGCATGCACCTGTAATCCTAGCTATTTGGGAGTCTGAGGCAGGAGAATTGCTTGAACTCTGGAGGCAGAGGTTGCAGTAAGCCAAGATTGGGCCATTGTACTCCAGCCTGGGTGACAGAGCAAGACGCTGTCTCCAAAACAAGGAAAGAAACAAAAAATTCACTTGGGGCCAGACATGGTGGCTCACGCCTATAATCCTAGCACTTTAGAGGCCGAGGCGGGCCAATCACCTGAGATCAGGAGTTCAAGAGCAGCCTGGCCAACATGGCAAAACCCCATCTCTTCTAATTGGTTTTGGAGAAATTGGCTTTGCAGATTATATTTTAGTCTCTTCTAGAAATGCAAACATTAGCCAGGCGTGGTGGTGTGCACCTGTAATTCCAGCTACTCGGGAGGCTGAGGCAGGAGAATCACTTGAACCTGGGAGGCGGAGGTTGCAGTGGGCCGAGATCGTCCCATTGCACTCCAGCCTGGGCGACAAGAGCGAAACTCTTTCTCAAGTTAAAAAAAAAAAGTCTTACTTGGGAAAAGCAAAATGGTCCTTGAAAATGCCCTTGGGAAACCACCCATGCTGGAATGCAAGGGCATCTCAGTTGGCCAGGGACCAGGGGTCTGGGGCCAGAATGTCATATTCGTCATTTGCAAATCCTGGAGAGTGCACAATAAATAAGATGTGAGTGCGTGTGGGAAGTGCTCCCAGGCTAGCTGTTTGTTACCATTATTTTTATTGGGGACGGTGGTACTGGTGGTGGTGGTGACAGTAGGATTCATGGCAATCCCACTAGTTATGGTGGTGTGAATGTCATTGAGAAAGACAAATCCTCCCGTCAACTCTGTCTTTTTCCTCCTAGCAGGGAGTGGCTGTTTGTGCCCTGTTTTATCAGGAGGGAGCAGGTAAGTGCTAGCATCCCTCTCGCCTCCTGCCCTGCCCTGCCCTGCCCCAAAGGACAGCAGATACCTTTAATATTAGGAAGCTTGGGTGGGCTCGGTGGTTTTCACCAGTGACTCAGTCAGTCCCCAGAGAGGGTTGGGGCTGCTCAAGAGGATGGCTTCTGGAACAGGGTGGGTCCCCAAGACACCCCTGGCCAGGAGTCTCCTGAGGGCCCCCCTTCTTCCCAAAGGAGAAGCCCTAACATCTGTATTTTTAGCCACCTCCTCCAGGGGGTGCCTGATGCAGCCAGCCCGAAACCTGCCAACAGCAGCACACAGTCTGGCTTTCTTCAGAAGCAAACCACTCCCCCAACACACACCCACACACTCGAGTCTGGTTATTGAACATTTGGCATGAAAAATGGTTGAAGGAAGATTTTATATAACTGAAATAACCCACTAAATTGTTTGAAACTTGGAATGTGGATTTCTGCTGTACTCATCCTCATTCTTTGAAAAGGGATTCTCCACCCTCCAACATTACCAGGCATTCCTAGGACAGCAGAGAAATGTCCTGGGTGTCTGTTAAAACTGGAGCCGGTTCTGTATTCAGATGCACTTGACATTTCACCCTTGACCAGGCAGCAGTGTGTATTGAGATGAGGCTGGGCAGTGTCAGAGCATACCTGCTAGAGAAGAAATTGGTTGTGCAGATTATATTTTAGTAAAATCTGAACCGCTCAGTGAAGCACACTATTACAATCTGTGTACACACAAAGAGGGATGCCACGGAGTCGATGTTTTTAACACTGGCCCATGTGAGCGAGAACATGGATCAGCAAAAGGTGCATTTACCTCCCTCTGCAGGCAAATATGCTTAACCTTCAGGAGCGCCCCTGAGGCCCTCACTTATGCCTCTAGCCTGTTTGGTCATGATGCAAGCCGATTTGGGAGTGATACCTACCGTTTTAGAACTGAGAGTGAACCTGTTTTATGGCAAATCCTTTTTATCTTGATCGGGGCATTTATTAATTAGTAGGCTTCAGCGAGGCTGATAACCTGGCTTGTTTCTGTTTGCAGAAGTACTTTGTCATACATTGGCTTATTTTATTTTTAGCAACAACCCTGTTGTGAGGCAGTGATTATTTCCCACTTGAGGAATTGGCAAGCCGCGTGGACGGGACTCACAGTTAATTAATGATCGAGCGAGATCCGAACTGGTTCTCCTCCACCAGTACCAGGCTGTCTAGAGAATGGTTGTGTATTCAGATAACCCTATTCTAGGGATGAGCGGTGTGTACAAATTTGAAGGCCAGAAGGGAAGCAGGAGAATCCAGTTTCAAGAGTCTGGAGCCTTTGGCGGGAGTCCCCCGTGTTGAAAGGTGAACTTGAAAGAGTATCCATGGGTGTCCTTAGATGAAGAAGGATTTAAGGGACTCTTTTTGCCCCTTGATACAAGGTTTGTAACTGGGGTCTGGGGCAGAAAGGAATTGCTCTTCTTGGTTTGAGTGACTGCTTTCTGGGTAGCATCTAGGTGCTTTTTGAATTGCATGCAGAGCCATTTACGGTGAGAGAAATTATGACCTGACTAGTTGGCCCAGGGCTAGGTGTTCTGGGGCTCTGTATTGAGACCTCTATGCAAGGAGCTTATCTGCTTGAATGTGGAAAGTGACTGTCTTTGGGGCCCTGGCAGTTTCTTTTGGGGCCGCTTTTGGACTTGAGTTAGCAAAGAAATGACATTGTGATTTATGCTGTTTATGAAGAATAGCATGCCTATCTGTTTTCACACAGACATCTTAATAGAGATTAAATACAAAATAAAGTGGAATGCATGAGCGGGGATATTCCCATAAGCAATATTGTAGTTTTAGGCAGTGTAATTATGTTTTGTACACTTCCCAATTAAGCAGTTATGCATTACTGGGGAAACTACCTTGTGGAGATTTAGAAAAGCTTTAGAATTTAGTAAATCAAATAAAAATAGGTACACAATATTTTAGACACAGGATTTAAACATGTTACATGGTGTGATAAGGTAACCCAGTTTGCACTCATTTGCCAGAAAATAATGCAGTGCCACTGAGGTGAATTTTTTTTTTTGTTTTTTTGGTTTTTTTTGAAACGGAGGCTCACTCTAGCCCGGGCTGGAGTGCAGTGGTGAGTTCTCGGCTCATTGCAACCTCCGCCTCCCAGGGTCAAGCAGTTCTCCTGTCTCAGCCTCCCGAGTAGCTGGGATTACAGCACTCCCAGCTAATTTTTGTATTTTGTTAGTAGAGACAGGTTTTCACCATGTTGGTCAGGCTGGTCTTGAACTCCTGACCTCAGGTGATTTGCCTGCCTCGGCCTCCCAAATTGCTAGGATTATAGGTGTGAGCCGCCACGCCCAGCCGATTGAGGAGAATTTCTTCTTCTGAACATTGCCTGTGGAATAAAGGTGCACCCCTACTGTGTGCAGGATGTCTTGGAGGGCTGCCGGGCTACAGGGAAGAAGAGCAACAAGGGTTTATGTGGAGTTCAGCTAAACAGTGGTGGATTTCTGTGAGCTGGGGTGGGCAGAGGTGGCCACATTAGGTTTGGAGTTAGGCTGAAGGGGGTGTGCTGAGGCTAAATGTGGGAGAGGGAACCCAAGGTAGGAGCCTTTCAAGCTCCCGTGTCCTTTCAGCTCCCATGTCCTGGCCACTAAACTACGGGAGGTAAGGGAATGATTTTCCCTGAGTAAACTGTCTGAAGTGGAGCTGCGTCTCAGGGAGCCTCTGCGAGCGTGTGCGTCACAGAACCCTTCCTCCTGGTGTCTTCTGGGGGTTGCTGATTTTGAGGAAGCCTGGTGGGGTGTGTGCTGGCTCAGCCCCCTCTCAGTTGCAAAGCTCTTGGGGGCTGCAGAGGGATTTCACAGTTCCCTGCATAGGGCAAGTCATTTAATTTTATCATTTGCTTTTTGAGAAGGATCAAGTTTTCAAAATCCTACGTAGAAATAATTTATATACAGTAAAACACCCTTTAACGTGCAGTTCTGCAAGTCTTGACAGTCGAGGCATAGCCACCGGGTGGTTGCGGAACCATCCCATCACCAAGGAAAGTTCTCTGTGCTCCTTTGGAGTTCATGCCTCCCTGCCCCCCACTCCCAGCCCCTAGCCACCACTAATCAAATCACTCCTTTTTGATAGTAGAAGGACCAGCCTAGGAAGTGTGAGGAGTTTGGTGAATGCTGGTGTGAGACGCCAGTAATTTCCAGGACATTTGTAATATCCAAGGATTATGCATGAGTCCCAGGGGTGCTGTGGTCACAGCAGATGGACTTGGCTTGGATGACACCCCCCTCCCCAGTGCCATCCTAGGGATGCTTGAGACTCCAGGAGCTTGGCTCGTCTGGACAGGTCGGACCAAAACCCAGTCACTGCAGTGTGAGTCTTGCCTGAAACCGGCAGATAACCACCTCCTCTGCAAAGTAGGCAAACCGCTCCCCCAACCCGAGAGTGGGCAGGGCAGTTCTGGGCCATACTTGCAGGCCCTGGTGCATCTAAGGCCATGCCCCCTGGGCTCCCCAGGGACACGCACACAACAGCTGCCTCTCCACACCGTGTCCCACCAGCCCCTGTTGGAAAGTGCCCGGGAACAGGTGCCTTTTCGTCCACCATAGCCGCTGGCTCCAGGTCCAGAGGGACTGTGAGTGACTGCCAGGCCATGCTGCTTTCTCCTTTCTCTGTGGGGGAGTGGCTTTGGAGGGAGCCGGGCGATGTGCTTGTGTGTTTGCCGTGTGCTCGCTGTGTACTTGCCGTGTGCTTGCCATATGCTTACTGTGTATTTACTGTGTGCTTGCCATGTGATTACCGTGTGCTCGCTGTGTATCTGATGTGCATTTGCCATGTACTTGCTGTGTATTTATTGTGTGCTTGCCATGTGATTACCGTGTGCTCGCTGTGTACCTGCTGTGCATTTGCCGTGTACTTGCTGTGTGTTTATTGTGTGCTTGCCATGTGCTGACTGTGTGCTGTCTCCCTGCTTGCTGTTCCGTGCTCCTGTGACTCCTGGGTGGTCAGGGGCAGTTGAGCGCCCTCAGGTCCCCATTTGTTTTCCTGAAGGTAAGAGGCCAGTCAGGACGGCCACCTTTTTGTGGTCAAGAAGGCTGGTTTGTGGAAAACCCAGAGGAAGGAGAGCTTCTGAGGCGGGGAAGGTCAGCTGCCCCGGAGGCTGGTGCCGGCCCAGAGGATAGATGGCCACGTTTGCAATCCTGGGCTCCATTCCCAACCCCGCCAGCTCCTTGTGTGTCAAATAGGATGCTAGTTCCTCTCACAGGAGGAGGTAATGAGAAGGCACTGGAGGCTGGTGCCCAGGTGCCCGGCAGAGGAGGTGCTTGGCAGGAAGTCCCATTGCACTCTGGGATATGAGCTGCCACTGACTCATCGCCTCATGGTTTTTGTTTTTATTTTTATGTTATTTATTTATTTGTTTATTTATTTATTTATTTTGAGACAGTCTCACCTGTTGCCCAGGCTGGAGTGCAGTGGTGTGATCTCGGCTCACTGCCACCTCTCCTCTGCCTCCCAGGTTCAAGTGATTCTCCTGTCTCAGAATAGCTGGGATTACAGGCACTCTGTCAGGCCTGGCTAATTTTTGTATTTTTAGTAGAGATGGGGTTTCACCATGTTGGCCAGGCTGGTCTCGAACTCCTGACCTCAAGTGATCCGCCTATCTCAGCCTCCCAAAGTGCTGGGTATGCAGGCGTGAGCCACTGCGCCCAGCCACTTCATGATTTTTAATATTCTTTTTTTTTTTCTTTTTTTGAGACAGGGTCTTACTCTGTTACCAGGCTGGAGTGCAGTGGTGTGATCTTGACTCACTGCAACCTCCACCTTCTGGGTTCAAGCGATTTTCCTGCCTCAGCCTCCTGAGTAGCTGGGATTACAGGTGCCCACCGCCATGCCCAGCTAATTTTTGTATTTTTTGTAGAAATGGGCTTTTGCCATGTTGGCCAGGCTAGTCTCGAACTCCTGACCTCAGGTGATCCACCCACCTTGGCCTCCCAAAGTGCTGGGATTACAGGCATAAGCCACTGCACCCGACCCTTAATATTATTTTCTTTCAGTTGGGAGAAACTTGGAATGAGTCTTAGAATTTGTGAAATTGTTAAGTGGGGATCACTGCATTTGCTGATTTTCTGGTCGTTGCCTGAAATGTCCTTTTGGAGCTCATTCTTTGTCCCCTTCCCTCATCACATCAGTCAGGCTGAGGGCAGGTGGAAGCCGCAGTGATCGTGATTGGCCAGCCCTGACTGGCGTTCCCGTGATCTCGGAGCATCTTGTGTGCATGCATTTGCAGTATGAGAAAACCCTTTGATGTCTTTGAGCTCAGACCAAATGTGACCTTGATTCCTGGCCTGAAATTAATGTCTAAGCATTCTTGGCTTCTTCTGGGTGGTCGTCTGTGAATAAACTGCCATGCAGTGAGTATGATGGAAACGTACCCGCCAGGACATAGCTTACCAGATTTCAGCGGGGCTTCCCAGTGTAGTGTGAGGACACTCGGGTGCATGGGTTAGTAGCTGAAAGGTGGGTGGACACCCCAGCGTGTCCTCCTTAAGGGTTCAGGGACAGTTCAGCAAGGGTTGGGGAAGGGGTGTGCTAGACGCTGAGTGGAAGTCGCAAATGTGTGTGGCCACCGGTCTGCTTTCGGATGGTGATGAGAACAAAGTTCTTTACTGTCTGGAAAGGTGATCTGGGGACCTTTTCACAGGTCACCAGCCACCTGTGTTCTGTGTTGTGCAGCTGTGAGCACAGTAGGGCCGCAGTGGTAGGCAACCACAGGGCCTCTTGGTGTCCTGGATACAGGATGCTTTCCCAGGACCCTTCTGGGGCTCCACATCTATCTCCACACTTTGGGTGGGGAAGTTGCTTCCCTTGGGTGGATCCAAAAATTCCAGCTGACTTCTTGGAGGGAAGTGAGTTGAGAGCCCCTCCAGAGGTGCGTGTTCAGGTGAGTAGCTTGCTATTACGTGCCCAGGCCCAGCTGGCCTAGACTGGAAGCTTCCACAGTCAAAACAAAAAACAAAAAACAGGGGCTGATGAACTTGAACAGTCAGAAAAAAACAAGGCAAACAGTCTTTTGGGTGTGTGCAGTATTAAATCACTTTGAAAGGGGACCACTTAAGAAAATCCTCTGCCCTCATTCAAGAATATTAGAAATATGTTAATTTGGTGGAATAATTATTATAATAGTAGCTACCATTGGGTTTTTTGTTTTTTGGTTTTTTTTGGACTGTCACCCAGGGTGGAGTACAGTGGTGCAATCTCAGCTCACTGGAACCTCTGCCTCCCGAGTTGAAGCAATTCATGCCTCAGCCTCCCATTTAGCTAGGATTACAGATGTGTGCCACCACACCTGGCTAAATTTTGTATTTTTAGTAGAGATGGCTTCACCATGTTGGCCAGGCTGGTCTGGAACTCCTGGCCTAAAGTGATCTCGCGACCTCAGCTTCCCAAAGTGCTGGGATTACAGGCGTGAGCCACCGCGCCTGGCCAATAGTAGCTGCTGTCTATTGAGTGCCAGGAATGTGCCAAGCAGGGAAGATGCAGATGTATTTGGTGGATGCGTAATAGTAATGGCTAATGCGCCGCTCACAGGCTGGACACAAAGTAGACTCAGAGAACTTCAGTGACTTTCCCAGGAACACACAGCTCTTGGGCAGCTGCTATATGGAAACCACAGGGACTCATCAGAAACCAGTTCCTTTGCACAGTTAGCTGAGTGAAGAGACGGGCGGGCACAGCTATGTTTGGAGTTCTTAAGTTCGTCATTTCGCACCCGAGAATCAAGGTCGCAGGGTGAAGCTCTGTAGTTCTGGAGCCTGAAAGGCAGTTGACATCCTGGCTGGAAACATACATTTTTATTTTACATTTATTTGGGTAGTGGTTTGCTGGTCTGGTTTTTGTTTTGTTTTGTTTTGTTTTTAACCATTTGGCTTGGAGAAATTTTCCCTTTGGTTATGGTAATTACCCTTTCCTGGTAAGTAAATTGATTACAGCGGCTCTTTCCAATCTTGCACGTTTGATTATCCATGAGCCTCCTTCTGCCTCTTAATCTTATTTTTAGCACAGTCCTTGAAACCTCTGTGTGAAACTGTCCATCTTCCGCTGTTTCTGAACTGCCGAAGGTCATTTTCACCAGCCCCATCAAACGCGGATGTGTTTCAAGTCAAACACAGCCATTTGAACCAGTTTCAAACAGTTGCGTTTCAGGTGTCAGCGTGGTGGGGACAGGACTTCTGCTGCCTGAGGTCCGTGTTGCTTGGGATGGTCTCGAATCACCCAGTGTGACTCCGTTGGCTCTGTTGGTTCAGTTGGCTCCAGGATGAGTGCACTTGACCAGAAGCTCCAGCGACATGAGGTTATAAGGGAGCCGGGTGAGCGGAGGCTGTGTTGTGGACACCAGCCGAGTCCGGGTGGGAGGAGACACCAGGACCTATCAGCAACCTGCCCTGGACTTTGTTTCCTCATGTGTGTGCCCAGGGCTTTGCGAACGATTTGCCCCAGATGGAGTTAATGCTGCAGTTGTTATAAGAGCATCTCTGGCTCTACTTTTGAAGCTAGTCACCACCTTTATTTTTGTAAACTAGTGAGAGGAGCGTGGCTGGCTCTGAGGGTGCAGAGGTGCCCCTCATGTGGTCCCCTGGGGTCTTCTCTGCGTCTGAGTGTTCTCAGAGGGCACGTGAGTCAGTAGCCCCAGTGGACTCCGGATGTTTTTTGAGCCTTACCTCGATAAGAATAAAAACGTTTTGGTGTGCGATTTGATTTGTTTGCTAGAAGATTAGTACAAAAGCAGGAAGGAAAAAGAACGTGGTGGAGGTGATTGCTAGAGGCTGGCAGAAGGTTATTTACGGATTTTTGCTGACAGTCCTTGTTGAAAGGAATTCCCTGTGAGATTTATGAAGCCTTTCCAATTTATTGTCTTTCCAAGTAAGGTAAGCAAATAAATAAGTTATTCTATTTTATTATAAACACAGCCAATGTAAAATTAAAAATAAGAGGAAATGGGCCTCCATTTTTTCAGCCTAGTGTGTTTCAGGAAAGCATCTTGGAGAGGCTTTTTGTTTTGTGTTTGGCTAAAGCACATTGTGCATTTAAAAGATAAAGTCGGTGCCTTGATGTTGTATGTGCAGGTCACCATCCTTGGAGGGGACGGGTTGCAGCCTTGGCGGAGTTGACAAGATGGTGAGGACAGAGGAGCCGTAATATTCAGGACTAGTCCACCAGTCACCAGGGACTCTCAGGCCCCTTGGGAAATAAGGCTGAGGGGTTCCCGAGACTCTGCCCTGGGTTTGACCGCAGCCGCCGCCCCCAGAAGGGACCCTGTCTCCTGAGGCCCACGTCCTAGCAAACTGGTGACATCTTCCTTCTTCCTGTTGCCTTGATTTCTTTGTCTCTTCTCCTTAAACTCAGAAATTGTTGGTACTTTCAGTATCTTGGCGAATTGTGATTTTGGCGATACAGATGTGTAAAGACCCACATGGGAAATTTAGATTTGTAGGTAAAGAATAAACAGGAATGTGAGACCTTGTTGTAAACACACCTCTCGTTTTCGGCGGTGATGTCAGCGCTGAAGATTTGGGTGGGTCAGGTTTGGTGACCTGTGTCCCGCTAAAGGCAGCTCCTGCTCCTGACACCAGCCTGGAGCCCATTTGAAATCGCTCCTGGCTCTTTCAAGGCCCTGGGCAACGCCATCAGGGAAACATCCTGTGACCATTTTGGGAGAATGTTTTACGTCTCTGCCCCTAGATGTCCCTGTGCTAGTGAAGCTATTTTGGGGGGACTAATAGGCGGCGTTGGACGGTGTCTTGTAGCTGTCAACGGATGACTGTTCAAGTTCGTCAGCCCCTGGTATGTAGTAGGTGCATGTTGGAGATTGAGTGAGTTACATTTTTTGCAAGGGTTTGTTTTAGGAGCAAAAGAGACCTAAGTAGGGAGGCTTGGAAGGTGCTGAGAGCATAATTCCTGCAAGAATGGGCTCCACGGGGTTCATTGTCTTTCTTTCCCACTTCCTCCACAGTGCCTCATCCCACTCCAGTAGGCACACGAAAGAGGAGAGCCTTTCTTCAACTCAGGGCTAATGAGCTGGGCACCGGGGTGGGGGTGGGGGAACAGTGTGGCCGACGCTTTTCTGGGGTGGTGGCCTGAACAAGCCTGACCTGCTCTTGCCTGCAAGGAGCTGACCAGCCAACCAGAGAACAGTGGACAGGCGATTCAGCTGGGTGAGCCCGACAGGGGGATGGGTCTGGGGCCTGGGGAGCCCCACCCATGCACCCTGAGATCAGGGCTGGCCTTTCACAGGAGGTAGGCTGTGAACTGTGAGAGTGAGGGGCCAGCCTGGGCCTCCCTCCCTCCAGCTTACCTCTCTTAGGAGGCCACCCCCTGCCTGGGTCCCGCCAGCCCCTTCATTCTCATCCTTATCTGGATCTGAGAATCACCTGGAGAGCTTTGAAAACAGATCCCAGCTTAATCCTCCCCTCAGGTTCTGAGTGTGTGGGCCACAGTGGCATCTGCCTTGATACTAAAAAGTTCCCAGGTGACTCTAATGAACAACCACTGCCCAGCCAGCACCCCTCAGCTGAGGCCACTTGTCCTGTTGTGCTCGTGGGCCGGAAGGGATGGGCTGGAGAAACAGGTAAGTCCTTACTTCCCTGTCCCACACACTGGGAGCAGCGGCAGAGGGCAGGAGGCTGCCCTGGGAGGCCAACTCCTTAAATGCATACCTGACCGACGGGTACGCCCCTGCTGTGGGGCCAGGCAGGAGAGCAGCACCGGGGCACCCAGGACCACACACCGAGAAGTATGAGCCCAGCGTGGCCTGGCGTCCCATCAGCAGGTGAGGGTCATGTTTCAGGCCTGTTTCACTTCCTCAAAAGAATGCAGTGGAATGAGCCCCGTAGGGCGAGGTGCCTGTGCGCATGGGGATGGAGAGGAGGGCTAGCTGCCGGGATGCCAGAAATGAAGGGAGGCTGGGATCTTCCTGCCTTGGTCCATGTGTAGCTGGAAGGAGAAAGCAGCTGTTGCTTAGGAGACAAAGCTGGAGGGCTTGACTCGGACCATGGACCTCTCAAGGCTTCCTGCCTGGGTGGGGGATCAGCCCAGAAACCCCACGAGGCGATGGGGGATGGGATGGGGAGGGTCATATATGCATTTCTGTAGAAAAAGGATCCGCTTTCCAGTGTCTCAAAGGATTCTGGGACCTTACGTTTTCTTCAGAGCCCTCAGATGGGAATCCTTGGCCTACAAAGGTGGGAGGCTGCCTTGTGGACAGTAGGGAGAGCAGGACGTGGAGCGGGTGCTGCAAGGAACAAAGGCCACCTGGAGGCATTCCTAGGAATTGGCTTCCTTCCTGGTGGTTGGGCTTTTGTAGAAGGCAGAGTCAGGGAGAGACGGGGGCCTTGGTTTCCTCCCGGGGTGCAGGAGGAAGTAAACATAACGGTGACACCTGGATCAAGAAGGGGCTCCCCTCTAGCTGGGTGCAGTGAGTGTGGGGGCGCACCAAGGCATCCATGCACAATGTAGCCTCGCCGCTGCCTGTGATGGGAAGGTTTGAGGTTCTGAACGTCGGCTAAGGTCCCCGAGGGCTGGCTGTTGGGCTGAACGTGGGTTCTAGTATTAACGTGGGTTTTAGTATTACTGAGGGTTCAGTAGACCGGGGGTGGGGGGGCTTGAGGAGCTAAGCAGCAGGGTAGGTGGAGCGGGGAGGGCTGTGCCTGACTCCCTCTCCGGGTTGGGAGGGAACAAGGGGAAAGGCTGGGGGAAGATGGGAGGAGGCCTGGCCACATGCATCTGTCCTGTTGGCTCCTTTCCCTGAGGACCCGCAGAGGTGGCCCGGGGTGCTGGGCGCTTTAACTTCCTTCATTGGTCAGGTTCTCTTCGTTCCTTCCGTGCCACGTGTCTGGGGTTGCTGTGGTGGGGCAGCAGGAGAGAAGAGGCTTGCCAGCCCGGTTCTCCAGCATTTGTGGGCTTCCGTTGGTCCTGCCTGCCAGAGTGCTCTTTGCTCAGAGGAGGCACCAGCAGTTGCTGGGAGCGGTAGGATGATGGTCCCTACCTGGGGATCAGAACAAGAATTTGCTGTGAACTCCCCTGGTGGAAGCAGGGGGCCAGGAAGCAGAGGGACCTGAATTCCCCGCCAGGCGGTCCCTACAGAGGCACGGACCTCCCTTTCTCCCCGCTTCCTCCTGCCCTGTCGTCTCTGCTGAGCAGGGCACCGGGAGCTTCCGCTGGGTGCACTTGAGTTGGCTTAGATTTGAATCTGCTCTTACTGCTGTGGACTCTGGCATGAGACCCTTTAAGCCTCAGTCTCTCCGCCTCTGAGTTGGGAATGATAACAGAATTACTTGATGTTGGTCATGTTGGCTGTTGGTGATGGGTTTGTTAAATCTGGTCATTGGGACTGCTCGATATTTGCATTTTCAGAACAGCATGCGGCGAGTAGTGCTCCAGGACAGGACTTCGGAATGTTGCCATTTGTTGTTTCTTCTGAACGTGTCCTTTTCAAATCTGATCTGTAGTTTGTTTCTTGCCTAATATCCTGCCTGCTAAGTTTTACGTGCCTTCATGTGCATTTTCTTTTTGGAACCACGTTTTATCACCCATGCAAAAAGAAGCTGCTCCAATCTTGGAGCCATGGTTAGGAAGTGCCTGCCATTCAGAAGCCAGTTGTAGTTTTCCACATGGTCGGCTGAACAGGAATGAGGCGCTTCCCTGTCCCTGAAGAGCCCACAGTGCGGAGGAGAGATGGGATATGTACTTCTGCTTTAGGGAAGTTATTAGGCTTTGAGAGTCTTTGTAAATACAACTTTGGTTAGATTTGTTCATGTTGGCTTATTATTTCCAAGGCAAAAACAATCATTTCAAAAGACCAGACTAGCCTCTTTAAAGCGATTTCGAGTTTACAGTTGTGTTCAAATGCGTTCTAATTACACCCTCCAAACAACAAGCCTCTGTTTTCAGATGGAGAAAACAAAGGATTCAGATTGAAGGACTGCTCAGACACCCTCGGAAGAGGTGGCCCTGCCTGCGCTCCTCCCGGCTGCAGAGTACCCCACCAGCGCGTGAGCCTGTTTCCCTGTCCCCTGGTTTTGAGTTTCTGGCCTGATCGTTGCACGCTTGGCTTTACTGCTACTTTGTAAAACTCTCTGCTGAGATTTTAACTTGGGCACTACTTTCAGGGCACGATGGGATTGAGACACATCTTGGGGGATGGGCAGGCAGGTGAGCAGGTCTGAGGAGGAGTCTGGATCTGCCTTGACCTGTCCTCTGCCATCTCTGGATACTTCCCAGCAATCGGTGCTTGATGCTGAAGGTCATACTGAGACGGAGGCTATGGGCAAGAGTTTGCATCTGTGTGGTCCTCTGTGGGTGCTCACCGACCTGCTGTATGTGGATTTCCATGCACCAGATACCTGCCCTTAGAATGTGCCTGGCAGCTTGAGCAGGATTGAGGGATCTGGAACTTTCTCCTGGCTGCTTCCCCCATAGTCAAGGAGCTTTATTAGCAAGCAGGTGCAGGGCCAAGTTCAGGTATGTGGGCCACAGGCAGACCCTGTAAACCCAGTCATCCATTTTGATTCTTCTCTCCTTGCGGTGGCACTTGTCAAAACAGACTTCGTCTTCTGGGGCTGTCATTCTAAGCGTCATTTTGCCATACTGTTAAAATTTTCAGAGTGTTTGCTTGATTTGTGTTTATTGAAACTAAATTCATTAGGATGATGTGAAAATAGCACTCCGCTGTTTACCAAATCGGCTTCTTGTTGGTATTTCAGTACATCATCTGTTCTCACTTGAATATCGTGGAATTTGTTGGTAAAGTGCTGTGCACATGAAAACCCATATTTTAGTGGAGTTTTTTTAATTCAAATAAGTTTATAAGTATTATATACCCAAGGTGCTTGATTTGCCATTTGATTCAGAGTCAATATGAATGTGCGAATACTGGTGCTTGGCTTGGGCTTTGGGAGTTTGGGGGTGTGCTGGGAGACAGCTGTAAGGATTAGGACTCCACCAGGTGCTGAGTCTGAGGCGGTTGGAAATCCCCCTCCTCTAACTCCGCCCCTCGCCAGCTGTTTGACTGCTGCCAAGTCCCCCAACTCTGGGGACCCCAGGCCTTCATCTGTGAAATGGCCATTCCCATGTTTCTGACAGGGCTATTGGAAGACTTCATTGAAGACATTGTATTGGTTTTTCAGCACTTTAACATCTCTGGATTCAAGTTGTGTCATAAAATTGATTACAAGCCATAGTTTATTTGACGGCATTTTTTTTTTTTCTCCCTTAGTGGTTTATAAAATGATGCTGGTCTAAGATTTGATGATATCTTAGACTTGAAGAACATGAACCAGTTTTTGCAAAAGTTTTAGAGTTTGGCATTTTCCAACAAAAAGGCAGTTGCTGGACTTTTGAATTGGTCAGCGAAATTCCACTTGTCACCAGAGGATTTACTAGTTGCATTTCTAGAGTTGTTGGCCTCTCTTTTCTGATTTGATTCAGTGGTCAGATCATCCAGGGTTCTTGTGTTCAGAGACCCAGAGTGCTATAATGCTTCCAAAATAAGCCTGACCTAGGACTGAGACAGAAGGTAAGTATGGCGGAGACCACCAGGTGTCCACCAAAGGGCCCTGCTTCCCATCCACTCATGGGGACTTGCTGCTGGAGTGGCTGCCCAGCCACCACCCCAAGCATCTGTCGGAGGCCCCATGATAGTTCCCACATGGAATGTGGGTGGCAATGTGTATCACTTCCCAGCAGCAATAATTAAGAAACAAGTGTGCGTTGCCCAGTTTTTCTTCTGTTGACTGTCAGCTGGATGTGGAAAATCCAGCAGAGAATGCCTAGGTGCTGGGGGAGGATTCTGGGCGCCTGAATCACTCTGTGGAGCAGAGTTGCCCATTAGGAACATGAGCCTGATGTTCTTGTGATTTAGAAATCAAATTCTAATGTGTTGAGCTGATACACAATTTTAGGCTTGTTGGTTAAAGCAGACAATGTGAACATAAGTAGTACAGTGAGTTGGGTAGTCCCAACCTGCCGCTGCCCCTCTCCCTGTCCCACACTCCGCTTGGGTTAGATAGAAGGCAGCGCCATCTCCCATTCACCAGCCTAAATGAACCTCATGGCTTGACTTCACTCATTCTTGCCCATTTATTCACTGAGTCCTGTAGATTCTGCCCCTCCCTTCTGCCCTTGTTTGGGGGCCTCCCACCTACCTGAATGACATCCACTAAACACTTTGGGTTCCGCTAGGTACCCTTAAAGCCTGATTTTCAAACGTTGGAGAAGTTTAGAAGCAAGTCGGGCTGTAAAATTGCAGCAATGACCTGGCATGGTGTGGTAGCCATGAAGACGCTCCTGATCTTCTGCTTCTGGGAATGTGAGTGACTGGTGGTCCCAGCTGCTATGTTCTGAATCCCATGGTGGAAATCCAGCACGGCGTTCCCAGACAGCCTGCGCTCTGCGGGCTGTTCCCAGCCGGGACAGCAGGTGAAGGCTCCTCCTCCCCAGCCTCCTGCCTTCCCTGCCATCTCATCTGCATCTGCTGTCAGACTTGCGTATCCCTCTGCCTCCCCGCCTGTCTGCCTCCCCAAGAAGTCTCTTCCAGAGCTGATCGTGTCTTGGCTTCGGTTTTTGGAAGACCTGAGCTAACACACATTGTATTTAAGATACAGTGGGTCATAGGCGATGCCCAGGAATTTTCTCCAGCTTGGACAGCAAGCTCTCTCCCCTCTTTGGGTTGCAGTGTGCCTCCCTCTAAAATGAGGGGCGATGCTTGGCAGTTTCTAGAACCTGTTCAGATCAAGGCAACCTGGGAGTTAGAGTTCTGCTGCTCTTGTCTGACAGTACAGTCGGTCTCTAAATATGCTTTTATTGTGCCTTCCCCACCATCTGGGTGAAGCATCAGTAATGAAAATGGAGTGGAGGCTGCATTGACCTTTTCGAGTGTCCACGCACTATATTTTAACTGGGAAGTTGCATGTATTTTCTATACTTAATACTTTAAAAGCCTCTTGGGCCTCCTGAGAGGCTTGTAAGTGCAGCCCACGTGTGACTTGAGCTGGGAACGCAACTTCAGATTGAGAAGTCCCACTTTTATAGGACACAGCATTTAACAGCAGCTGCGTTCAAGTCGTGTGGCATTTAGCAGCGTGTTCCAAGTGGACCTGTGGTAATCATTTTGCTCTTGGGGAACCGTGGCCAAGGGCTGCCTTGCCTCTGAAGAGGCTCAGCGAGGGAAGGCTAGAAATCCTGTGGGCTGGCCAGGCATGGTGGCTCACACCTGTAATCTCAGCACTTTGGGTGGCAGAGGTGGGTGAATCACCTGAGGTCAGGAGTTCGAGACCAGCCTGACCTGATATGATGAAACCCTGTCTCTACTGAAAATACAAAAATTAGCCGGGCGTGGTGGTGTGCACCTGTAATTCCAGCTACTCGGGAGGCTGAGACAGGAGAATCGCTTGAACCTGGGAGTTGGAGGTTGCAGTGAGCTGAGATCATGCCATTATACTCCAGCCTGGGCAACAAAAGCGAAACTCTGCCTCAAAAGAAAAAAAATAAATCCTGTGGGCTATACTTGGGGGTTCTTTGCCCTGCTTCCAAGCCCTGTACAACCAGCATGTGGCACATGTCATTGTCCTGGGGTTTTCCTGTGGGGAGGGGTGGTCCTTTTCGGTACAGGGTCCTCCTGTTTCATCAGCCTGCATCAGCACAAACAACCCTGACCGTGTCCTGGGCCTCCTTGAACTCACAGGCAGAGGTTGCTGCTCTGTCGTGTGCTGTTTGCAGACTTGGACTTGGAGTAGTTATTCTCCCTGTGCCTCCAGGGCCTTGGTCCTTGCAGGTGTTTCTGTGCTCCTCCTTCCAGAGACAGGCCTCCTGTGAATCGCTCTGAGTAGAAGGTTCCCAGCTGAGGTTTTGGAGTCTCCTTTGGAAGGTCGTCTTGGTATTGTTTTCAGCCTCTTGTTGGGAAAACCGGACAGGCGGGCCTGATCAGCTACGATGAATGTGCACACCACCCCCGGGTTCGGCGGGACACCCTGTGCCCCCAGCCCCAGTCATCTTCTGTTGGGCCACATTTCTTGGCTGAATTTCAGATCTTCACCTGGAGCACGGATCTCATGACCTGAGGTCAGCTGGTTTGTGGTTCTTTCTGTTTAGTTTTTCTTTGAGGTAAAACTTAGGGGAAGTGTTGGGAGGGAAGTGGGGATTGGTGGGGAAGGGGCTGGGAAGGGGAATGAGGTCAAATGAAATGCATGACTTTAAGTGTGCCGTTTGGTTAGTTCTAACACATGCACATACCTGTGTACCCCCAAAGCCCTCCCAAGAGCATACCGTCACTCCAGAAAGTCCCCTTGGGGCCCTCCCAGGCTTTCCCCACCCTCACCTCCCTGACCATCTCAGGCCACCACTGTTTGGGTTTCTTTTCCTTCAACAGAAGTAGTTCTGCTTGTTCTAGAATTTCATGTACTACTATATAATACATATATGTACATTATACACAGCATATACATGTATACATGCAATATGTATGTATATTGTGACACATGTACCTTTTTGCATGAAGCTTTTTTCATGCCACACACGTGATGTATTTGAGATTTTTAAGACATGTTGGGCCAGATTATCCCCTCGTTCCTTTTTACTTCTGAGTAGTATTCCATTGAATGACTTGACCGGAGTTTCTTTACCCATTGATGGACACTTGGGCTGTTTCCAGCTTTTCACTATTCTGAGCAAGTGGCTATGAACCATTCTCATGCATGTCTTTTTGTGGACATATGATTTCATTTCTCTTGGGTAAGTTCCTAGAAATGGAATTGCTGGGTCATGGAGTAGGTGTATGTTTAGTCTTACAAAGTGGTTATAACATTTTGTGCTTCCACCAATCATGTATGGAAGTCAGCTATTTTTTAAACCACCCTACAGAATGTTGGCTTTCTGCTTGGGTGGTGGAGTGGGGTGGGAGGGTGAGTGGGTAGGGCCCCTTCCTCTCCCTTGACCCCTACCTCCCCACTGGCAAGATGGGGGCAGGGGTCTGCACTGTTGACTCTGCTGGGCGTGGGCTGTGGAGTTCACATGCTCTGGAAGATGTGGCTGTGCCCTCTATATTAGGGTGGGGCCTGTTTCTCTTGGCTTTTCCTGGCTATTCTGAACAATTCTCGTTCCTTCATTCCTTCCCCACACCTCCCAGTGTCTCTCCCTTCCCACTGGTCTTCTTGTCCCCAAAATGCCGTGCTCTCTGATGAAGCTCCAGGCTAGTAAGTCAAGAATGAAGGTCGTGGCCTTTGGTACCTGATGTGTCCCTGGTTCTTTCTGACATCTGTGCCCACTGTTTTTGCATTCATGACTGACAGAAGTGGATTTTTGGAGCCTACTGATGGTCATGTGGTAGCACATGCTGTCCTAGTTTGCTTCCGTGTGAGGACGGACACTTGGCTAAGTAGGTGTTCTAAACAGCTGCTCCCAGAGCAGCCTCACCATGAGCTGGGCCACCCAAGAACCCGGCATCTGGGTGTGCTAGCCTCATTGGCCTCGGGAAGCTGCAGCCAGCTTTTCCAAGTCTCTGGGGTCATTACTTTTAGAAGCATGTTTTATAGGGTTACTAGAATGTCCTTTAAGTTGCTAGAATGTCCTTTTAAGTGGATTCCATTTTATGTATTTATATGCTACCACTTTCAAGAAAGTTCTTTGAGGACTCAAAAAGTAGATGCCGTAATGGAGGTTGAGAATTGGGGAGAGCCAAAATTGATTTTAAAATGCAAATACAGCAACCAAAAATTTCAGGACAGTTACTATAACAGATATCTTAAGTTGGGCAGCTCTGTCTGAGTTTAGGGAGGGGCGACATGTGTCCTTGAAGGAAACGCCTTGCTACAGGGAGCTGCGTGTCGGGCATAGTGACGGCTATAAAGCGCCCTGCCACCAACCATGGTCTGCCAACAAATGCCAGGCCTGGGTTCCCACAACTGCTTCTTGTGCTTGAGATTGCTGGAAAGAGTCAGAAGTACAGACTGGAGGGACATTTAGAAGGAGGCCATTCCATGTGGGTCCCTCTAGGGATACCGTTTGATTTACAATAGCATTTACAATACCTCACCAAACACTGAGCCAGTTGATACAGATCTATTCTCCCAAAAAATTACTGATCTCAGCTGGGCTTTTGATAGGCATTTGAGAGAATATGATTGACATTCTGCTTTCTTCCCAGGAACTGACGTGCAGGGCTAGCCCTGACGACCTGCCAGCCTCTCAGATGTGCAGGTGGACAGTGGTTGAGGCAGGCCTATTGGTTCCAGTGACACAGACATGAGATCAGGGCAGGATTGCGTTTGTTTGGGTTGTTGACGGGGACTACAAGGGGTGAGGCAGTGATGACAGTGGTTGCGGGTGAGCTGAGTTGGAGGGGTTGAAGGAACATGCAGTTGGACGGAAGTATCTAGAAGGCAGGTGGTGAGGAGCCTCTGGAGTGCCTAGAGCTGAGGCAGAGTTGCCGTCCCTCCTTCGTCCGTGCCTACTTCATGTAACAACACTCTGCTGTTTCTTGTTTGAATTCTTTGAGGACAAGATTGTGTCTCATTTAATTTCCAGCCTTCCTTACTTAATAGTACCTGGCTTGTTCGTAGTTGATGCAGTAGAGTAGAGAGAGAGAGAGAGTGTGTGTATGCACGTGTGTGGTGCAGCAGGCAAGACAGATGGCAGCTGAGAATGGGCTGTTGGCTTTGACCATCAGAAGTGCACACAAGCTCTTTTGGATGTGTGTGTATGTGGAAGATGTGAATGTGGTGTGTAAATGTGGAAATATCTATAGATGGGTATATGTGTGTCTCTATGGTGGGGGGTGGTGATCGGAATAAAAGCTTGATGGCAAGGATCAAATAAGGAATGTTAGCACCTAGGGGAGCAGACAGTAGCTTCTCCAGGGCGGAGGCCGGGAGATGCAAGCTCGTCTGCCCTCACAGGGAAGGAACAAGTATGTGGGTTTCCTGATTGGGCCTGGCCCTGCCGTGTATTTTGGTCCATCTGTGGCTTTCTGCCTTTGCCGTCTCCATCCTCAGCTGTACCGCATGTCAGTGTGTGGGGCCTGGCCTCATGGATGGCATTTTCTGGCGCTTCCTATCCATACCCTAGGAGCGGAGTTCACCACCCAAGGAAGAGAATTTTAACCTGAACCCAAAGAGAGAAGCCCCTTAACTCTTGTTTTTTTCACCCCCACACTCTTGATGTCTTTTAAGTCCCAGTGACTTTTGAGTTTGGCTTTGGTTGGTAAGTTTCATGACTGCCTGTTTTTAAATGCAATTAGAACTTAAGTTACCGAGAATCACAGTGTCTTGCTAGGTAGCATTCCTCTCGACCCTGCGAAGTGAGCTTCTGAGAGGCTCAGTGACTTGCCTGAGGTCACATAGTTGGACAAGGCAGAAAAGCACCAGCGGCTGAGCTGGCCCTTTGTGAGGTGTGTCCGGCGGGCCTCTCCCAGGCCACCGCTGCACTGCGGTCTAGCGGTACAGGTCAGAGCCCTGGCTCCTCCTTACCCTCCCGCGACCTCAGTCCACTCCTGCCTCTTAGGTGGAAGGCATTGGCTTTGGCTTGAGACTGGGTTAGGCATGTCATCTGTTTGGTTTCTCGAATGCTCAGCCCTGACACTTCAGCTGTTCTTAGGATCACGCTCGTTGGTTGGGGATCGGGACTGACTTGTTTACACTTCTTCCGATTTGAGGGAAATACCAAGAGACTGGCAGAGGGACAGCCTGAGCTGTGGCTCCCTTTCTTAGCACAGATCTCAAGAACTTTCTGCTGCTTTTGCTGTCGTCTCTGCTGGATGTCATCTCTGCTATGAGGTACAGCACTTAGGAAGCATTCGCGTCCCCATCACTCTGATCACTCTGTTGACTGGTTTTTGGACACTGAGTGACCCCATTCACTCTATCACTGTTGACTGGTTTTTGGACAGTGGGTATGCGACGTGTGTGACCCATGCTTAACCCACTCGGAGCCATTATCTGAGCACTATTTGTCAGGTGCTAAGAAGGCAAGCTTCAATTGACTTAAGTTCCAGGGGGGATGTTTGCTTTTTATGAAAATGATGCTTAGTACCTCCTTACCAAGACAATGGCAGAATAGACCAGACTTTTGCCTTCAGAGATTCCCAAACACTGGATATTGACAAGGTTTGCTTTCCTTAAGTTGAGAAGAGGCTGAAGTATAAGGCTTATCTGTCTCTCAAAGCATTTTAGAAGAAAGATATATCTATGCTCTGTGTTTAAATATAGCATGGTGTTTGCTACTCGGATGGCAAATAAGCCATTGAATATGTAGGTCATTGACTTATGAGAATGAGTTTGGAGTTTTCTTTGCATCTGATTAACACTGTCTTACAATTGGGCTGTTGATGCTACGCCAAAATTGGGTTACACAGAGTTCAGCAAGCCATCTGGGAAGAAAACTGGAAGAACTGTGAGAGGATACCTCTGTCCCCTTAAGGTGGTAGGAGTGTGACTTGGTGTTGAGCCCTGTGGCTACAGTCAGTGGCAGTGGCACCAGCCGCTCCCCCGTTACACTGGGGAGAAACACATCGGAGTGCCGTGCGTCTGTACATATCTACCCGGAGGGAGGGGCAGAGGCTACACTTCATCGAGATAAATGCCAGTGGTGTATTTTAATACATTCTTGATTCAGAAGGCACTGTTTGGAATTGCATATTTAAAAGGAAACTGCCATCCCCTTTTGAAGGTATATGACATTTAAAAGATCTGTAGCAGAAGATTGGTTTGACAGCTTTGAATTATAATTGAAAGAGTTTTTGTTTTAAAAAAGAAAATGATTACTTCTATTTTAAATGTCATCACAAAGACATAAATATGTTTAATCAAATTATATATTTAATTTATGTAGAATATAATTTCTGTTTGTGTGGAAGAGTCACTGGCTTGTGTGTGTTTTAAGCAGCTTTAAAGCTAAGCAATGTTGATGATTTGAAAGTGGTTCAGCTTTTTGAGTAAATGGCTATTTAAGGGTTTATAGAATTTCAAAAAATAGTATCATTAGAATCTATATATTTTTTATGGATGCACATGTACCTAGTGGCACATTTTGGGAGAGGGAGGCACTTTTATTATTGTTGCTGAGAGATAGCAAAGGTAAACTGTCCAATGAATTGAAAAAAGTGTAACCCTGAAGATAATAAAGGCGGAAACGGCAAAGACGCTCCTGCAATTTTCTTCTTTTGGATTCTTTGAATCAGCAGGGAGTTACCGGGAGTGCTAGTATCTAGTATGCCAGGTCTCCTTAAAAGGGAGGCAGCAGGGGAGGCCCAGGAAAAGACACAGAGTGCCACAAAGACCTTTCGGGTGATACAAAAGGCTGGTGTGGCGTTTGAGGGCACCAGCAGGGTCCCCAGGCTCGAGAAGCAGGGGCGTAGCTCTGGGTCTCCCCTGACCCTGGCGATCTGCTAGCACACTCCAGCTCTAGAACTTTCTTTGAGCAAGCTGGGTGTTGGAAGCCAGCCAGCCCAGCGTACAACTGTGTGTGTCAGCTGGGGACAGTCTTGGCCTGTTCCAGCCTGCTCTGTAGTTTTGATTTAGCCAGACTGGGTCAGGGAGTCCTGAAGTTATTACCCACCAGAGTGGCACTTGCCCAGCACAGAGCCGCCCCGGGGGCTGGTTTTCTCTTCTGGTCTGCCCTCTCCAGGGCTGCTCTGTCAGGGAACGCGCCCTCTGTTGGGTGTGGCCCTGGGAGGCCCGGGCAGCTGGCAGCACCTGGGCGAGAACAATGAGTCAGTCATGCCCGCTCCCAGGAAAGAATTGACGTAGCATGAGCGTCTCTGCCAGCTCCAGTGGGAGAAGGTCAGGGTTCAGGAATTGTGAGCTCTGGCTTCTCGAGAGACAGGATGCATCCCGGGGCCCCTGGGGAGCTGGAGGACTCGGATCCCAGTTGAGTGCGTAAGCAGTGTCAACAGGGCCAGCTCCTCATGGCCCCTCCTTGTAAGCGCTGATCCCCTAAAGAAAGGAATTGCCCTACTTAGTGGCCAGCGTGAGCTAAACCACACAAACCAAAAAATGACAAATCTGTTTGTTATTTTAAAAATTAAACTTATTTTGAAGCAATTGCAGATTCACATACAGAATGAATTCACAGGGTAGGAGAAGGTAATACAGGAGATCCCTTAAACCCTTTCCCTGGTGCTCTCCAGTAGTAACATTGTGCAGAGGTCTGGTAATAGCAACACAGCGGAGAAATTGACATGGATAGAATCCATGGATACTATTCAGAAATCCCTAGTGTAACATGTACTCGTTTGGCTGTGTATTTAGTTCTGTGCAATTTTAGCATGGGTAGGTCTCTTTGTACCAGCCCAAGAATCCCCCCTTTTCCCTTTTATAGTCACATCCACTTCAGGTGGCCAGGACAGTCCCCAGCTGAAGCACATGGTCGACACACATGAATAGACACAGCTGACCAGCTTCTAGGACCCAGTTTGCTCAAAGAAAGTTCTGGAGTTGGTGTGTCCTACCTACTGGAGTTCTGGAGTTGGTGTGTCCTACCTACTTCCTGGTCTTAAGCCTGGCAACCATCTCTCCAGTGTCATGTAAGAATGTTATATAAATGGAATCCTACAGCATTGCAGCCTTTGGGGACTGGGATTTTTCACTTGACTTAATTCCCTTTGAGATTCATTCGAGTTGTTGCATGTATGGCTGATTGGTTTCTGTGTATTGACTGGAAGATTTTTGACCCAGCCTTTGACCAGAACACTGCGGAGGAGGAAATCCATCGTGGAAACCCGAGAGTGACAGGACCCTTGCTTGCTTGGTGACAAGTAGAGCTGGTCATGTCCACAGCCCCCACTTACCTCGCCCCATCTCAGCAGACGTCCGTAGGGGGTTGTATTGGGAGTGACTTTTGTACCGGTTGCTTTGGCTGATTTTGGAAAGAGCAGAAGAGCCCCCTTCCCTTGGAAGTTTTGTTCATTTTGTTCGTTTGTGTTGCATGTTTTCGCACAGTGTGCATTGACTGAAACGTGAAGAAACAACACTTGGGATAAAGGGCTTTTGAGTCTCGGTTTTCTTTCTTGGCGCTCATGCTCTGAGAATAATAATACGTGTGGTGCGGGCCCGGTGTACCAGGCGAGTGCGGGCTGTGCTGGCGTGGTTTCTCTAGGAGGAAGGCCTGTTGCACCTGTGTGGCTTTGGCATGCTTCCGTGAAAACTGTAAAATTACAAGTCCCGAGAATCTAATTTCACAGTGAAAATGTTGCGTTGTTCATTCAGAAAGCACACTTGCACTGCATTTTAACATACATACTTGTGTGTATTTATATGTTCATCATGTGAGAACAGCATTTGTGAATTGCTGCCCTCATGAACATCCATGCTAAAAGGTTGTCCATCCTTTCCAAACTGCAGACATGCAACTGAGTAATTACGTCTGTGTGCACGTTAGTTCAGGATTCCCGGTGTTAGTGACTTGATGCACATAAATCAATAGATAATATATATATGTCCGTTAGGGGCTCTGCAGTTATTTGTTTCCTGAATCAAGACTGTAAAGCTAGCCCTGCTGCTGCTGGTAGGCAAGTGCCCTTTGCTCTTTGGGGAGCCAGGACTGGCAGGTCGCTTGGTTCACAGGCCTGGGTTAGGGTGGGCCGCAGGCTGCTCTAGAGTTTGGCTTTTCTCTCCTGTCCCGGATTCCCCCGGTAAGAGGCTGCAACACCTGCATCAAGGACCATGACAGTTGGGTGGTTGAAACTCACTTTGGTTGAATGTGAAGGGGCTGCTGTTTGGGAGGTTTCACTGCCATGCTGTGTTTCTTGAGCCTGAGTGACAGCGTGATGGGGTGGAAAGTGGGAAGGAGTTTGTTGCTGATGGTCTGGGGGACCCAGGCCTTAGTTTCCCCATTTCTAGATGCTGTTGTATTCGTCTGGCATTGTGATTGATTAATTCTTAAAAATAGAAGGAGTTGCTTCTAGAGGGAATATATTTTGGACCCAGGAATTCAGTTCTGTCTTTGGGTGCTTCCTTCAGGGCTATGTTTGCAGAGTTTCTTCACGTGCTATTTTCTGTGACATGCATAGCCTTGTAAATGGATTTTTTAAAGTACAGTGTCTGAAAAGTGAGTAGTTTCTACATGGTGGGTTTAGCAGCTGCTGCATTCCACAGCAGGGATACTCTTCATTTTCAATTGAGACCTCCCCCAACCTTGAGGTTTGGGTTCATAATTTAGTTTAAAATTAAATAGAACCCGGTTTCCTTCAGGCCTCTTTTTCTTTCCAGGACTGTGGATTCTCGAATTTAACAAGCCATGTGAGTAAAGCATTTGTGAAACGATACAGCTAATACTTGGGTGCCTCCGGTGTTCCAGGTGCCACGCTGAGTACTGTGCATTTGGTATGGCCTGTGCTTCCCACTGTGGCGCCATGAGGGAGGTACGGGTGACCACACCTGGTCTCCTGGGGGAGGAAGAGAAAGCCGAGGCAGAGAACACTTTCCTGGGGTCACTCACAGCCTCACCCAAGTGCTCCTCACCATCGGTTGGTCTCTGAGCTTTCCAGGATAAAACTTAGATTGTGTCTCTGCTCTCGTGGATCTGCCCATCTAAAGCAGTTACGGAGCAGGCAGCCCATTTATATAATGCCTTTTGCAATACGTAAAGGGTTGGGGTGAGGTCATTGTCAGGGGAAGGAATGTGAGAGAGTCAGGGTCAGGGGGCCGATATCTGGCCACGTGAATTTTACTAACTTCGCTTTCCCGGTCAGTATTGCGCATGTAGTCCACTGATCAGTAGTGTTGACATGGGCGAGGCAGTTAGCTGGGCTTGGTGGCCCATTCCCGTACAGGAGGCTGAGCCTGGAAGAATACTTGAGCCCGAGAGGTAGAGGCTGCAGTGAGCTATGATCATGCCACTGCACTCCAGCCTGGGTGACAGAGTGAGACCCTGTCTCTAAAGCAATTCGTTGATCGGGCGCCGTGGCTCACACCTGTAATCCCAGAACATTGGGAGGCCAACGCGGGCAGATCACCTGAGGTCAGGAGTTTGAGACCAGCCTGGCCAACATGGCGAAACCCTGTCTCTACAGAAAATGAAAAATTAGCTGGGCGTGGTGGTGCATGCCTATAATCCCAGCTACTCAGGAGGCTGAGGCAAGAGAATCACTTGAACCCGGGAGGTGGAGGTTGCAGTGAGCCGAGACCGCACCACTGCACTCCAACCCGGGCAACAGGGCGAGACTCCGTCTCAAAAAAGAAAAAAGAAGTGCTGTTGATATGTAAAGCTGGTCACGCTTGTAAGTAATTTTTCAGGGATTGTGGACTTTGAGCCGTTTGGTTCTCACGTCATTTCTTTTTAAATGCCACTTCCTGCTCATCCTGCTGGAGTCTAATCTGTGGCCAAGGACTTGGCTGGAGCCCGCTGGGAAGTCTCCTTTGCCTGGACCCTGACGGGGCTTTGGCTGTGCCTCTCTCCCGGCATTGGTTGGGGTCCCAGATCCTCGCTGAGGCAAGGGATTCCCACTGTGGCTGTCCAGCCCACCAATTCTCTCCCAGGTTGATTGGCTATTGGAATTAAGACATCTTCACTGGAATCCCCAAGAGAACGTCCTTTTCTATATTGAACTTGCATGAGGGTGGAGGGACACTTGGCTTTCTTCCAAACCCACCTTTGTAGCACAGCAGTCACACAGGGAGTTACATACTAAATGGGGCCACTGTACCATGCTGGTATGGCCCAAAAGCCTGCAAGGCAAAGCAGCTGAGGCAGCAGCCCACTTTCTGCACCCCAGCTTCAGAGCCCTCCTGACAGGAGCTCGCAGCTCACATGTTTCTGTGTTATAGGAAAGCGTGCTCTTTGCCGAAAATAGAAAAATACAGGAAAGTATAAAAAATTGAAGTAAATGATTGTTATGTTACACATTTTAAAAGTCCTTTTTAATCTTAGCATGGAGAATAACACTCTGGATCTATTCTGTCTCTTATGCATATATGTATATACTAAAAATGAGATTCACTGAAGAATGTTTTAAAATACAAATAAGATTTGAATACTTGTTTCATATTTTATTTTCCATTTGACCTATAAGTATTTTTCCTATATCTTTGAAGTGTTTTGAAAAACTTTTAGTAAATACACAATTGTTGAGATGGATAGTGTCTGACCAGGAAGAGTTTATCCTACTCTGGTTTTCAGCATGGTCTGGTACATCTTGACCATTTCTCTAAGGATTCCCTAGGGGTAGAGTGGCATAGGCCATGGAACCTCAAGTTTCCAGAAAAGATGCCTACTCCTTCCCCCGCAGTGGGAGGGGGTGTAACCCCCGCTGACCCCTCAGAGCAGCCAGTATCCATCCTGCTTTTGGTCCAGGGATCTTGTATTAAAACCTGCCAGCTTAGAGGTTCCATCTCTCACTGTGGTATGGGCGTGTGCTCTGAATGTCTGAAGACCCGTCTGCTCACCTTCTGGCCCTGTATAGGGCCTATAGTAAATACATAGTCTGGCCCTTGTTAGATCAGGTGTCCTTGGGGTGCCCTGTGGAAAGGAGCTCAGAAAAACCCCTCTTGGTCACCCGATCAGGGAGAAAGCAAGAACAGAGCCTGACACCAGGATGCCCCAGCTGGTTAGTAGTGGCCACTGGCTGGAGTGAGCCATCTCCTATGTCTGCTCCTTCTGGCAGGTTCCTGACCATCTCACAGGGGTGTGTGCAGCTCCACCAGCAGCCGCCTTGTCCACTTACAGTGTGGAATCATGGAAGACCAGAGACAGACGCCTTCAAGTGCTTCTGAGTTGGGATGTGGTTTCTACTTGTCCTTCGGAGCTGTGTGCCTTTGTGGGGACCTCAGGGCCAGGCTTCCCTTTGAGCCAGGCTGATTTTAAGGCCCACCCGCCCACCTCCCACTGCCCTGGCCTCTTTCAAGTTCAGGTGATTTCCTAGCTTGTCTGTAAGTAGGACTGTCGTGCGCCCACTCAGGTACAGGTGTGTGGGGGTGCAGCCAGGCCCCAGGAGCCTCAGGTCCAGGTTGCTCACACCGGCTGCCTCTGCTTCCATGGCCCACGGGGCAGCTTTGGGTGTGGGAACGCAGCTTGAATTCACAAAATAATGTCGTCGTGTGGGCTGCTTGCTCGTGGATCCACTTTTTTTTCCCCCTTTCAAAACTTGGCCCACGGCAGCCCCGATCAGCAGCACCCGTTTATCAATTTGTTCCTTGTTCCTTTCTCCAGTTGTTGCCAGGACTCCCATCTGGCATTCTCCCATCTCACGCCCTTGTTTATTTCTCCGTCCTGGAGCCACTTCGGATGGGGCAGTTCTAGAAGCCCAGCTAATGCCACAAGGGCAAGTTCCTTGTCACCCAGCTAGTCTCAAGTCTGTTGGCCCTGTAGTCGAGAAGAGCCGAAAGCTGAAAGAGCAGGGGAATGGTCACATTAATTGACTACATCTGAGACAACACTGGGAACATATCCTATTTTATTTTTCTTTAAAAAGTGGCAGGATTCCAAGACTTCCCTTCCAGGTTTCCACTGCTTGGCCTTCTATTGGAAGACAAGAGTTCTAAAATCTTGGCTGTTGGGCCTTTTTACATTCTTAAAACTTAAAACCAGCTGAATATATTTAATATTATAAAATTTCCATAAACACTGTCTGACAAAGGCTGTGTATGTCAGGTTTCTGCCTGGAGGGCATTTTTCTTCTTGGAGTTGAAACTCTTGGGCATCGGGGGCACATAATGAAGTGTTGATTTGACCTGAAGTGCCTCCGTGCCAGTGTGGCTGTATAGGGACATGGAAAGAATTAGCTTTCGGGGTTGTTTTTTTTTCCCTCCCTGAATAAAGGATAATTGTTTCCAAGCTAATTAATATGGTTTATTTATTACTAGGCAATAGTTGGTGGAATTGAATCTCAGGAAGGAATCATCCAGCAATGCTAAAGTGACGGCCTCTCGGGTAAACCCTGTTCATTCCTGTCCAGTGTGTGTCAGACACTCAGCCCTTTGGTGGACATTGTCATTCTATTGTATTTTTTTTCCCCCATGTGCCAACCAAACCAGGACTCCACGCTGCTTCCTGCCCAGTGAGCTTGGCCTTTCTCAGGGTGGGCTTGTCCTTAAAGGCTGACCAGGCGCATAATGACTATGGTGGGGTTGGTGGGTGCCGCCCCAGGCAACACTGGGTTGTGCTGTCATGGTAGCAGCCTGAGGCCCTTGTTAGAGGGCATGGGTCATACGTGTGCCCCACTGTGTGGGGCTCGGTGGCAGAGTCGAGAATTGAGGAGAGGTGGCACCTCCCACTGCCGTTTGCTCAGGGATGCCTGTCTTTACCCCCGGCAGCCCCTGCAGGACTGCACATGACTTCTTCCTCCCCCCATTACAGTTTGTTGCGCTGTGCACCCTCACTGCAACCTGAAGATAATCGGGGCAGAGGAGGGTTAGGAAGGCCAGGGAGCGGGATGTTGCCTTGTGGGAGAGCACAGGTGTGGCCCGTGTTCACACACAGGTGGCCAGAGACCCCGCTGGGGTGTCTGGGGGTGTGTGAACCAGGAGCCACTGTGGTATGCAGGAAGGGAGGCGGGTAACTGAGTGCCTGTCCCTGGTCATTCAGGGAGCCCATGGGTCCTCTGTGCTGCTTCTCGTGGCCTCGAGTCAGTGGCCACCGTACTGCCTCATGCCGCCATAGGCAGGTCAGTTTTGGGGCAGAGCATTTGGCTTCTTGATGAGCTTTTGCCCGAGGCTTTTCCTTGACCGCTGCCCTTGAACTTGGAATCGTTGGGAGGATCTGCTATGGGATGTGTGGGGAAAGCCCCTGGCACCGCTTTCCATGCCATCCACTCAGGGACTGGGAACCAGCTCCATGTCTTCATTGTGGTCCAACCATTGAGAGTCCTCCCCTTCTCACATACTGACTGATACCCTGAGGCAGTGCCGTGTGCTCTAGGGAGTGTCAGGCTGGGAGAGGAGGCTAGCGCTGGGGTATCTGAGCTGTGTCTGGATGCCTCTGGGGGTGGGGGTGATCCCCAGGCCTGTGGCTTTAGCTCGGCTTCTGATTTACGACTTCTGATTTGGCTGGGCTTCTGTGGGTCCCACTTTTAACAGCCCCACGGTAAGTCACCCCTTCTGAAGGGGGCCTGAGTGCAGGGAGGAGGGGACCAGAATGTAAGGAGGAGGGGGCAGAGTGTGGGGAGGAAGGTGGGACGACGATTCCTGGAGTACCCATGTGACGGGCCCATTTTGAGAAGGCCATCAGCATGGATGCCAAGGGAGTGTCTGTGAGGCAGAGGGAGTTCACTCATCCTTAAAGACGCCTTGCTTCCAGAAACCCCAGGCCAGCCATAGGGCACCGTGACCTGCACACTGCCTGTCCCTCCGTGAGGCGTGGGTACGGGCCTTGGCCCCAGAGTGTGCTTGGGACCGTGCTAGCACAGTCACTGCATGCTTTGGGCAACAATGGGGTGGGGGCTGAGTGCTGGCTTCGGGCCTGGAGTCGGTGGCCCCTCCTGAGTCCCTGGGGCAGGGACCAAGTTTCTGTTTTGCTCCTGTGCCTCTGGGGCTTGGCACAGTCCTGGTACTGAGTAGGTGCTCAGGAAATCCCTGTTGAAAGGATCCAGGAGTTTGAAGTCATAGTTGGTGCTGCGTCGAGTCCAGAGAGGAAAGGGGTCTGTGAGGAAGCCTGCATGTTTGTGGTGGGCAGGGAGGTGGCGTGTAGGGGGCAAAGACTGTAGACTACTTTGGCCTGCTACCGTGCCCTGTGCTTGGGAGAGAAGTGCAGCATTCTGGATGGTTCTTTACGCAATCCCTCTTTTCTGAGCACAGCCACACCACAGGAGGGCAGTGAGGCCTCCTTTCGAGGGAGGGGAATGCCTGGGGTGCCTAACCATCAATGACCTGGTTAGGACTATTGGATTCTTGTGCTGAATGTCAACTGTTTATCTCACGAGTTAGGTAGAGATGAGTTTTTAGAAGATGTGGATAACGGCCTCAGCCTGGAGGCATGTCTGGTGTTTGATGATGACACGCAGTTATTGAGTGCTTGCTGTATGCAGGCCTTGGGGCAGATCATCCACGGGTTCTCTCTTTCAAAGGACCTGACTACCTTTGAAGGTAGATGCCGTTACCTCTCAATCACAGGCAGGATACTGCTTCTTAGCCACTGATGCTGGCCTGTGGAACCTGGGATCGATTCTTGCTAACTCCTTGTTCTTTCCCTTGTCCCTTCCCAGAGCCCGTTACCTGTGGGAAACTTTTGATCGCCTAAGGGATGGTTTTGTGGACACATTCCGGTTTACTCTTTATAGCAGTAAACATGAACGGTGCTTCCTGGAGTGTGAGGAACATGGCGTGCAGTGGTGCTCTGTGCAGCCAGACCTGTGGAAACCATGAGTCAGTTTCAGATAAGGCTTTCCAGGGTGCATGGGCCCCTTTAGGATCGTTCTTTCTCCCCTAATGTGTGCCCACGGTGAGCTGAAGTTCTGCTCCCTGGCTGGTGTGATCCAGCTGCATGGTCAGCCTCAAGAGGAGGCAGCAGGAGGTGCCCCGCCTTGAAGCAGGGGTGATGAAGCCTCTGCCATCCACGGCGGGACAGTAGATGGACTTAGGAGCTCAGACAGCCGAAATGTGAGTTCGAGCAGAAAGCCTCACGTCCTAATGAGAGCTGGCACACGTGAGCTTCAGATGGCAGAAATATCATTAGAAATCCCTCTTGCAGAGGAAGCGTGGGTAAGCGGGCACTTGGTTAGATGAGTGCTGCTCACAGCAGGTGGCATGGTGGGGGCCAGGCTGGGTTGAGCTGCTTGTGTGGCCTCTGTTATCTGTGCATTTGGGTGGGTGGGCACCCCTTCTGTGCCATGCAGAGTACAGAAACTGTTCTGAAAGAACGCCATTAGTTCAAGTGAATGCAGGCCCAGTCCTCCTGGAAGGAGCCACGCCAGAGTTCCCTGGGCCCCCATCAAGACCTTTTTAGGGCTCATCGAAGGCTTCTAAAGGTTCTAGTCTCATTGAGTTTCTAAGAAAAAGATTTATTCACTACAGACCTAAAACGTAGTTTTTGTATGCCTGACTTAGTATAAGAACAAAAAACCCAAGCGTGGCGGGGCAGGTGGGGTCCTGTCTAGGTATTGCAGCCTTAGTTGTGAGCTTTCTATATGTGGAAAGTGCAGGAACTAGTTGACCACAGTCTGGCTGGGACCCCCACCACCGAATCCATCTCCGGGTGCTGCGGTTCTCTTCTGGGATGTGTGAGAGTACACACCCCCCTGTCATCAGCTATGGGCAGATCGCATTTGCCAAGGGATGTTTAGTAAGTTCACACAGGTTGATGATACAGGCCAAAAATAGGACCCTTCTCTCTGGCCCGAAGCAGCCAAGGGAACTTGGAGGGGGTGAGCATGCTGACCGGCAGTTACACGCCGAGGCCACTTCAGCTCTTGCGGTTGTTGGTTCAGAAGCAGCGGTGATTTTAATCAGCTAAGTCATTTCTGCGTCTCGTTGTATACTCCTGGAAGTTCTTAGAGAAATCCTGCCAAGAAAATATCCCCTGGTGAATCCTCGGGGCGCTAGTCCACGCCGCACTGTCAGCAAGTATCTGCTGAAACAAGTATTTTTGAATTTTTAGCTTTTCTGTAGCTCCAGTCTTTTTCAAGTACTTCTTTTGACCTTCAAGTAACAACGGGCACTTGCTTTAAAGATTCTGACAGTCTTCCAAGCCTTTTAACATTCTTATTCCACTAAATAAGCTGTCGTCGTTCGCTGGGACAGGCAGTCCTGGCTTGAAATTCCGTGAAACGTCACCTCCTCTGTGAAGCCTTCTACAAGACAGAGTTGTCTATTTCCTGCTTAATTTTACTATGAAATATCTCAAATTAGAACCTGTACCCACAACCAAGATTAGGTAGATGTTCACATGTTGCAACGTTTGTCTTCAGACGTTGTTCAAAAACAAGTAATTGTTTTTTTGTCATTGTTAAGGCGTACCTCCCCAGTTCCTTTTCCTTCCCACCGTCCTTTCCAAAAGGGACTACTTCCTGAAAATACAGTCCTTTATATTTTTGAAATTCTGCGTAAACCATTTGAAATGGAAGGAGAAAGTCTGTGACATACTAAGACAAGCAACACTAACCAGGAATATAAATTCTGTTTTGCAGTTAATTAAATATTTGATTCCCTACTATGTTTCAGATATGTATAAAATGTGATTAAGTAAAAGGCATTTAATTTTTAGAGACTTGGATATGGGCAGGGTATATAGTAGCCTGCCAGCCAGAGTAGGGAAGATGTTAAAGAAGATAACCTGTGAGATGGGTTTTGAAGATAGGAGTTTGCCAGGCAAGTTCTGCCACCTCAAAAGAATGGTTCCTTGGCTGTTAGATGCTTGTGTCATTATAGGCTTGGGATTACTGAAAAGCTATGCTTGTCCCTCCCTTCCTAACGCTTCTGAGGCTGGAATGTCTATGTCTCCCATCTACTTCCTTAGGAGGTGTGGGTTACAGGGTGGTGTGGGGGTACAGTTGGGAGTGAATTACTACTTGACCTTGGGTACATGATAACTTTGACTATAGAGTCCATGCTTTTCCTGAGTAGTTCTTCAGAATCCTTCCTGCTTGGTTCGAGGTGTGAAGCAGGAGCTGGCTGTCAGAGGACTTGTTCAATTCAGTGGAAAGAACACAGGAGCGTGGCTTTCTTTTGAATGGAAACCATGAGTGTAGCGGTTCTTCTTTATGACTTGCTACGTAATCATGCAGGAAAATGCCTGTCACGGGATTGGATCCTAGGAGATTAATCCCATTGCTAATTAAAAGCCCCATTAAAAGAGGGGAAATTCTTTTAGGAATCTACAGCTTCCTAAGATTTGAATGGTTTGAAAAGTAGAATGTTGGCTGGGCATGGTGGCTCATGCCTGTAATCCCAGCACTTCGGGAGGCCAAGGCAGGCAGATCACGAGGTCAGAAGTTCGATACCAGCCTGGCCAACATGGTGAAACCTCGTCTATACTAAAAATACAAAAATTATCCAGGCATGGTGGTGCGTGCCTATAATCCCAGTTACTCAGGAGGCTGGGGCGGGAGAATCCCTTGGACCTGGGAGGCGGAGGTTGCAGTGGGCTGAGACCGCACCGTTGCACTCCAGCCTGGGTGACAGAGTAAGACTCTGTCTCAAAAAAAAAAAAAAAAAAAGGTAGAATGCTGGCTGAGCATAGTGGCTCATGCCTGTAATCCCAGCACTTTGGGAGGCCCAGACCAGTGGATCACTTGAGGTCAGAAGTTTAAGACCAGCCTGACCAACGTGGTGAAACCTCATCTCTACTAAAAATACAAAACTTAGCCAGGTGTGATGGTGGGCACCTGTCGTCCCAGCTACTCAGGAGGCTGAGGCAGGAGAATTGCTTGAACTCGGGAGGCGGAGCTTGCAGTGAGCCAAGATCACGCCACTGCACTCCAGCCTGGGTGACAGAGTGAAACTTCGTCTTTAAAAAAAAAAAAAAAAAAAAAGGTCAGATGCAGCTGGGAATGTGGTTCATGCCTTTTTGTATATTAACCATTTGAAACTTGGTTGTAAAGTGGGGTTGGCAATGTCAGGCCTGGCTGTAGCAGCTCATTTCTGTAGAGTATGCCTCTCCCCTCCCTCATGGGGCTCGAGCAAGAGTACCTTCATACATGGGCTCTCCAGTTACATAGCAACTCCAATGTTAAATTCCATCTTTTCTTCCTGGAAAAACCGTAGAAAGGACACCTGGACATGCCTGCTGCACAGGTGTCTGCCTTTCCCATCAGCCGCAGAAGGAGGAACTTTGCTCCCTGCACTCCTCACAGCTGTGTGTGCACAGGAAGTGATTCGGACGATGTGGGTCCCACCCTATATTCCTTCTCTGTTCCATGTAGAGCAAAATAAATGGGAGTGCTGTTTAATGCATCACCTCGGTTCATATTGCATTTGCCAAGAAAGTGCAATTTTATTGAACATTAGGATTGAATTCTTAACTGAGTAATCAATTTCAGAAGTAAGTTAAAATGCCTTCTATTAATGGACGACTGCAACCGTTAATCAGAGTTACAGTAGATTAACAGTTGTCAGCATTTCTGCTAATAGCACTTATAAACCGTGGGCTCATGAATTGCACTTTATAATTCCATATTTCTCAAAACAGTTGGTAATACTTTTTGCTTGAAGGTATTGATTCTTTTGTCCCTTTGCTTGCTACTTGGAGATGTAGAGAAAGCTAAATGACATTTTCACGGCGACGACACAATATCACCTGCTTTTGCACACTTGGCTCTGTGTCAAAATAGATGGAAAGAGTTCATTTGTTCTGGTGCTCTACTGTTTAATTTGATCTGGTGTGTGACTAAAGCAAGACAAATAGTATTTTTAATGAAACCATTTAATAACCTCTGGTAGCTTAGAGTCGAAGGCATTGGAAAAATGCAATTAAAGGATGCCTAGATGTAAACAAACAAACAAAAAAAATCACTACTTCAACTTCACTGACTCCATTCATTTTGCTTTCAGGGTTTCATCACCTTAAATGGTTTTGAACCAATGAAGCTGTATTCCCTTAAAAAGACGGACAGCCCATCGTGTGAACTATAGAGTTTGTGGACAGACTTATATTGGTGAGTTATTGTGAAATATCTCCAGGTAAAAGTTCAGTTTTCTAGAATCCCCTTTGCAATGTGTTTTCAATTAGTTGATGAGTATGGATTGCCTACAGCCTCTGGCTGTTTCATTGGGATGTCTAATCGTGGGATCATATTGATTGTCTTTCAATTAATTGCATCTAGTATTTTCATTTATCAAAAGCAAAATACATGTAATTAACTCTGAAGCAATATAGTTCAGTGTAAAGTGATTTTTGCTGCTGCTGCTGCTGCTATAGAGATAAGTCAACGGAAATTATACGACAAGGAAACTCAAGTCAGAGTGGAAATAGTGTTAGGATTTCTCGATGTTATTAATTAAAAAGAATAAAAATGAATTAGAGAAACCATCTCATGATACCCCAAGTCAGTCATAAGTGGTAGATGGATGTCTTTAGGAAGAAGACGGCTTGCGGATGCTGGCACCTCTTCAGTCAGCTTAGACTTTTAGTGTTACCAGCCCCTAGGATGTCTGGAACATACCATGATTTTTCTGGGGGAGTAGATTGGGAATGTGGGTGTAGGCTGAGATGAGCATTCAATCCCGACCGCACTCATATTGATTGATGGAGTTCAATCCTGCACCCGTAGCAGGGTTTTGGGATTCTAACTTTCATTTCGGCATGCCTTTAGCCATTTTTCACAAAACCTGGATCTTACTTAAAGTCTCAAAGTGGCAACTTCTCTGATGGAATTGATTTTAATCTTGCTTTTTTAAAAAAACGTTTTCTCCGTGAGGTAACAGTGTCATTCAAAAGCAAGGGAAACCGCTAGCCAATTGATTGTGTCCTGTCTCTCTCACCTGTCATACTCCTAGCAGAGCCTTGAGGGGACTCGCTTTGGTTCCCAGAAAGGTTTAGGTTTGTGACCGGGCCCTCAGGCCTGGCTTCCCGGGTTGCTGGAGGCGGTTAGAGACTTGGAGCCCAGGGGCACACATGGGCGACCACCTGAGGGGGACAAGCTGAATCTCTGCCTGAACTCAAGCAGCACCGTGGGTTGTAGGATCAGGAAAGGGCCTCTGTGTGTCCCTTCCTTTTCTCTATAAAGTAGAGCTAGCTGGGGAAACTGAGGTAGCTGACCCAGACCTAGACCTGCAAAGATTACCAGCTTGGTGACTGAGCACGTGGCCTCTGCTGGCACTTGGAAGCCTTATCTATGAATTGAACAGGGGTATTGGGCTGGTACCCCGAACCCTCCCCACCCTTTAAACTTGAATTTGATATAGAAATTCAGAACCCTTTCCTGGGAGTGCTCTGACAGGGCTTGCTAAGGGCCAAAGGCCATAGCAGAGCATGAAGCTCAAGTTATGTATGAGAGGGGCCGCTGAGTCATGTTCGAACGGTTAAGGCTCTTAGCATTGAGGAGGATGAGGAACTGGAAGTATGATGGAATGTTCTTTGGTGGAAACCTGAGGGAGGTCAGGACCACCATTCGCAACCTTATTCAGTTCAGCCTTTCAGGACCAACATTGCTTGCTTTTCTGGCTCTCACTCTCTCAGAGAGACCTGTGTGCCTGAACCTGCCCAGGATACTCAGGCAGAGACAAAGTCAGCTTGGGCCTGGGGTTGGCAGAGATACTTCCAGTGTTGGCTGCTGAGTCCGAAGATGTTCTCAGTGGTTGGGTCATGGTGATATCTCCAGTTGGACACCATGGAAGTGGCCGTGTTGGACCTCCACGCCCTTTCACCCAGACAGGTACCAGGCCCTGCCTGCCTGGGAGTGTCTCCGCTGGATGGACCATCAGTACGTTTCATAGATGCTCATTTCGGGGTTGGAAATCATCTTCCCTAAACAGAAGGATGCAGGAACTTGGTGTATAAGAATGAAGTAGACTTTTTAAATATCAAAAATGGTTGAATGAGGGCATTTTCATTTCACTCAGTCTAATAACCAGAGCCACTCTGGGATCCTGTTTAGCAGTGATCTCCATCTCAGACAGATGAGCTAACATTCTCCAAATGCATCCAGAACCAGAATGAAATTATGACATGCTTCCTGTTAACAAATGTTTCCTGAGTGCCGAGCAGACTCAAGACACTTACCCTTATGTGGGGTTCCCACCATTCCTGTATTTTTGGCATCCTTTTGGGTAAGAGTTTTTTATAGCACTTTGGAAGAGCTGAAGAGACTTGGTGTGGTACTGGAGGTGGCCGTTACTGGAGCATGGTCACTGTATTGTGTTAACGGCTCATGGTGTCCACGACCCACGCACACACACTGAGTGTGGCCCCATTGGCCCACCTACCCCCCCCCCCCCCCGAACCAGGATAAAACTTCTCCCCTGACCATTTGCAGATACTCTTATGGTGGAATTCTCACATGGCCCCAGAAGGCATGTGTTTGCTCTCAAACCCTTTCTGCTCTGTGGAACGTCACCATGCCCAGGGAGTTGTATCCAGCTCTGCCTGCTGTCTACATGCAGCAACACAAGGAGGTCATGTGGGATTGTAACCAAAGTAAGGACCACATAGGGATTTCAGCCAGAGCCCACCTGTTGAGATCCCTGGTGTAGACACATCTTTTAAAATGTGGGCAGAGGAGAAGGAGGTAGATGAAAAACATGTGACGCCGTCAGAGGTAATGACGAATCCGTTAGGCACTAGAGCCATTTATACGTTGTTTTTGCCCTCTTAGTATTTTCTTTAGCATGTCCTAATTTAAAAAGCATCCCATTCCTGTTGTGCTAGACTTAATATTTTGGTTTATGGCCGTCTTTTTTAGTAACTTGACATCACATACTTAGCCTTCTAACAAGAGGCTCGTTTTCTCAATAATGAATAGTGACGTGCTAAATTTAGATCTGACGCATGTTCTGCTTTACTATCTGTTCTCTATGTTGCTGCTTGTCAGAATGAAAGCTCAACATGTCAGATGGCTTTGCTGGCTTCTCCTGGAAAAAGACTTCATTCTTCATCACTTCAGTTGGGTCATGGTTTTTTAGTACCATTTTGTTATTAAGCATTAATATTTGCAGTAGTACCCAATTATCTTTTTTAACAAAAGTATCGTAGAAAAAGTGTTTTTGGCTAAATGTTCATAAATGAGTGGGAATGCAAATCAAATCCCTTAACTTATATTATGTAAAGTGGTGATAGAATAGTTGCAGCTGTGGTTTTGCAAAGATAAGACTGTTTCCGGCTGCCGTGCCTGCTGTATTATGTATTTTGATGAATCTCCAGGATGATGTAGAAGCTTGGCCTGCCTACCAGGGCCTCTGGGAAAGACAGTCTGAGGTGATATGGTGCTGGAAACTGCGTGTGATTGGTTGTGGAAGAGGGGTTTGCCTTGATCTGCCGTGGGAAACCAGGCTGGATGACCATCTGCATTGTGGCTGTAGCAGGCCACCTAGGTGAGGTCATCTTCCTGATCGTTGGGCCTCTAGCCTGCTTCTGATAGGACAGATATCTTTTTTTCCATGAAAAACAGAAGGAAAGTATTGAATTACTCTGGAAACACATACCTAAACCTTGGGGTCCGATTGTCAATGACTGTAAAGTGGCGGAGGTGTTGGGCCACGGCCATTCTGCCACTCTGGTCCCAGTGTGTGGCCCCCAGGGTCCTTGGGGCCCTTGGCCTCCTGAGCTCCTGGTCTGCATGCATCCATGGGGCCTTTGCTAGGGCCGTGTGTTCCTGCTCCCGTGTTTGGGCTGGAAGCAAGACTGCCAACATCGGAAACCGCAAACCAGAGGAAGATCCACAGGGCCTTTCATCTCTGGGTTTCTCTAGATGAGAAACAGCCAGGAGGCTGAGATGGGGCGGTGGAGAAGATGCCAGTGAAGCTTTAGCCAGCCTTCAGAGTAGGGGAGGAGGGGCCCCCACCGAAGCTCTTGGTTCTTACTTGGATTTTATTCCTGTGCCTTTTGGACTGGAGCTGTGCTTCGGAATCCCAGCCTCCCTCCACCCCCCAGGGACAAATGGGAGGCATTGATTCAGCCTTTGTTCTTTTCTCCTGAGCATCTCAACAACCTAGTGTGGCCTCCCAAGTAGGGGTGGAGAGATCACCCCATCCATTCCCCTTCTTTTTGTTTTAGTGTCTGCGTGGGTCCAGGGTCACACAGGGGTCATGCCCTCCATCCTCCTGGTAAGTTTGGCTTTCTGCTGTTACAGTTGTTTTCTGCCTCCTGCGCCACCCTGGCTGCTGGTTCTCACCCGAGTGGATTTGCAAAGTAGGGAGGAAGAGATGAGGCAGAAGGCCCGAATTTTCCCTCTGTCACCCATGTGTCAGGACTCTGTGGCCGGCCTGGGTGGGTCCCTGCTGAGTTGTTCCTTCACTAGAGGGGTACCTCCGAGCAGGGCCTCCGCAGGGTGGTGGGCACACTTGCCTCTCACTCCTGGAGGGGCCAGGAGTCTCTGTTGCCACTGAGTGACATTATGCTGGGTGGGAAATGCAGGCGTGGTGTCCACTTCTCTTTCCATGATCCTCATACCCTTGCCAAGACCCCTGTTTTGTTAGTGAAGAACCTGACGCTCAGATCCACCTGCCAGCACGTGTAGCCTTAGGTAGACCCGGTATTCAGCCACTGGTGAAGCAACCCCAAACTCAGGCCACCCCGCGTCCCTTGCTGGCGGGAGCCTTTCCGGAAACACTCAGGCGGCAGTGAGCCTGGCTTCCCCAATACTGTGTGGTCCCTTTATAGTGAAGATGACTTCCCGGGTCTTTGTTCCTGGACGGTGTCTGAGGCTTGTCATGGTACCACCCCACCCCGGGGTGTGGGAGGAAAAGCACTTGGTCCATGTGAAGTGGGGTCACACATGGGGCTGCATCTTGCCCCTGAGGGTGTGGCAGTGCGCGGAGAATGGGCCTCTGCTGCCCCTCGACAGCCAGCCCTGGTGGAGACCCCCCCGTGTCCCAGATAGGCCTGGCCACTGGGATGGCAGCCCTGTTGTGTGGGACAGCCAGAGACGTGGGTCAGCGGCTGATTTCTCTGAGGTTTGGAGCGCGTGTTCGTTAAAGGCAAGAAGAGTGTGGGAAGGAATGGATGGAGCCACGCGGCAGGGCCAGAGCCTCGCTTGTCGAAGGGAGAGGTGGTATATTCTGTTTACTGTCAAGTTTCAGGCTGGGGCGTAGATGCCGATGTGTAAATGAGTAGGCAGGGAAGTGAGCTTTCTCTTATTAAAATGTTGGCTTGCTAATCAAGTGTTCCTGGGTGTGATTAGTGGCAGAGGAAAAGGTTATTTCTTTCTGTAAATATTTTTCCTTAACATTTATGTGTTACCCTTGCTGATTTTATTAATACTCTTAGACTGCATTAGACCAATAACTTTTTTTTTTTTTAAAAACATGGTCTTGGTTTTAAGCAGTTTCAGTTGGTCTTTATGGAATGCCACACACCATCTCACTAAAGCTTGAGGGATCTGCCCAGGTTCAAGTGTAAAGGGGCGTTAGCTTCAACTTACAGCAGCTCCCCCAGCTACAAATGCTGATGAAATAGCCCAGAAGCACAAGAGCCTGGTTACTTTCAGTAATTTTAGGGTTTAATATCTGGATGTCAGTTTTGACCATTGTTGAAGAAGCAGAAAATTGGATGCATTTTCTAAAGTAATGATTTAGGCCGAGGAGGGCAGATCACTTGAGCCCAGGAGTTCGAGACTAGCCTGGGCAGCATAGCGAGACCCCCATCTCTAAAAAAATTTTTTTTAAAAAATCAGCCAGGTGGTGATGTGTGTCTGTGGTCCCAACTACTCTGGAACCTGAGGTGGTTCCGGAACCTGTGGTCCCAGCTACTCTGGAACCTGATTGTGTGAGCCTGGGAGGTCAAGGCTGCAGTGAGCCATGATTGCACCACTGCACTCAGTCTTGGATGACAGAGGGAGACCCCATCTCCAGAAAAATGTTTTAAAAAATCAGTCAGGTGGCAGTGCCTGCCTATGCCTGGGTGGGCTGATTGTGTGAGCCTGGGAGCTTGTGTCTTCAGTACACTGTGATCGTGTCCCTCTACTTAGCCTGGGTGACAGAGGCAGACCCTGTCTCAAATAAATAAATAAATAAATAAAAGTAACGATTTAGGAAACGACTGAGAATTCCCATGACCCTTGTGTCCCCCCTGTGGCCTGGTGTTTTCACAGGGGTGGGGGCGGCAGGAGGGGAGAAAGAAGGAGGTGCTGCCTGTGGCTTCCTTCTTCCCAGGCATTCATTTAACACCAGCCCAACACATTTGCTTTATTGATTGGTTGATTCATTTATTTTTGGCAAACTTGGCAACTTCCACCTGGCCCCATGCTGTTAAAAATAAAGCCCTCTTGGTCGACTGAATGCTTTTGCAATTCATTCTTTCCACGTAGCAATTAAGATGATTCCCCTAGCCTGGTACCAGTTAAGGATAAATAGGAGGTTTTCAAAGAAAATGCTGCGTAATTCATTGGCGTTTGTGTGTGGGCACACGGGTAATACATGCGAGTAGCTTCTGTGAGTGGACTCCTGTGCAAGGAGGTAAAATGGAACGTTTTTCTGCACTTACCCTGAGAAGCAGCCTTAACAGTGACATTTATACATATTTCATAATGTGGTTTCTTCAGGCACACGGAGCAAACAAATCCATTTCTCAGCAGTATACTATTTAAAAGAAACAGCAGCAACCTGTGGGGAAGTTGCAGAAGCTGTTAAAATTAATTATATATGGCAAAAAGATAGAACATTAGGGGGAAATGTTAATGTGGGAGGATGAAAAAACACAGCCGTGGATGAGCAGCAGTTCAGAGCATCTGATGACAGTGTTTAATTTCCGTTTTTTTATAAATGTATACTGACGGACAACAATGGCGCCCGCACAGGGTCCTCCCGTTCCGTCCTTTCTCCAGTCCTCTGGGATCAAATGTCCCCGTGAGCATCCAGTGGGCTCCACGTGGTGTGAGCCTTGATTTCTGGGAACGGTCCTGTGCTGTCTTTTAATAGGGATTTGTGGAAAACGAGAATTGGTGGTGAAGGTATCGAATTCCTGAGCCTTGTAATGCAACACCTTTCCTGTGGTCACCTTCCCTCTTCCGGTTCAGCTATACATTGTTTAACTCAAAGGAAAGCTTTGTTGTCCTGGGCAGGATGTAACCTGCAACTCCTTGAAAAATTCAGCTTGGGTGATCAGTTTCCTCAGGCATGGAGGGGGAGAGGCTCTTCAGTGGGGGTGAAGGGTGCTTACAGGAGGGTCCCAGAGCCGTGGGGCTGGCTGCCTCTTTCCTGGGGGAAGCTCGCCTCTTTCCCGGATGCTGCAGGTTTGCAGGATACCCCTTGGTTCAGCTGGTCATGGCAAGTGGGTCCTCCCTATCACCTGCTTCCAAGGTGGTGGGACGCCTAGGGGCATGGGTGGGGCCTGTGTCCTGGGAGACCTTGACTCCAGCTGCTCTAAGCCACGTTGTCTCTTCTGCATGTCTCAGCGTCAGTACCTCCTGGGGTTGGCTCTCCTGTGGGCATTTGGGCTCCCTTTGCCTGGGCGGCCTGTTGTCTGGTGGGAGCCTTCAGTCCCTCTTAGTACAGCAGCCAAGGGTGTCTCTTCTGACTTCCTGAGCCTCCTGACTCCTGTATCCAGGAAGTGAAAAAGTGTTGTAAATGGACTTGGACCAAGGGGCGGGACTCTGACTACAAACACAACTGTCCGGAGTGATGTCTGCAGCTCCCTGAGGCAGACCTACCTGCTTGAGCTCATCGTCCCCTTGATTCTGTGCGTGGCCTGCATATTGTAGATGCCCCCGAAGTAATTTTTTGAATGAGTGAATCCAGGCTGCAGTGGGGCCAGGTGGGTGTGGAGTGGGCTGGGCACATGCAGGGAGCGCATCCCAGCAGCTGTCTGGAAGGCTGGGTTGGTTCTGTGTTAGCTGGGAGTGTTTTCTGCAGACAGAAGGCAACCCAGCGTGTTATACTACTACCTGTTCAGGGGAGGTGTGCGTGTTCTGAGATCATCAAGCCATGTTCTTGAGCTTTCCACCGCAGGGAAGTGAAGTCATGCCCCCGCCTCTCCTTCGTGCAAGTAGGGCGGGGAGTCTAAACCCATGCAGGTAGGGTGCGGGGACCCAGCAGTACTCTCCGCCACCTGTGGGTGCCGCACTTGCAGCAGCCTCGTAGGTGAGGGATTACGTGGTTCAGCCAACCTGACTATATCCAAGCTGGGATGATGAGGACAGCAAGAAGGCCCACTGGCTCTGCGAGTCCTGTAGGCCTGGGTCCCTCGAGACAAAGCTCAGATGGCTTCTGTATCGAATTCTTTCAAGGACCCAGCATGGTGGCTGCCGCTTTGCCCACCTTCAGAGGCCTGGAAGCTGGTGTTGGCTGCGTGTGTAGCTGACGGCCCCAATCGCACATTTGTTAAAAACCTTCACTTTCTTGGCTTTTCATAATTCAGTTGAAACTCACTGCCACTCCCTCATTACAGCAGACGATGACCTCTAAACCATGACAGAGGGCTGCAGCTTCCTCTGGGAAGGAGGACTCACGTTGATTTGTGCTCCGATCCCCACCCCCGCCAACCCTGGGCTTCAGTGGCAGCACCACAGAGGCCTGCTGAAGGCCGGAAAGCCTTCTCTGCCTGCGTGTTTAAACGGAGCAGATTGATGCAGAGTTAGACTTGGCTGGGAAGCAACTCAGCTCTTTAGCATGGAATTGCATCATAACAGTCACTCCCTCCTGCAGCGCCAGTGACTCTGGCACTTCCTCCTGGTGTTTGCAAGGGGAAGGTAATGATTCTAATTGCACAGGACTTGGTCCTTCCTGGCCTTGGTGATGGCAGGAGGGCAGGGTCCTCATGGTGTGACCAAAAAATGCTTGCAACTTGACTTTGTCCTCCTCTGATGGTGTTGACCTTGGGCAAACTATGCCCCTCTGAGCCTAGTGCCTCGGTTTCCCCCTTTCAAATGCAGCGGATAGTAGGGCTTAATCTCAGAGTTGTGGGGATTCAATGAAACAGTATTGAACAGGGCTTAACAGGTACCTGGTACATGTTAAGAGCTTAGTCAGGAATGACTGCTGAATGACTGCTGAGTCAAGAATGACAATCTGAGTGTGGAATGACATAATGGGGACTGACGGGGGGCGTTGATGAGAGGTGACTTGGTGGGTACAATGTGCGTTGCTTCAGCAATCGAGGCACTGAAGGCCCTGACTTCGCCACAATGCAATGTATGGATGTAGAAAATTGCACTTGTACCCCATGAATATATGTACACACACAAAAATGATGGCTGCAGCAGTACCAGTAAATGTGGACAGCCAAAGGCTTAGCGTGTGGAAGATGCCCTGCTTGCCTGGCTGGGCTGGAGGAGGAGGGTAGTACAGGTTGCATCTCTCCAAACCAGCACCTGTGGTCTGTGTTGCAGTGAACATTTAGATGCAACGAACGCAACTCAAAACTGTCTTGCTCATGAGAGGTCTACTGTGTTCCTGAAGGTTCTGTCTTCCTCCTGGCACTTGGGATGTGGGATGCTCACTCCTTGCCCATCGACCTGGTAGTAATGGTTTTCTATCAAGCAGTGAAAGGCTTGGGGTTTCCCTGAAGCCCTTCCCAAATGTCATGCATTGGGGTTTTAGTTGTGAGGGTGTGCTGATCCCAGCCGCAGCCAAGGCGAGGTGCTGGCACCACGCTACTGCACCTGCTCCTGTGCCCACTGGGACATCTGTTTCGTAATGTACATCCTTCCTTGGGAATATGTCTCTACTCCTTGAAATAGCTTGAGGTCTCCGCAATTTGCCTGAACATTAAGTGTGACCAAAGAGCCTGAGGCCAGCCATGGAGAGGACGAAGACGTGAGGCTTTCTCTCGAGAACCACACTGGGAGAGGCCGGGAACACGGCCACTTCACATGAAAGGCCGTTAGATTCAGGTCACTGGGTCTGGACTCCTGCATTTTATGGCAAAGTCTAAAAATGCAGATTTGTAACAACCAATGTTAATGAATTCAGACTGTTTGAATTTCACACTGAATAATGGCTGAATTATCAGAACCCACAGCTTATAAGATCCCTGGATCGTGTAATCTTTTCTCAAGATTAAATTGATAGAATGATGTAATATCACGTTACTTTTATTAAAAGTTCTGGCCATAAAAGAGAAACACCTATTAGGATAGAAGAATTTAGTAAAAATAGTAGTAATAACAAGATAATTTGGAATATGTCATATATTCAGTAAATTTCAAAATTCTTCATCTCATTTAAAATGCAATATTGTGCCCATAGATACTGAATACAGTACCTTTGTACCCTAGGGCTTCCTCTTTCCTACACTAGAGATTTTCTCTTTAAATGCAGATTTTGATTTGCAATCTAGGAAGAGGATTCTGGAAGAATGGGAAGAAGGACAAGTCTGCATCTATTAACTGAATTTTAGTTTTATTTTATTCGTGTTTTTCCTCTCATCCTTGTCTCCTCCAGCCCTTCCTTCCAAACATACAAGTAAAGACATGCTTAGAATATCAGTACATAAGAATGTTGTTATACCTTCTTTTATTTTTGTTTAAAAGTTAAATTTAAATTTTTTTTTTTCCAAAAATTTTTGTTCCTTTGACTCATGTATGTGTGTGCACGTGTATTTGCCCCGGGTTCTAGCCTTGTCTTGCTTTTCCACACATGCTCCCAGTGTCTTACCTAGGAAACAAGTGGAGCAATGGAATTACCAAGTGCAGACAGTAGGACTTCCCTTACCAGAGCCCAAGTGACTTGTATGATGTTGAGCTTTGGTTACTAAATAAACGGATTTCTGGCCTTTGACATTCTACTCTGAGACTTAGGTGGCCAATCATCAAATACCATTTTCTTTCACTGTTGTCTGCATTTAATACAGCATCTCCTGCTATACACACTTGTCAATTCAAACTGAGTGTTACATTTTGGTCTTTATGATCTGTCAAGGGAAAATGGAAGTAAATTCTTTATAATATGCTAATTGATCTATTCGGGAATTTTTAGATGTAGACAACATCTGTGCATGCCGCTAACACAGTTAATAGCTCCCGTTCTTCAATATGAGAAGGTTTTCAGAGTCTATGTGTGATCTTGATGAGCCCTTCTGTGTCGCCCCCAGGGCTTGGCAGTTTCAAATTTAAGGCTGTTTTTTCTGGTGCCTTAGGACTGAATCTGAGCCTGCACTAAGTCCTGTTTTGAGCATGCTTCTGGCCACAGTGTGCTGGGATTGTGTTGGTTCTGGGAAGAACCTAGGCTCGCCAGACCTGGTCTTATCTACCACCCCCATCCCTACTCCGTCCTAGCCTAGACCAGACTGGCTGGAGTGATGGATTCAGAGAAAGAGACCATGGACCTGAACAGTCCTTGGGACCCTTCTGCCACTCTTGGAGGTGCCACCTCCCCTGGTAGCTTGGCACCATTGGGTTTTCCTTTAGCCAGGGCTTTTTGGCAACTCAAGAGCTTATTTTCCATACAAACTTGTTGACAGTTCTCTAAGGCAGGAAGCATTGCTTTATTGAGAGTGAGGAACTGCACCCTTTGAAAGCTGTCCCCTGAAAAGGGAGTGGAGGGAGATGGCTCCAGCTGGAGTTCAGGATGGGGGTATCTTTCAGTGAACCTGGAGGGAGGGCTGAGTGGTAGAGCTTGGGGCTCATGTTCCAGGCCTTCTCTGGCCAGGAAAGCAGAGTTGAAAAGGGCCTTTTTAATTTGGAGGGCCCAGAATGGTCCAGCTGGTTGCCCTGGAAAGGAAGCCTCATGTGGCGTGCGTGCCAGATGTTGCACAGCTTGAGTTGGTCCTGTGTGTGTGGCACAACTTTGCAAGGTTGAGGTATTTACCTTTATTTATTCCTATAAATTGAATGGATAAGGGGGATTAATTGATTTCTCTTGGCACTTGGCAAGAACAGAGGTCAGATTTGAACCTAGGTCTGGGTTTCAGTTGCACACCCAGCATGTTCTGCTCCATGACCTTTTCCTAAAAGTTTAGATGTTGGTATAAACCTGTGCGTACTGAACGCACCTGACCACATTCTGGTATGATGGCTTTTCTTCAGTCTCTCTCTAGACTCCAAGCTTGCAGACCAGCAGCGCATGGAAAGGAGGCTTTCCGGCTTGGTAAAACCTCAGTCAGGTGAGCTTGCTGAGTTTATTGTGAGCTTTGCAGTTCCATTCCCCACACACCCAGTGGCGGGGGTGGAGGGGATGTGGGGAGGAGGTGGCCCCAGAGCAGAATGAGCCTCTTGGTCTTTGCTGTAGCCAGAACTCCAGGCTAAAGTAGCACAGGGCGGGCAGCTCCAAGGCCTGAGTGTCTCTCTGTCTGTCTGTCTGTCTGTCTGTCTCTCTCTCATTTCTGTCTGTGTTCACCAGCAGCAGTCCCAGGCTGCCTCACTGGCACTGTGAAGGTTCAGGGCACAGGTATGAATAGCGGGGGATCTTCTGGCCATCTTTGGACATAAACCCCCATGCTCGGAAGCATGGCCCACTCATCCCCAGATCCTGGCCTTCCTAAGGACTATTAAACACACATCAGCCAACTGATGCCTTAGGGACCACCCATATACCAGACGCACCTGGGTACTGCGTATTCTCTTGATATTACTAAATTGTCAGCCACCAGGGCTAGTGTATGTGGGTATCACTGTCATTATCAGCCTAGGAGGGAATGGAATTTTGGGAGTAGTCTATCTAAGTTCCATTCTGTTCACTCCCAGAGCTGAACACGTGCTGGGTCCACACACCTGTGGACTGATGGGTGGGACGGTCTCAGTGCTTGGCAAAAGAGAAAACGGGGATAGCAGGTACTTTCTGAACATTGATTACTGACTGCTGCTGCTGCTGTTAATGGTATTGTTGGCGTTTTTGTTTGTTTGGTTTTTGAGATGGAGTCTCGCTCTGTCGGCCAGACTGGAGTGCAATGGCGCAATCTCGGCTTACTACAATCTCCGCCTCCTGGGTTCAAGCAGTTCTCCTGCCTCATCCTCCCTAGTAGCTGGGACTACAGGCGCCTGCCACCATGCTCGGCTACTGTTGTTAGAGATGGGGTTTCACCATCTCATCAGGCTGATCTCAAACTCATGACCTCAAGTGATCCACCCACCTTGGCCTCCCAAGGTGCTGTGCTGGAATTACAGGTGCGAGCCACTGCTCGCACCTCAACCCTTTGGCAAAAAGTAAGAACTACAGAGGGCCTGTCATTGAGACTTAGAGTCACCAGTGCCCCTCACCTGTTTGTCTGAACTCAGACACATGTAGATGAACACACATGTACATGCTCACACGTGTGCACACATACATCTGACATGGACACACTGATATGCACACATGTACAACCAAATTGTGAATGGTATGGACCCCACCTGAGGCATGCACGTAAGGCGTGCCTGTAGCAGCGGGACAGAGTAAGGACCTCCTTGTGCCCTGTACTCATCACGGGGGTTGCCCTGGCTTCCTTGGGGTTGGCTTTGAGGAGTGTAGCCTGTGACTTCCCCACGGTGGAGAACTGAGGCCTTAGAGAAATAGTCATCCATCGTAGCCGCTCCCTGCAGTGTTGATAGAAATGGTGTTGGGATAATTAGACTGTGCTGCTGCTTTTCTCCTTTCCTCCCAGGTTGATGAGTAGGAGCAGTTTAATTTGAGACTAGTAAATTTTGTAATTGGATTTAAAAGACTGAAATGAGTGGACCTGGTTTCCACGTTACCTTTATACCCACAGCGAGGGGAAATGCTTGAGTCAGGTGTGGATCAGATTATTTTATTGTGCCAACATTAATATTGGGAGCACACACATAATCTGGAGTCAGCAGGTTCATCCACTACTATCTCATTAAATTTTCAGGCAAAAGCTGCAAAAATTAATTGGAGACATGTAATAGTTTAGAATGTGAGCCAGCTTATGGTAATATAAATTATGTGAAGAGAAGACAGTTTTATATACTGAGAGAGGGAAAACCGGTTTACTTTAATGAGAGGAGATAGAAATGTAGAGCTATTTTTTCATTACAGATACACTCTAAAATGTTTGGACTTAGTTGATGAATAGAGTTAATTCACTGCTACAGTTCCAATAATTCATGTTGCACAGTTTAATGACTTCTAGATAAAAACAGGATTGAAATGTTAATTTCTCTGAAGAAATCGGGGCACTCTTGTATATCAGACCCCGCCCACCCCGCATTAAACCACTAGTTAATTCCACCAAACCAGTCTCTTTGAGCCATTTCATGCCGCATAGACTTTTGTATTTCTTACCTGGGCTGGCTGGCTTTTTTTTAAACCTTAATGTATATGATAATCTTAGGTGAGAGAATGTATTAGACAGAGCTGTGTCTAGGTAACCTGACTCAGCAGAGAGTTTCATAACGTGTAGTTTTGTAAATGACCACAAGTTATAATCTGCATTCTAGTGTCCGCTAGCTGTTTTGGCAGGGAGGGGGTTTATTTGATTGTTGTTAGCCATCTGTTCAGTCGAGTAGCGATGTTGTCCCACTTCCTTTTTTTTTTGGAGACGGAGTCTCGCTCTGTCGCCCAGGCTGGAGTGCAGTGGCCGGATCTCCGCTCACTGCAAGCTCCGCCTCCCGGGTTTACACCATTCTTCTGCCTCAGCCTCCCGAGTAGCTGGGACTACAGGCGCCCGCCATCTCGCCCGGCTAGTTTTTTGTATTTTTTTTTTTTTTTTAGTAGAGACAGGGTTTCACCATGTTAGCCAGGATGGTCTCGATCTCCTGACCTCGTGATCCGCCCGTCTCGGCCTCCCAAAGTGCTGGGATTAACAGGCTTGAGCCACCGCGCCCGGCCGACGTTGTCCCACTTCTGAGCTGGGAAGTAGGAAGTATTGATCAGTCAGTGTTAGATTCATGAGGCGATAGTCTTAAATCATGCAGAGATTTTATCACTATATCATTTCACATTTTTGTTTTCTTTTTCACTTTTCATAACTGTGAGACTTTTTCCCCCCATAGGGTAGGTTCAACAGAGTTCAATGTCTTCTTTCTCTTTAACCTACTCTCAGAAAAAAAGACGAGAAGGAAATACGAAGTATAGTCATGAAGTGTTAACTAATAGTAGGGCTACATAATTGAGTACTCGGATTTGGTTTCCAGAGTTCTTATAACAAGAATGCAAACATGTCTTATTTAAACCATGTGCGTGTTGTGTTTTGCTTTTTTGCATTTAACAAAGGGGACAAAAAAAATAACCCCTTAAGTATTAAGTTGCGGAGGGAAAGGAGATGAGCCCCCGCTCCCTGCACTCCGTTCCTGGTTTGCCTTTGGGTATGCAGTTCAAAGGGCTTCCTAGTTAGGGCTGAGTTAGGGCCGAGGAGGTGGACTTGGCGGGACTTCCTGGCAGAGGCAGGGACTCCCCTGCCCCCTATCTCATGACCATTGGGCCTTAGCAAGGCTTAGTGAATCCCGAGTGGGGTCATCTTTAGCCTAACCCTGGAGTCACCACAGAGCTTTTGTAAACAGTGAGAAACCTACTACTTCCTACAGAAACTGTGCTGTCTGCAGAGCTCAGTGTCTGCTCCAGCCTGGATCCCCAGGCCTTGTCACTGTACGCACCTAGTTTTGAGGTAAGGACGTCACAAAACATCTGCCAACCTCAAACTCAGCAGGAGCCACCCAGACGTGGGGCGCAGTGATGGCAAGAGGGAGCACCTTAGTCCGCTTGCTTCTGAGGCCCACGGTTCCAGAAGGACTAGCGTCCTCAGAGCATGTGGTAGTGACTATTCTTGTCTTTTCCTGGTGGTGGGGCCTGGTGACCCCTAACACCGACGAGGACGGGAGGAGCTGTTCCCAGGCTCACTTCGTCCCTTTTTCTGCAGTGAGATGAGGCTCCTCCCGCCGTCCTTGCTGGGTGGTCTTTGTTTTGACCACATCCCTTGGAAGCGTGGCTGGGCTGCATGACTCCAGAGCAGCCTGGTGGTAGCTGGGCTGCTCTCTGAGTTTGGGCTGGTGGATGCTGAGTACTTGCATTCAGAGCCTTAGGCATTGACCTTGGCTTTCTGGGACTCTACGCCCCTCTGTTTGCCTTTGTCAGTAGAGACCTTCTCACATTTAGGGATTCATGTTTTCCAAGATCTGTTTGCTAGGTGTGTGTCAGCCTTCCTCCCGGAGCAGTGACATGCATGGGAACTGTGAGTGTGTTGAGAGACCTCCCCTAGAAGATAGGGCTGCCGTCATCCCCATGAGACCTCATGTTCTTGGCTCCACCTCAGCCACATGGGTCAGCTTCTTCTGAATCAGCATCTGCAGGACAGTGCCACCCAGCCCTGCTGCACTTGCTTCTTCCAGGCTTCTTCAGAGGCTGGAGCTCACCCTCTGCTTGTCGTCTATTCTTCTTTTTTGATGCACTTACTTTTCCCTTTCATGACATCGCTTATGTCCTATGTTGGTTTAAAAGAAAAAAAATTGCCTGTCATCAGCCCCAGCCATTTTTTAGCATTTCTAGTTTGGAACTTCGGAGACTTCAACTTATGATTCCTTTAAGGCAGGAGTTTCTACTTTGGCACTGTTAACATTTTGGGTCTGGTGGTTCTTCATTGTGGGGGGCTGTCCTGTGCATCATACAATATTCAGCAGCATCCCTGGCCTCTACCCACCCGATGCCAGTGTTACCTCCCTCCCCACCCCAGTGTGACCAGAGATGTCACCACACATGGCCCAGTGGCCCCAGGGTGAATAACATCCCTTGCTTGAGAGCCCCTGGTGAAGGGGTAGACATTGATTCCATGGCCTTTGTCACGTTGTGCTTGAGCCATACTGTGCTTGGCACGGAAACCAGCCTGTAGCTGGAGCTACAGCTCCGTCAGCAGTGGAGCGTCCTCCCTGAGGTGCGTAACCCCCACATCATCGTTGCTTCTTTGGGCTGTGTTCTAGTGTTTGCGTCTGTCCCTTTTTCTCCCTGATTGCAGTTGGAAGGGCCCTGCTCTGAGCCGTCGCCGCATGCCTGGCGCTTGGCTCCATGACGCTCACACGGGCGTTCATGACAGTGCATTTGACAGACAGATTTATTTGTCACCTTGTCAGGGTGACATGTTGGGATGGCTCCACCACTCGTGTGCCATTGACACTTGGCTGTCTGAAATCGGGACAAAGCATCCCTGAGACGGATCCGAATGAGGCTTATCAGCACCAGGCATCACTTACCGCCTGCTTTCCTCTGTTTCTCTAACTTTTAATTGAAACCATTTAGTTACCACCCCTGCTGCTAGGAATCTGGGGACAATTAGGAAAGTCCCATCTGTCCTTTGAACCACATTATATTGCTTTTCTCCTCGCGATCTTGAGAAGACGGCACATTCTAGCAGCAGTGTCTTCGCCTTGCCGTCTCGCCTCCCACTGGATGGTTTTTATCTCACTTGAATGAGTTATAGCAACTCTTTAATTCAATTATTTTCTCCAATGCAGGCTTTGAGATGATTTAGTTGAATCAAACACCCGGGTTTTCCAGTGCAGAGCAGTGACTCCCAACGAGGCCGTGGGTGGTTTTTTACGTTTTCACTTCCAGCCACAGTTGCACGCATTCTGTGCTGCCCCCCGAGTGTCCTGGCACAAGCCCCTACTTGCTGTTCCAAGGAGTCGATTGGAAATGGCAGATGCCATGGGCTTTGCCAGCCTTTCCCCAAGGCAAGGAATTATCTGTCCAGTGATATTAGGTCACTGCATTCCCACCCAGCTGTGTCGAAAGAAGGGCGGGGGTGGGGCAGCCCGGGTGACGGGCAGGAAGGCAATTTATAAATTCAAGTGTGGTAAACAGTCGACTCTCCTGCTTTGGTATTTGAGTTTGAATTAAACAAAGTGTCGTGGGTGGGAGGTGTATCATACGATCATTTTAACCATTGTGCCTTTTAATGTGGAAAATCTGCCCAAAATAGGACCTGCTGCAGTAGTTTTCACATATACAAAGGAGTGGCTAGAATGTTCTCTCAGAGCAGCACACAGCATCAGAAAGGACATTTGGCCGCTAGAATTCTTGAGTGAGAATTTAGTGATTAAGCCTGTCTTCTGTTTTCCTTGTGGGCCCCAGGGTTCCTGTGGATGTCCCCACCCTCAGATTGCTGGAGTAGAAAACTTATTTTCCAAAACACTGAGTTGTTTTTCAACCCAGCATTAGAGGTTAAAGGTGCTCACTTAGACAGCATGCAGGATGGATCTGACCTTGGAGACAGCTTCCGACACTTGAGCAGGCTTCGGACAGTGCAGATGAAGGGGGCTGAGATACTGAGGCAGGATAGAGAACAGTCAGCTTGGAGTCCGGAGTCACTGGGCGCTGAGTGTGCGTTCTGAGTGCCATTCAAGCACCACGTAACGGTTGCGGCTGGTGTTGGGTCCTGAGATGGGCCGTGGGCCACCGTCAAACTTGGGAAGCACGTGCTGTCCCCGCCACTCTAGAAGGTGGGCTGTTTTCCTGGTGCTGTGTGTGCCCTGCTTTGTGTGAGCATCTCACTGGGTGTCACTCTCATGTGGAAACTGGGCATCTTGCAGAAGCCCTTGCTCCTAAACGTAAATCGGTGCCCACATTGGGTATGTTCTGGAAGAAACAGTCTGTCCCGACATGGGGCTTATCCAGAGACAGGACACCTGCTACCTGGTGACATCACTGCCTCCCGATGGCACCACTCTGTTCTACTCCACTGCCCCCAGGGCCTGACTTGCCACTGTGGAACTAACCCTGTAGGATGAGGCCGCCATGCCCGTGTGTGTGTCTGTCCAGGTCTGTCCCCACATACTTGCTGGTGGCGGGTGGGAAGAAGGATAGGTTGTGAGTATGAAGTAATCTATTAGAACCTTCAGACAAGGAATGCTGGGGGTGGTGGCTCATGCCTGTAATCCCAGCACTTTGGGAGGCAGAGGCGGGCGAATCACTTGAGGTCAGGAGTTCGAGACCAACCTGGCCAACGTGGTGAAACCCTTCTCTACTAAAAATGCAAAAATGAGCTGGGTGTGGTGGCGTGCACCTGCAGTCTCAGCTACTAGGGCGGCTGAGGCAGGAGAATCTCGTGACCCCAGGAGGCAGAGGTTGCAGTGAGCAGAGATCGTAGAGATCATGCCACTGAACTCCAGCCTGGGCAACAAAGGGAGACTTCGTCTCAAAAAAAAAAAAGAATCTTCGGACAAGGAAACCAGTGTCACGTTTCCGTAAAGATAAGTACACACGTGCTCTTTGACATAGTAATCTCCCTTCCCTACCCAATGCCAAGAAAGCTTTAATGCACCAAGATTTTAGTTATGGTGTTACTTGACAGCAAAAAAAGACAGATGACTGAAGCATCCAACAGTGGGAAAACAGCTAATTCTTTTTCAAATGATGCCTTCACAGTTTGAAATAAGTAGAATGTTTGTCTTAAAATGAAAAGCTTCAATATCGAATGTTGAACATTTATGAATAGAACCATAAAAATAATCATAGGGGAAGGCTGATGAGGAGCGGTTCGTAATGATTATCTACTATCTTTAGTTGGTAGAATTTTGGGTGATTTTTTTTTTTTCCCATACCCTCTCCTCGTCCCCAAATGTTCTGTAATGAATATATGTTTGGGTTTTGTTTTTGTTTTTGTTTTTGTTTTGAGACAGGGTCTCACTCTGTCACCCAGGCTGGAGTGCAGTGGCACAGTTACGGCTCACAGCAACCTTGACGTCCAGGCCCAAGCAGTCCTGCCTCAGCTCCCCACATAGCTGGGACCACAGGCATGCATCACCATGCCCAGCTCATTTTTTGTGTTTTTGTAGAGATGGGGTCTCCCTGTGTTGCCCAGACTGGTCTCAAACCTCCAGGCTCTTGTGATCCTCCTGCCTTGGCCTCCCAAAGTGCTGAGATTACAGGTGTGAGCCACTGCACCTGGCCTATGTTACTTTTTAAATAGGGAATAAAATAGCTGGTCACCCTGATGCTTCCAAAGGAGTCATGCTTTTGTTGAAGAGGGAAACGGTGCGGTGCAAGATTTACGAAGACCGAGCTAATTACCTTCCCTCCCCAGTCTTCAGATACTGTCTTTCTCTTTGCCTTTACCAGGACATACAAGTGCATCTGAGCATACGGAGGGTGTCTGTGTTGGCTTACCGAAAGGAGTCCTGTTACTCCTGCCTTCCCATTCGATATGGCAGATTGTGCCTATCTCTGTAGATCAGTGGGCCTCTCCAGCACTTTTCTTTCCCTCTTACTGCCTTTGGGCATGTGTGCACACCCAGGATTTTACCTAAGTGGAGTCTGTACTTACTGTGGGTTTGGTTTGTGTTAAGTCATATCCTTTGTTTTTTCAATTGTCTCTTTTGGCAGAACTGTGTGTGCTAGCATCCAGCCGCCTGGACTCAATTCCTCCCTCTGCCTCTGGTAGCTGTGCGACATTGGGAAAATGGCTGATTTTTCTTTGCTTCAGTTTCCTCCTTAAATATGAGTAATAACAGTACCTGTTTTATAAGCTTGTAAAGGATAAATGACAGTATCTGCAAATTACATGGACCAGTGCTTGGAGACATAAGCACTTTGCCAACTTGCTGTCAATGTGGTTGGTTATTTTCCCCATCTCCTCAGTTTTGTTTTGTTTTGTTTTTTAATTTTTTTTTTTTTTGAGACAGGGTCTTGCTCTGTCGTCCAGGGTGAGTGCCATCACAGCTTACTGCAACCTCAACATCCTGGGCTCAAGCAATCCTCCCACCTCAGCCTCCCAAATAGCTGGGACTGCAGGCATGCGCTACCATGCCCAGCTAAATCTTTAAACTTTTGGCAGAGGTCAGGTCTCACTGCGTTGCCCAGGCTGGTCTCAAACTCCTGGCCTCAAGTGATCCTCCCACCTTGGCCTCCCAAAGTGCTGGGATTACAGGTGTGAGCCACCGCGCTGGCCCTCCTCAGACATTTTTTTTTTAACAACCATTATTATTCCATATTTTTTCTATGAAATCATTTATAAACATAAAATATCTTAAGTCTGTAATTCAGTTTATGATACATATTCTTTGTCTTTCACTGTTGTTTCAGGTATCAGCCAAATCCCATCCACTCCCTCCCCCTGCCGCCTTTTTTTCTTTTCTTTTCTTTTTTTTTTTTTTTTTGAGACAGGGACTCTGTCACCCAGACTAGAGTGCAGTGGCGCGATCTCGGCTCACTGCAGCCTCACCCTGTTAAAGTGCTGGGATTATAGGTGTGAGCCACCATGCCTGGTCCCTAGCCCTCTATTAAGTGCCTTTCAGCAATTCTGTTTTTAGAGGAAAATTCCTTTTGGCTTCTGCCCGCTCCCTTTACCTCCCCCTGCCCGTGAAAGGGGGAGTTACCTGTCCAGAGCAAGCATAGCTTTGGCTGTGCTCTTTAAGGACTATTGCATTGGAGCTGACTGCTGGGGCGCCTTGGCCCCCAGGTTCCCACCAGTGGAGCAAACACAGAGGGTGCAGCACAGCCGGAAGTGTTCCCAAGGACAACATCAGTGTGCAGACTTTCGGGGGAGAGGCATATGGAACTGAGCCAACAGAGGCCAAGCTGAGAACCCTCCTGTGACGTGGTCCCACCCGTTAGGCCACTCCCTCCGTCAGCCAGATGGCAAGGACTAGTAGTGTATGCTGTGGAGCAGACATTTATTAAGTCCCTGCTGTATGTCAAGGATTGAGCTAGGACTGCAGGAAATGCATGTGTAGTTCAGTCCTGGAAGCTGCCCGGCTTCCGCCTCCTGCAAGCATCCTTTGCTCCCTGGCTGCTCTCGCCTGCACATCTTACATTCTCTGGCTGGTCCTTCTGGGTGTGTTCAGCCACTTTGAGCTGTGCCTGCCTGATCTGCACGCTTTGCAAATGTGTAGACTCAGAAAGAGAAACAGCCCAAACGGTGGCCGGAAACCGTCCTTGGGAGGCTCCAGGTTGCCTCCTCCCCTAGACACCTGTGCTCTCCCTGGGCCACACCGTGACTTCTGAAGTTCAGCTGTCAAGTTGGGTCGGCTGTTTCACAAAAGAATTTCACTGATTCCGTCAGGCATTTTCATTACTTTGATTTAAAGTTTTTGTGTCGACCTCTGGTACTTTAGAATCTCCAGATGTTGAAAAACAAAATCCCATTGGTAGTGTTTGCTTTCCTTGATGCTTATGAAAAAAGCAAATTTTATTCTCGCCTAAAATTTATTGTCGAGAGCACGTCTTTTAAAGTAAAAAAATGTTTACAGCATGTCATACGGCTCTGAAATACTATGTAGGTCGCAGCTTGTTTTGAGGCATAAGTGACAAATATACTTGTGTGAGAGATGTTATTCTTACCCCACTAAAAAAGTTAAAACATGGCCTTTGTGTCTCTAATACTGATTTTATATCTTCACCACCGATTTTGTGAATCCCAGCTAGAGTCAAAGACACACTTGATACACGAAGAAAGTGAAGTGGTTCTGTTTGGTATTTATCTCATCTTGATCTTATCTTGGAAGAACTGATAATGAAAGTCTCCGGGAGGGCAGGGAGCCCAGGGGAGCTCAGAAGGGCATTTAGCTCCCAAGTAGGTCTCTGAATTTGGTGCAGCTCTTAAAGGTAGGTGGGTTTACACAGTGGTGAGAAGTAGGAATTACGAAGGGTGTGATCTGCCCCCTCTTTCTGTGCCTGTTAACAAAACTCAATTGTTAGGCGTTGAGTAGGGCTGTTGATTTCTAGCCAACGGAAACACTTACTGTGTAATTTCCAGGAGGGAGACATTTTCAGGTGATGTGGACTCATTCCCTGCAGTTTAGAAGGTAATAAGCAATAATGATCAATCCTGAGGTTATCCGGGGTGATAGAAGCTTGTCCGTTGCATTGATTGATTAATGGCATGCTCTGAGGCTGGCTGTGTTGTTTCACCACGATTGAGTGATGACCAGCAGCATCAAAGAAAACCCTCAGTTGCATGGTGGATATCAGAAGTGGCTGCCTTGATGCGTCCTGTCATCATTTGAGTGGTAAAGAGACATTCTTTATGTGTTTATTACTCTTGATTTGGGGTCATGGTTATCATATATACTATCTAACTACACAGGTCATCCCACTCCCATCCCTTTTCATTCTTTAGAACCCCCCACAGCGGTCCACGCCCCTTGCCAACTTCCTTCCGCTGTCCTTGTTCTGTTGTTACTCCTGCCGACTGCTGTTCCGTCAGCTTCTTGAATGACATCGTGCAGTATGTCCGACGCACAGCACCTACCAGTTACAATTGTCTTGACAGGATCTCCTGTGACCTTTTGTCCCTTTTCAGTTTAGCTCTTGGTGGCTCCATCAGCTCTCAGGCATCCTGGACAGTTCTCTGTGGGCTGGCGTGCTGTGTCAGGATTCCAGGGCCAGATGTGAACTGTGCCTTGACCATTCGAAGAGCTCACCGAAGGAGGTGGGAATGGAGGGTGCAGGAAGGTAACTCAGGCATCCGAGGCTGCTGAGCCCGGAGAGAAAGCACCTGTCCTCGGAGTATTGTTCCAGGAATTGGGGAAGCAACCGGTTCCAGAGGGCAGAACCGGGCTGGGAGACAAGGAAGCACAGTTCTTGTAAATCGAGAGAATTCGTAAAGCCACACAAGCTGTCCTCCAGCGAGAGAGAGAGAGAGAGAGAAAGAGAGAGAGAGAGCATATAGGTGCTGTGAGATGCAGACAAGCCGCCTGGCCTCAAGGCTTGTCGTGGCATGCTGTGGGAAAATGAGGACTTAAGTGAGGGGATGAGAGGCATGTGAGTGGGTGTTGGGCCAATTGAATGACAAAAGGACCAGGCCCAGGCTCTTTGGAAGACAGACCTTTGCCCCTCAGAGGGACTGGGGGAGTGTTTACTGCAGGTGTGGACATTGGCCCTCATGGATGGCTTCTTTATAATAACCTGTGGAGGATGGACCCAGGACGTCATGCCACTGACCTTCACTGATGCTTCTGTACTTAAAAAGTAATTGCCCTTGGCCAGGTGCAGTGGCTCACGCCTGTAATCCCAGCACTTTGGGAGCTGGAGGTGGGCGGGTCACCTGAGGTCAGGAGTTCGAGACCAGCCTGGGCAACATGGCAAAACCCCATCTCTACTAAAAATACAAAAATTAACCGGGCATGGTGGCAGGCGCCTGTAATCCCAGGTACTCGGGAGGCTGAGGCAGGAGAATCGCTTGAACCCAGGAGGCAGAAGTTGCAGAGAGCTGAGATCACGCCATTGCACGCCACGCCTGGGCGACAGAATGAGACTCCGTCTCAAAAAAAAAAAAAAGTAAGTAATTGCCCAAATTTTCCTTTCAAGGTTGAAGTTGGGCTGAAGAATCAGGGCTGGTCCATGATCTCTTCAGACTCAGTCATCCATGCGTTCAGAGATTGTGTGTGTGCGTGTGTGCGTGTGTGTTGGGGACTGTTCTTCAGGATCCGAGGTGCAGTGGCCCCACTCCCACTGAGCTTGTGTTCTAGAGGCAGGGCCCCCTCCCTGAGGGCCTGTGGTCTTGCTGGCTTTCTCAGTGTCAAGTCAAGAGTATGTTGTCTTAGTCCGCTTGGGCTATTATAACAAAATTCCATAAGCAGGTGGCTCACAGCAACAAAAATTTAATTCTCACAATTCATGGGAAGTCCAAGACCAAGATGCCAGCAGATTCCATGTCTGGTGAGGGCCCCCGTTGTGGTTCAGAGACAGTACTCTCACTACATGGAAGGGTTAAACTTCCTTTTTTTTTTTCTTTTTTCTCTTTTGTTCTTTTTAAAGATGGAATTTTGCTCCGTTGCCCAGGCTGGAGTGCAGTGGCGCGATCTCGGCTCACTGCAACCTCCACCTCCCAGGTTCAAGCGATTCTCCTGCCTCAGCCTCCCAAGTAGCTGTGATTACAGCCAATTACCACCACACTCGGCAAATTTTTGTATTTTCTCCTGCCTCAGCCTCCCAGGGGGTAGCTGGGATTACAGGAATTGCTGGATCAAAATTTACCGCGGTCGGTAAATTTTTGTATTTTTAGTAGAGACAAGGTTTCGCCATGTTGGCCAGGCTGGTCTTGAACTCCTGACCTCAGGTGATACACTTATCTCGGCCTCCCAAAGTGCTAGGATTACAGGCATTAGCCACTGCGCCTGGCCCAAAAGAGCTCTTTCATCAGGCACTAATCCCGTTTGTGAACCCTCCACCCTCATCATCTAATCACCCCACAAAGGCCTTACCTTGGGGATGAGGATTTCAGCATAGGAATTTGCAGGGGACACAAACATTAAGACCAGAGAGATACTTTGGACTGAGGGGACCCTTTGGTGGGAACATAGGGAGTGGATCTCTGTGGGGAGGCTGAGAGTGGCGTGGCAGGAGGAGGCCAACCATGGGGCATCTGGGGAAAGGTTTCAAGGTTGAGGGACTGTAGCCAGGGCAGGAGCCAGTGCGGTTGTGGCCCTGTGAGGGCAGACCCGGATCTTGACCATGAAGGCATTGGGCGTTGCTGGAGAACTTCCAGGACACTGGGCTAGGATCATATTTCAGTTTTCAATAAGGATCCCCCTGGATGTCTCTGGAAAATGGCCTGGAAGGGATAAGAGCAGAAACAAGGGGATCATTGAAGTGAACTCATATAGTAGCAGAGCTGTGCATTAAGATTTCCACACCCTAGCTGCGAAAGTCCCAGTTAACACAAGGTGGCCGGTTTAAAGTTGACAGGACTAGATTTCCCCGTGGAGTGATTTGCTGAAGGCTTTGGGCTGGAAGTTCCAGCGCTCGCAGAAAACTTACTGTTGGAGGTTCTTCGCCCTCGTTTCTGAAGGAAAGCTCCCAGCTCTGCCTGGAGCCTGGGATGGAAATTGTCTCTGGTTAATAGGATCTTTAAGACAGCTAAATCCTCCACTAAACACTTGATTCAACTGCTGTTGCACACGGAGGTGGCTCTCCTGCCATATGCCCGCAGCGCTTTCTTTCATTGTCATTACAGAGAGTCAGACGTGTGTACAGGAAGGAGACGGGATCCTGCCGTAATGACTTTGTCTTCACCGTCTTTTCTCAGCGGCTTAAATTGCTGTCAGGGCAGCGTAGGAATCTTAAAGGAGGGAGTTTTCTCTCATATAATTATGCTGTTAGTAAAAATGTTGGCGGCTTTTCTCTACTTTCCCCTTAGCCACCAAAATAAAACTCTTTATCTTGGAACTTGGCAGCTGTTTGCAATCCGCCTCATTTCTCCTGCTGATGTATTGGTGTCGCAGCTTGGGTGATGGGTGGTGACGTGAGGGTTGAAGGTAATTTCTGTCGCAGTCCCGTGGTCATGAGCCAAGACCTGGAGTGCTGGAGGTGTGCCAGGTCGGGTCATCTTTGGGTTTTGCCCAGTGAGCTGTTGCTAAGGAGAGGGCTTTGTTTGCCTAGAGCTGGGGGAAATGTTCAAGGGCAAGCACACATTGGCAGAGATCTGCTGACGTGGCGACGGCAGAACTCACGGCTGTGTGTCAAGCCTGGGCAGTAACAGGTGGCGAAGGCAGAACCTTTGGGGACAGACTTGGGTCAGCAGTGGAGATGTGTTTTGGGGTTCTCAAGGCGTCTTGGTGGGAAAGAGCGCCGGTGGGTCAGGAAGGCGGGGATGGTGGGACGCTGCTGCTGCTCGGGTAGGGTCAGGGCCTGCCCCATAGATACCAGACCCACCCTCCGCCAGGGGACATAGGACAGGCAAGGAGAGGGCTGTGCTTCTGAGTGCTTCACTGGTCTGGAAACCCATGTTTTAACCGGGGCCGCCCCCGGACCCCTGAGACTGAGGTGGTGTGAACCTCAGGACTGGGGAGGTGGCTTCCAGGGAACCACCTTCTCATGCCCTCCCTTCCCAGAGACGATGGGGAAGGTTGGGTGGGAGCCTCCGGGCTGGTAGGGACTCTACCTAGAGACCAGCCCCTCCTGGGGTAGGCACAGCGGCCTCCAGAGTGCCTCCCTCTGAGTCACATTCCTTCTCATTTAGTCACCTTTCCTTCCACGGGGCTGCTGTTGGCTTGAAATAGAAGGATGACTGGACCGTTCTCCCTGCAGCTTCTTTTCTGAGCTGCTCCCCGAGCCCCTCGAGGCGGCCTTCATGGTGTGGGCCAGTGCCTGTTCGCAGGCCACAAAGAACAGATGCACTTCTAACCAGCAGCCGGCTGGGCTCACAGTGGCTCACGCCTATACTTCCATGACTTTGGGAGGCCAAGGCAGGAGGATTGCTTGAGCTCAGAAGTTCAAGACCAGTATGGGCAACATAGTGAGATAACCTCTCTACAAAAAATAAAATAACATAGTGGGCTGTCTTCTCTACAAAACATCAAAAAACCTAGCTGGGGCCAGGTGCTGTGGCTCACACCTGTAATCCCAGCACTTTGGGAGGCCAAGGCAGGCAGATCATTTGAGGTTAGGAGTTCTAGACCAGCCTGGCCAACATAGTGAAACCCCATCTCTACTAAAGAATACAAAAATCAACTGGGCGTGGTGGCACACGCCTCTAGAGCCCAGCTACTCGGGAAGCTGAGGCAGGAAAAATGTTTAACCAGGAGACAGTGAGAACACCACCTCAGATGGTGTGGTGCCTATGGAATGGGCCTCTGTTTTCACCAGGAGATGGAGGTTGCAGTGAGCCGAGATCGCGCCACTGCACTCTGGCTGGATGACAGAGCAAGACTCCATCTCAAAAAACAACAATGAAAAAACTTGAGCTGGGCGTGATGGTGCGTGTCTACAGTCACAGCTACTTGAGAAGCTGACGTGGCAGGACGGCTTAAGCCCAGGAGGTCAAGACTGCACTCCAGCCTGGGAGGCACAGTAAGATCCTGCCTTAAAAAAAGAAAAAAGGCAAACAAACAACAGCAAGTGCATCGTGGGTGCTTGTTCAGACTGGGATGTGAACAGAGGGCTTTGCGTTATGGTGTTTGATCCTGGCGGCATTTTCATTGGGCCAGATGGTCACGGTAATGTGGTATCTTTTCCTCTTTTGTAGATGAGGCGACTGAGTCTCAGAGGGCGGTATCCTCACCCAGGTCGAGGGTTTGTGCACAGCTCTCAGTGTTGTGTCCTTGGACATCCCTGTCCCGGGGACTCAGAGGCTCAGCAGTGGTGCCTGTGGAATGGGCCTGTTTCCACCCAGTAGTTGACCCCCTCTGGCACGACAGGGACGCTCTTCCATCCAGAAGCCATATCAAGAGAGACTTTTGTGAGTGAATTGGCTGTGCTTTTTTCCAGCTTCGGAAAATACGTTGAGAATGCATGCTGGCCCTGGTGGTCTTACGTTGTTGGTGTCAGATGTAAACTTGCGACTTCAAGGCAGAATTTAAGTCTATCTTTATTTAGTTCGACACATGTTCTGCAGCAGCCGCTGGCTGCAGAGCCAAGTGGATAACCATCCCCTCCAGGCACTTGGAGTCTGGTGGGGACCACACCCCCAGAGAGATGGGCCCTGTGCTGGCTCAGAGGGAGAAGGCACTGAAGTCTTGGTTGGTGTGCTCAGGGAAGCCCTCTCCTCGAGCATTGGCTTCTGAGCCGAATTTTCTGGAGTAGAAGGTAATGCTGAAGGCCTGCTGGACATATGTCCTTTGAAAACTCTCAGAAAGGCTGGGTGCAGTGGCTCACGCCTGTAATCCCAACACTTCCGGAGGCGAGCGGGTGGATCACTTGAGGTCTGGTATTCGAGACCAGCCTGGCCAACATGGTGAAACCCAGTCTCTACTGAAAATACAAAAAGTTAGCCGAGTGTGGTGGCACACACCTGTGGTCCCAGCTACTCAGGAGGCTAAGGCATGAAAATCGCTTGATCCCGCGAGGCGGAGGTTGCGGTGAGCCGAGATCACGCCACTGCACTCCAGCCTGGATGACAGAGCGAGACTCTGTTTCAAAAAAAAAAAAAAAAAAAAAAAAAAAAGGAAACTGGCAGAGGAAGAATGATCATGGATACGGTGCAGTGACTTGTACAGCCACTATACTCTCCTCATGGGGGAGTCAAAATGAGCTGAAAATGATACCTGAGGCCTGAGGCAAGAGGCCTGTTAAATCTTACTAAGAATTGATTTTAGTGGGAAGTACAAGTTCACTACATAAAGCAGGAGCTTTTTGGGGAAGTTACTGAGTTTTCTGTCTTCTCCAGAGAGAGGCCAGAAGGGCAGCATTTGCAAGGTGAATCTGCCCATTGGCTATAAGGAGCATGGACGAGGACTTAAGAGGCAGCCCATCTGGCCACATCTCCAAGGCGAGGCTGTCCATTGGCTGTAACGAGCACGGATGGGGATTTTGAAGGCAGTGTGGCCTGGAGCCAGCCTGCAGAGACAGGCTGCCTTGTGGGAGGGGGGCAGCCCCCAGCTCCGGCGTGGCCAGCCCTAACCTTGGGCCATCAGGGAGGGCACGCCAAGCTTTGTGACCTTCAGGTCTGTTCCCTTGCCCACGGGCTGGTTCTGGCTGGTTTCTGGACTGTACTGTGGCTGTGTGGAATTGTCTGGCACACAGCAGCAGGTACAGAGCCTACCCCTGAGCAGCGTTGACAGTGCTGGCGTGGAGTTTGGATACTTGAGCCTGGGTAGAGAGAGGGTGGGTTCTCGGTGGCCGCCACCTCTGGAGCAGCCGCCAGCAGAGACAGGAGGAGGCCTGGGACCTTGCCCTCCCTGACCCGCTTGTCTTTCCACTTGAAGCCCCTGACATGCTGTGACTCTTACTTTATTTTTGATAGTTTACCTTTAAGAGTAATGAAATCACATTGCAAAAATTTGGGTTCTCTGGGGAAATATCAGTGAATCTTGATTCTTATACTTGAACACAATCACTGTGGCCGTTCATGTCTATTTTTCTTTTTCCCTTTAACTTTTTCTTTTGACACAATTACAGGCTTACAGAAGCCTTGTAAGAATGGAACAAAGAATTTCTAATTACCCTTTACCTAGCCTCTCCAAATGACATTTTACCACATTTGCTTGTTTTTCTCTCATACACAGAAACACACACACAGAGTATATAATTTTCAGATCCCTCTGAGATATTTGCAAATATATAAGGCTAAAGTATTTAGGGATGGAGGAGTTAATTTTTCCTAAACACAGTGCACGTTCTTTCACATAAGACAAGTATCAAGTCAGGAAATTAACATTGAGAATCTTATCTAATATTCAGATCTTACTGATTTTGCCAGTAGTCCCAATAAGATCCTTTATAGCAAAGGAAACTTGGGATTCTGCATTGCCTCTGGTTTCCTCGTCTCTTTAGTCATCTTTAATCTGCAACCGTTTCTTGTCTTCCTTTGTACCATGACATTGATGTTTTTGAAGAGAGCAGACGAGTCGTTTTGTAGAATGGCCCTCAGTTCGGTTTGTCCTCTGTTTTCTCCTGATCGGAGTTGGGCACTTTGGGCAGGAATGCCCAGGAACCACTGTTGTTCTCAGCACAGCGGATCGGGAGGGCACATCTTGTGAATTTATCTTATTATTGGTGGGGTTAACTTTGATCACTTGGCTAAGACTGTGTCCATCTTTCTCCACTATAAAGCTATTATCTGAATCTTCCCCTTTTTTTTTTTTTTTAAGTCCTGTACATGATTTTGTGTATCTTAGCATACCAGGTCTGGGTATGGAATGTGGGAGGCAGAGCTGAGTGTCCTTAATTTGTGGAGGTGACACATGTGCACTTGTATCCACTGAACGTTAAGAATGCACTCCTGTGACCCTGAGTTGAGTTCAGAGGCTCCTGTCAGGTCAGAAGGGCTCCTGCTATTGACCTGCGGGGCACAGCTTGAGACCTAAGTCTGGCCCTTCCAGATGGGCCATGGCTAAGGTTCCCTCATTCAGTAAATAATTGATGGCTTCAGCTGCTGTATGCATGGATTTCTTGCGTGACTATTTTTCCCCCTTTTTGAATTTCTTATGTGCGTCTGGAGACCTTTTGGCAGTGGGGCCTGGAGCTCCTTTTAGAAAAAGGAGATTGTGTTTCTAATGATGACAGCCAAGATGGCGCAGATGGCAGCCCTCCCCATGCTAGGGGTGTTGTCAGGTCAACAGTGCTCCATCCCTATTGTTCCAGAATGGCCAGAGGACAGTGACCAGGGGCAGAGGAGGGTGCGCTCTCATGGCCCAGCCCCTCCCTTAGCCCACCTGCCCTGGGCCGGGTGCACTGGTGGCTACCACTGTGTGGTAAGAGATACAGGGGACAGATGTCTTGGTTGAGAGTGTGGGTATGTTTGTTTTACCCCTAATCCAAGGAAACTGGGTTTATTTCTCTTTGTGAGTTTTGACTGCTGTTCCCCTAAGTCGAGTTATATGGAAGCATGATTTATCTTCTCCAAAAAATATGGGCCCCTCAGTGAAGTTAAGCAGAGTGTAAAATGCCTTCATGGTAGTTAAATTTATCCTCTGTTAAAATGATTTGTGCACTTTGTAGTCAGCTGCGATATTAAGTGCATAAATATACAGCGGAGTTAACTTGGAGGAACGTTTTATTTGACAAGATCACTGTAAATGCTCAGGTACAGTATCGAAACCATTTAGCACGGTTACCAGGAATGGAGGGTGAGCCGACTCTGCTTAAAATCTGCAGAAAACATTCAGAATCCAAAGGAAAGCTGGTAAGTAAGTACTTCTCCATGGAGTGCTTAATCGTGGAAGTGGTTTTCATCACAGGAGAGAGGATTGCGATTTCTAAATCAGTCTCCCTGCGTCATGTGAGAAAATGCCTTGTGAATAAACTCTCCATTGGAATAGTCACTTGTCCTAAGTGTGGAACTGATTCTCTTCCAATTAACAACCATTATAGATATTTTGGTCTTCTATTGTCAATGACAATACATTTTCCTGTGGGAATAGGTTATTTAGTCCATATTGGGACATTGCAGGAGAATTAATAATTAATGACATGCTAGTGCACGGTCCACCCTTCTGTTTTTATAGCCAAGGCTTGATTGAATTTTCTTTATATATAATGGGCTGTTTCAAAATGGTCTTGCCTCATTGTTTCTTCATACCTTATTGAAACCGACCCACTGTTGATCTCAGTCTATATAAGGAGAACCTGCAGAGTGTGGCATTCTCAGGACTAAATGCCTAGATTTTAAGTTTAGAAGGAGATCCAACCGGGCAGATGAATTGATCAGTGGGGAATATTCTGTAGCATTTTCCTCCCTGAAGAGAAATGCCGCCACCGCTGGAAACTGTGGACTGGCATGTGAGCCAGTAGCTGTGAAAGGCACTGTGCCCCGTGTTCTCCGTCTGCTTTAGAGCAGGAGCCTCACGCATGGAGCCAGGTGATGTCCCAGGCAGGCTCCCGAAAGCTCCTGGTTTCCCCCCCCCCTTTTTTTTTTTTTTTTTTTTTTTTGAGACAAGGTCTCACTCTGTCATCCAGGCGGGAGTGCTGTGGCATGATCTCGGCTCACTGCGCAACCTCTGCCTCCTGGGTTCAAGCAATTCTCGTGCCTTAGCCTCCCGAGTAGCTGGGATTACAGGCACTCGTCACCATGCCTGGCTCTGTTTTTTTAGTATTTTTAGTAGAGACAGGGTTTTACCATGTTGACCAGGCTGGTCTTGAACTCCTGACTTCAAATGATCTGCCCACCTCAGCCTCCCAAGATGCTGGCATTACGGGCTTGGTTTTTACAAATTTTTTGATGGTCTAGATTTTGAAATCAATGGTAGGAAAACACAGCAGGAAAAAGAAAGAACACTATTGTTGGTAAGGGTCAGATTAAGCCCTGGGCGAGAGTCATGAGTCCCTAGAGGTATCTGAACAAGGCCTTCTGGGTTTGGCCGTCTCTACAGGATCCGATACTTGCTCCGCCTCCAGAGCTGTCCCCAACCATCGCAGCTTGGCTTGTCTGTGACCTCGTGTCAGCTCAAAACAGCACCTTCCCTCCGACACTTTGAAGTCAACCCTGGTAGAATTTGTCAGGAAATGGCCAATGTGCATTGGGTTTTTAAAAAAAAAGGCTGTGGAAGTAGAACAATCTTGGGGTGGCCACGGAACAGGCAGTTTGAGGTGGTGAAGTGGCTTCGGAATCAATAATAATTGATAAGACCTTGTTTCTGGCAGGCTGTAGACAAAAACAATATTCTTGGGCCTATCTTCGCGTAGGAAATATGTCCTAGAACCTCCCTCCTCTGTTGATCTGAACGCCCAAGCCTGTCCTCCCATGAGAAAGGTTCTTACGGGAATTGTGATGATGGGGTCAGAGCAGCCCCCACCTCCCCGCATCAGCACCACCCAGGGCTGAATCTGAAGCCAGACTTGGCTGCCTAAGCCACAACCTAAGATAACCTTGAACACCAGGTGCCGAAATCACAGAACAGACTCCAAATGGTGGCCCCGTTTGGACTAAATGAGAGGTGAGCTGAGGTTCAACACAGGAGGGAGAGGATCAGGGACCCCACGGGCATCAGCTGGGGGGTGGGCATCACCACTGTACCCCCAGCTTTTTCATGGGTGGTTTCTTCAGCTGACCTGGGTTTTCAGGGTTCTTCTAGGCAGGCTCCCAGTTGTTTGTCTCAGAGAGCCCTTTTTGTTGGTAATCCCAAGCCCAGAACTTTCCAGAATGTGCTGTTGGATGCAGCTTTATTCTTTGATCCCTTCAAAAAATTAACCACACCGATTGCTGTTGGCTGCTAGGCCTGGTGAGGGGGTGAGTAAGCCCTTTCTGCGAGCCCGAGGAGTTTGGAGCCGGATGGGGGGTTCTTCCTTCCCTGTCTCCAGCCCTGTTGCTCTAAGAACACAGATAAGGAAGTCACTCCATCCCCAACAGGTGCCGCCTTGTCCCTGCTTATGTCAGAAACCAACTCTCCCCAGCTCACACATGCTAGAAACACTGAAAGTGTCTCATTCCCTGCATCTCATTACATGTGTCTTGAAAATGTGGCTTTTCTTTATGTATATAAACCTACATTCACAGCTCTACACAATCAGTGGCTTGTTTTCCGCTTACAATAGCGACATTTTGGTGGCAGCGGTGCCTGACACACATTTTATTTTTATTTAACTTATAAAACCTTGGGGTGAGTGCTTCTGGACACATGAAGGCTTTGGAGTGCAAGAGCTGTGAATTTTTTCTCTTTTCAAAATGGAGGCGTGGTGCATCTGGACACACACATCGGTCGGCCTGACCTGTGCATTCACTGCAGGAAGTAAAAGTTCGGATGACATCACTGCAGGGTTATTACTTGTTATTGTAATTAATGGACCAACAGGAAGTAGTGAGACAGATGATTCTTGGCAGAAATGACCATTTAAAGGGGGAAGGATAGAGAGAGGGTCTGGGAAGGAAGAAACCTTTCTGGACATTTAAACTCTCCAGGGATGAAATAGGGAAATACGCAGACAGTGCCTGAGGAACGAGCCGCCTCTTGCCAGAGTGGATATAAAATTGTTAACCCCTGCTACAACTCAGTTTCTGTTTTTGTCTATGCCTTCTCAGAACAGCGCCAACCTGACTGGCACTGGATTTTGTCTGGTCCTTTTGTGCCAAGTGTGTCTTCCACGTCAGGTCGGTGGCGGGAGAACTTGGAAAGTGAAGTCTGAGCTGCGTGGAGAGGCGCTGCCTCTCCAGTGCCAGGTGCTCCTTTGTGTGAGTGGAAGGAGCTGGAAGGCGTGTGGGGCCGTGATGAAAGAAGGGAGGTGGTCGAGTTCCTGGGGAAAGAGCTGAGTGTTGACAGTGGTCCTGGACAGAACTGAGGCTTCTGGACCCAGGGGAGATCTTGACCCTCCTTGAGGGTGAGCCTCCCATAGTGTGTAGGGACCTGAGCTGACTGGGCAATGGCCGTGCTCCCAAAGCGGTCGAGCCGGGGCTGGAACCCAGCTGCTGCCTGGACCAGCCTTCCAGGGCCAGTGCCACACCCCAGCCCACCTGAGTGGAGTTGGCAGGGTTGGAGCCTTAAGCCACGTTTGCTCAGGGTCGTCTTCTGTGGCCCAGAGGTGGGTGCCGCCTGTGGTGCTAGGGGATGATAGCTGGGTAATGGGGGTCTGGAGCTTGGGAAAAGAAAGGATGGAGGAGGCTTCTCCTCAGAGGGAGGAAGGGAGTCGTTCCCTGCTGTGTACGGTGCCATTGTGTGATCGTAGCACAAATTATACACCCATTCTGTTCGTGGTCATTTGGGATTTGTAGCTTTGAGCTGTTGGGGATGATGCTGCCGCCATAATCCTTGTCATTTGGTGCACGTGTGCTACAGACATTTCTGTTGAGCACATACCTAGAAGAAGATTGCTGATCCGTTGGGATATACATGCTCAGCTTTGGTAGAAACTGCCTGGTGGGTTTCTAGAAGAGTTGTACCGGTTTCCACTCCAGCCAGCTGCGTATGGGAGTTCTGTTCCACTGCTTTGGCAATTCTTAGCATTATCCTCTGCGTTTGGCAATTCTGGTGCATGTGTAGTAGAACCTCAGCACATTTTAATCTGTGTTTTCCTGGTGCATATTAGATACCTTTTCATGTCCTAATTGGCTATTTGGGTGTTCTCTTAAATTCCTGTCAAGTCTTTTGCCTGTTCTAAAAATTGCTTTGTCTGGATTTTTTTTCTTCTCGTGTCTTAGTCCATTTTGTGCTTCTGTAACAGAATACCACAGAATGAGTAATTGATAATGAACAGCAATTGGGTTTGCAGTGTTTGAGATTGGGAAGTCCAAGATCACAAGGTTGGCACCTGGCGAGGGTCTTCTTGCTGCGTCATTCCCTGGCCGAGGGGCAAAGAGAGATGAGAGGGAGAAAAGGGAATAAAATTCACCATTTTAGAAGGAACCCACTCCCACAATAACGGCATTGATTCATTAATGGGGGTGGATCCTCGTGGCCTCATCACCCCACTACGCCCCACCTCCCAGAATGATGGGGGATTGAGTTTCCAGCGTACTCTTCTTGGGGGCCATATGCAAACTATAGTATACTGGAACTGTCAAAATTCTTGATATATTCTAGATGGAAGAGCATTGTTGCATGTTTTTACTGAAGTATGTTCTTGCTTTGTATTGTCACTCTGTGATCTTTTTGATGAGCAGAAGCTTTTTATGATGGCTAGTCTTAGATTTTATGGTTAGTGCATTTGTGTCTTAGGTCATTGCTGTCTACTCAAGATCCTGAGGACATTCCCCTTTGTTTTCTGGTAAAAGTTTGATTGATTTATTTTCACATTTGGAATTGAGTCTGCCTGGTGTCAGTTAGGAGTCCAGGTTCCCACCTGTTGTTTTCTCAGCTCCGCCTGTGGAAGTTCTAGTCAAGGCAGGACTCGTGGTTCCACAGGTGGCTCCAGTGTCCCTGTGCCATCGAGCTACCATCTCAGCTCATTGTACCTCTCTGCCAGGTTAAACCTGTAGCCGATGAGGAACAGCCCTGAGTGATGTGTGGGGTCCAAGTTGTTGGGAAGGGCCAAGGAAATGGAAGTACTACACAGAGTGCTTCAAGGTAAGAAAGAAGTTTCTGGAGAACAACAGTGAATACGTACTGTGCACTCTGAAACGTACACCCAGTCACACTGACTTCAATGTAAAAAGGACAGTGTTCGCCGGGCGCTGTGGCTCACGCCTGTAATCCCAGCACTTTGGGAGGCCGAGGCGGGCGGATCACCTGAGGTCAGGAGTTCAAGACCAGCCATGGTGAAACCCCATCTCTACCAAAAATACAAAAATTGCTGGGCATGGTGGCGGGCACCTGTGATTCCCAGCCACTCGGGAGGCTGAGGCAGGAGAATTGCTTGAACCCAGGAGACAGATGTTGCAGTGATCGGAGAACGTACCATTGCACTCTAGCCTGGGTGACAGAGCAAAACTCCGTCTCAAAAAAAAAAAAAAAAAAAAAAAAAAAAAACCAGTGTTCACTACAGAGGGTGCATCTCAGCTAGGTGTTCATGGCACACCAGACAGGCCATTGCCTACAGCCAATTGTCTGCAGGGGATCCTTGTTGCCCTGAGCTATTTTGTTACATTCTTCATTATGTTCACTATATTCTCTGAGACCTTCATGTAGCTGCTGCTTTCAGGAGACTTTGCCTTCAGGGACTGATTATCATATTCAGAGAGGGGGAGTGCTACTGGTATCTAGAGGGTAGAGGCCAGGCTTATGAACATACCACAATGCACAGGAAAGGCCCCCACCACAAATAATTGTTAAGCCTAAAATACCAGCAGTGCTGAGGGGGAGATATAGCTGAACATGCACTGAGAACATCCCCAGCATTACTGTGGCGTTGGGTGGGTTTGAAGATCAGGGTTTAGGGTTTCCACGTCTGGACCGTGGGAGTAAGAACAGACCCTCCTGGGAAAGATGACATCAGACAGCCTCCAACCAGCACCAGGCCCCGGTTGCGAGGAATCTTCCCTCTCATATGTCGCCATGTGCGGACATGGCTTTCCGGAGGGCAGCACGCAGAGATACTGGCCATTTTACGTGTTCAGTCCTGGTGACCTTCACTGTGTTCTAAGAGAAATTTACTTGTATCTTTCTTTTTGGTAAAACTTAGCTGCTATAGCCATAACAGTTTGTATAAATCCCTATATGAATCAAAGCAGTTCACTTGCCACCTAAAAATTGTTTGCCACATACAAATTGGCTTCCAATTTTATTAATATGTTTATCTTATTTAAAAAAATAAATCCCATTTGAAAGAGATGCAGAAGCCGGCCGTGCACGGTGGCTCACGCCTGTAATCCCAGCACTTTGGGAGACCAAAGCAGGTGGCTCACTTGAGGTCAAGAGTTGGAGACCAGCCTGGCCAGCATGGTAAAATCCTGTCTGTACTAAAAATACAAAATTTAGCTGGGTGTGGTGGTGCACACTTGTAATTCCAGTTACTCAGGAGGCTGAGGCAGGAGAATTGCCTGAACCTGGTCGATTGAACTCGGGAGGCAGAGGCTGCAGTGAGCCAAGATCGCGCCACTGCCCTCCGGCCTGGGCGACAGAGTGAGACTCCATCTCAAAAAAAAAAAAAAAAAAAAGGAGAGAGAGATTCAGACGCCATTGAAGAAATCGCATCATGTTTTTGAACTTTTAAGTGGACATCAACCACATTGAGATTAAGAAAGAAAGATGATGTGAAGGCCGGGCGCGGTGGCTCAAGCCTGTAATCCCAGCACTTTGGGAGGCCGAGACGGGCGGATCACGAGGTCAGGAGATCGAGACCGTCCTGGCTAACATGGTGAAACCCCGTCTCTACTAAAAAATAATACAAAAAACTAGCCGGGCGAGGTGGCGGGCGCCTGTAGTCCCAGCTACTTGGGAGGCTGAGGCAGAAGAATGGCGTGAACCCGGGAGGCGGAGCTTGCAGTGAGCTGAGATCCGGCCACTGCACTCCAGCCTGGGTGACAGAGCAAGACTCTGTCTCAAAAAAAAAAAAAAAAAAAAAGAAAGATGATGTGAAAATGTAAGAGAGTGGCCCTTTCCATTGCAGACAGTGATTTGTTAGGCAGGGCTCACATCTGAAGACTTGGGCGAGCCGGCGTGGAACTGCCATGGCTGTTAGCTTTCTCTGACACTATGTTCTTGGGCTCTGGAGGTGGGATCTCAGCTGTTTGCCATTCTGTCATCTCTATTTATTGCATCCAACCATTAGTAATGACTTAAATAATGATTGCCAAAACTGTAGTCAATAGTTTTGTTAATGATTTGGGGCCTTGTAAAATAATTAGTCCTGAGACGCTTATCAAGGGGAACATACTGAATATCTGAGACTAGCTTTTACTTGATTTGAGCCTATAGGTCCTGCTACAAGACCCTGTATGTGCTCCAGGGACTTGCAGGCAGTTGCTTGGGGAATCAGCCATGCCAGTGGTAGGTGGTGGTTCCTCCCCAGCTACCATGAGGGCCCCAACAATTGGCATCTGTTTCTTTGTTTTCACCTTCTTGTCAGTTTCCTTTTTTTTTTTTTTTTGAGACGAGTCTCACTCTATTGTCCAGGCTGGAGTACGGTGGTGCGATCCCGGCTCGCTGCAGCCTCCGCCTCGCAAGTTACAGCGATTCTCTTGCTTTAGTCTCCCGAGGAGCTGGGATTACAGTCGTCCACTACCACACCTTGCTAATTGTTTTTATTTTTAGTAGAGATGAGGTTTCACCATGTTGGCAAGGCTGGTGTCAAACTCCTGACCTCAGGTGATTCGCCCACCTTAGCCTCTCAAAATGCTGGAATTACAAATGTGAGCCACTGCACCCAGCTTTGTCTAATTCCTTTTCTTGCCGTACAGATAGGAGCTGTTTGTAGATTCCTTTTTTTTTTTTAACGGAGTCTCGCCAGGTTGGAGTGCAGTGGCACCATTCCGGCGCACTGCAACCTCAGCCTCCAGAGTAGCTGGAACCACAGGCACACGCCACCACGCCCAGCTAATTTTTGTATTTTTAGTGGAGATGGGGTTTCACCATATTGGCCAAGCTGGTCTCGAACTCCTGACCTCATGATCCGCCTGCCTCGGCCTCTAAAAGTGCTGGGATTACAGGCGTGAGCCACCGTGCCCGGCCATGTACATGGATTATGTTCTAGCCAGAAAAGCCCATGTCCAGGCCTCAAGGTTTGTCCATGGTGTGTGTGTCTAGGGCCCGGACTGGCTACCCTCAGCCCAGGGGAAGTGCCTGTCTTGACCTTTTGTCTTCCATCAAGTACCCTGTGTGCAGCTGACTGCTTTGGCCCATTCGCCTCAACAACAGTTGCCAGATTCCATTTCCTGCTTGCATCCTCTGTTTCTGAATCTGCGGCATTTGCAAAGGTGTGGGGTCTGCTTTGGGAACATTTGGCGGTGGTGGTGTGCATTCCAGGGTATCTGGGAATTTGGTTTCGTGATGGAAGGAAGAACCGTTGGACCATTCACTGTGGTTTTAGAGAGTTACTGTCTTTCTTCTAAGGGTTTTATTCTTCATTGGCTCTAGTCCGCCTTGCTTTCTAAAAAACTCTTTAAAACCTGGCGGACTGGTCCATTCTCCAGCTCCTTGGCCAGCTGTCATCGCCATTAGCTCTGTTTCAGTTTGAGTCTTGTAAGTTTTTACTGCCATCTTTCAGGTCTTACTTCACTTTTGGGGTGGGACCCCCTCGCCTTGTTCCAGCAGTTGGAACTCGAGGCTTCAGCATGTTGGATTAATTTCCTGTCCCACTTGGGCTCAGGCTTACTGCACCAGTGACCAATTTGTTCGCCAGCTTTGCTGCTTCCTCAGTTAGGAGCACACACCAAGTGTTCTGCATTTTATTAGTATTTCCTGGTTTTTCCATCATCCCTGAATCCCTGGCTGGCCCCCTAGTCCAGTGCCAAGGGCTGTCCAGGGGCCTTCAACCAGGCTGTCATGTTCTTGGGCCTTCCTGCAAATGCTCCTTCCCTTCCCAGAGCAGGGAGCCTGCCCCTCGCTGCCTCCGTTTCCCCTCTCAGCAGGCGGTGGTTGCATGGGTGAGTAGGGCACAGATACGAGGCCGTGGCAGCCCTGGCACACGGCTCAGGAGCATCTGGATGTGCCTGGAATACACTTCGATGCAACAGAGAGCAGCATCTGCTCAGAATTGGGGAGGGAAGCAGTCACTGCATACAGGGCATTTTGTTTTGCAGGAATGCAACGTGAGGGAAGTGGGTGATTTTTTTTTTTCCTTTGGTTAAAAAATGTTTTTATTTTAGAAAACTTTTAGGCCGAGCACAGTGGCTCACGCCTGTAATCCCAGCACTTTGGGAGACCGAGTTGGAAACAAGCCTGGCCAACATTGTGAAATCCTGCCTCTACTAAATACAAAATTAGCCGGGCGTGGTGGCAGATGCCTGTAATCCCAGCAACTCAGGAGGCTGAGGCAGGAGGATGCAGTGAGCTGAGACTGCGCCACTGCACTCCAGCCTGGGCAGCAGAAAGACACTCCCTCTCAAAAAAAAAAAAAAAAAAAAAAAATTTTAGATATACATAAAAATTGTGATGATAATGCAGATTTCATATACCTCTCTCCAGTTTTCCCTATTACTATTGGTAATTATTATTATTATCATGATCATTTTTTAGAAATTGAGTCTCCCTGTCACCCAGGCTGGAAAGCAGTGGTCCCATCACGGCTCGCGGAAGCCTCTGGATTCTGGACTCCAGCTGTCCTCCCACCTCAGCCTCCCAAAGCACCGAGATTACGGGCATGAGCCACTCCACCTGGCCTTTCCCTATAATTAACATCTTACATTAGTATGATACATTTGTTTCTTGTTTGTTTGAGAGGGAGTCTCGCTCTGTCGCTTTGGCTGGAGTGCAGTGGCATGATCTTGGCTCACTGCAACCTCTGCCTCCCGGATTCAAGCAATTCTCCTGCCTCAGCGTCCCGAGTAGTTGGGACTATAGGCACACACCACCATACCCGGCTAATTTTTTGTATTTTTAGTGGAGACGGGGTTTCACCTTGTTAGCCAGGTTGGTGTCGATCTCCTGACCTGGTGATCCGCCTGCCTCGGCCTCCCAAAGTGTTGGGGTTACAGGTGTGAACTGCCGTGCCCGGCCAGTATGATGTATTTGTTACAGTTAATGACACACACACACATATATATATATATATATATATATATATATATATATATATATATATATATCTGCTGACCTCAAGTGATCTGCCCAGCTAGGCCTCCCAAAGTAATTGATGCATTGTTACTATCCAAAGTCTGTAGTTACTTAGGGTAACTTTTTATCTTTCTATATTCAGTTCTTTCAGGGTTTGTGTGTGTGTATGGTATGGAAAAGGAAGTAATTTCACATCTTTGCTTTCTATCAACTTCCTGATGGTGGGGGAGTTGGCGAGTAGGGAAAACAACAGAATCCTCTGTATGAGAACCTCCATTAAAAAGGAGACTCTCGGCAGAAATCTCCATGTCCTGATTAGATGGCACAACAAACAGAAATGACCGTGCCCTGGCTTGGGGATTTAGTATCAGAAAACAAGCTTGTCTTAATGGAAACTTTCAGCCAGGAATTTTGTTTGTTTTGTTTGTTTGTTTGTGATGGAGTCTCCCTCTGTCACCCAGGCTGGAGGGTAGTGGCGGGATCTCAGGCTCACTACAACCTCTGCCTCCTGGGTTCATGCAGGTCTCCTGCCTCAGCCTCCTGAGTAGGTTTTACAGGTGTGCACCATCACGCCCAGCTAATTTTTGTGTTTTCAGTAGAGATGGGGTTTCACTATGTTGACCAGGCTGGTCTTGAACTGACCTCAGGTGATCCGCGCACCTCAGCCTCCCAAAGTGCTGGCATTACAGGTTTGAGCCAACGTGCCTGGCCATAGGCAGTATTTTATGAAATTCATCATTGTGGGTGTTTACAGCTTGGACTAATTGATTTTGGAATTTAAAGCTTTACAAAATCATACCACAATTTGTTTGTAGTGTTGTCGATAGAAGGTCCTGATTCGTAGGAGCTGGCTGAATCAGGAGCTCGTAGGAGCCAAGGGACCACACTGGGAAACCCAGTAGTTGTCTCGGCCACGGCACTCAGACCTTTGCACCCTGGCCACCTTGTTCCAGGATACCCGGCATCTGTGGTGTGGTATAGAGAGGAAGCTGCCACCTCCAGGACGCTTGCTGCTTCCTGGCCTTCCTGCCACCCTGAAACCTGTGGCCTGTTAGTGGAAACATTCTGAGTTTCATTGCTCAGTAAACCGTAGTTATCTAAACTGCAAATAAAATGTTCTCTACTTTCTAGATTTTTATAACTTAACTATTCTGAGAGAAAGGGGATGGGGTTATGTGTGCAAATTAACATTTTCTTTTGGTTTATATAACTCCCTGTCTACATAGTTTGAATTCTTTAATGTAGATGAAGATGAAGTTTCACACTCCTGAATTTGCGGGTGGTCATTGTATGGTGTTTACCCTGTGCCTAGCAGAGGCTCAGTGAACATCTGTTGTCAGGATGGACATGTCCTTCGCAGACCAGGAAGGTCATGGGGCAGAACAATGGTTCAGCTCTGAAGCTTCCCAGGATCCTCTGGAGTCTGTGTGCCTGGGCTGCATGGTGAAATTGACTGTCATCTTCCTCGCCTTGCTTTCTGGCTGTTTGTTGGATACCCCCGCTGAGTTGAGGCCCATCTGACTGTCTGGAGGTAGTGGGTATTCATCCGGCGTTGCTTGGCACCAGTGGGCAGGTAGATCCTGTGGCAAGTGGGCAGGTGAGAGGCCCACCAAGGAGGGCCTGAAATTGGGGGTGCCTCCTGGGGTATACATCGACCCGCCCTGGGTCTGCAGCCTGGTGGCTGCTTGGGAAGACTCTGCACTTGGCTGCTTCAGAGGTGGGGGCACAGGATGACCCAGGTCAGGGAGTCCCACCATGGGCCCTGCCCATGGGACTTGATGCCTGGCTCAGTGTACAGGTCAGGGCCTTCCTTGAACTAAAGGCTACATACACAGACTGGCAGCTAACACTTGCTGTAACTTAGTGCTTTGAGAGAAAGAGAATGAGGGTTATGCGTGCCATTAATATTTGGTTTCTCATATATTTTAGTTTATATTATATCCTTTGCCTGGGTTTTGAGGTGGTAAGATAAGAAGTTTGATAAATGGCATATATAGAAGCAGTTTTTTTCCCTTTTAAATAGATATTTTTAAGAACAGTTTGATTTACAGAAACGTCTAGAAGGTTACACGGAGAGTTCCCGTGTAATCTCCTCACCTGGTTTCCTTATTATCATTTGACATTATATTAATATGAGACATTTGTTAAAAACTAATGAACCAGTTATCAATACATTAATATTAACTGAAGTCTACATTGTATTCTGATGACCTAATGTCCTTTTTCCATCCCAGAATCCCATCCAGTTTCTCACCTGACATGTCACTGTCTTTCTCCTTAGGCCCCACGTGGCGGTGGCAGTTTCACGGTCTTTCCTTATTTTTGATGACCTCGACAGTTTTGATTATGATCGTATATTTCATGGAGTGTCCCACTAGAAAGTACGATGTATTTTCTAGTGGCAAACATCTCATCATCGAGTGAGTTTCTTTGCTGGGTATTTCATGTTCTGTGTGAAACAGTTGTGGTTACCTGTGGGAGAATATTCTCTGCTCGTTAAGCAGTAAAACCAGTGAGGTGGGGAAACTAGTGAAACTGAAATCCCAAATATGCAAAAACACACACAGTTTGTGTGATGTTTTTCTCATTCCTGGACTGGGTTATGGGTTTCACAGAAGACTTTTTTGTGTGTAATTTCTAAATAAAAAAATTATTTAAAGAAAAAAGTGTAAGCCTTTGCCGGCCAACAATGAATCGCCCCACATAGCAGGTGGACTTGAGGGTGTCTGGTTGTCCATCAGTAGGAGTCGCCGTTCCCTGACACCTGGGCCTGGTGGTCAGGCAGGGACTTTCAGGAATTCAGCGGCCTTGCCTGCGTTCAGTTGACCAAAGACTTTTCCATGGAGCTGGGAAGACTGCCCAGGGGTGATAGGAAGAGGCACGTTGCACACGCTGGTCTCCCCTGGAGACTTCCGGATTCTCGAGTTCACCCTGAGGCATTTACTGAGTGACACATGGGCTAGTTCCTTTTTTGTTACATTTTAAAATTCTGGTGAGGTCATTCCGTTTATGGCTAAGAAACCCCCAGGTTTGAAGGGCTCAGGTGATGTACCCAGAGTCATACCGCTCACTAGTCAGTGGCAGGACTGGAGATTACACTGAAGGTTGGTGCACTGTGCTCCCTGGCTTCTGTGCAAGTGTCACCCTCCTCCACCAGGCAAACTTTGAGTCGTGCAAACAAAAGATGCTGCCCACACTTTTGGGCCATGCTTCCAGTCCCTGTGAGCCACCCGCAGCAGGCTCCTGTACGAAACATGACAGCACTTTCTAGGGTGCTTGGCCGTGCCTGCTTCCTCCATTACATCTGCGCATCCTGCCTGCCTTCCGTTGCCTGCCCCACGCTCACCTAGCACGGGGCATGCACCTGACTGCTTAGAAGGCACCGGACATTCTGACTTGATGTTTTGCCGATTTCCCTGCTGGTCCTGATGTTGGTAGCTCCATGTGACAGAAAGCATTGAGTCTCTGGCTCTGCTGGGGTTAGGATTTGGGATGTGGCTTAGTAGAGGGGTGGCTGCCTGTGCCTAGCCATCGCCATGTTAACGGAAGCTATGATGTAGGGGCTCACAGCTCACATCCCTCAGCCAAGAGCCTCTGGTCACTCAGACGTTGTCCTGGGTTTTAGGACATCAGCCTGAGCATTAGAAGGAGTTCACCATCAAGAAGATGACTTTTTTTTTTGGCTGGAGTGCCATGGCACAATCAGGGCTCACTGTAACCTCTGCCTTCTGGGCTCAAGTGATCCGCCCACCTCAGCCACCTGGGCAGCTGGGATTACAGGCGCATGCCACCAAGCCGGGCTAATTTTTTTATTTTTCTTAGGACAGGGTTTCACCATGTTGCCAGGCTGGTCTCAAACTCCTAGGCTCAAGCTGTCTGCCCACCTCAGCCTCCCAAAGTGTTGGGATTATAGGTGAGAGCCACCATGCCCAGCCGATGATGGCATTTTTCTGATAGACTGGAAAACCAGCTGAATCAAATAGCTAGAAGAGGACAGTGACCCTCAGCTTCTTCATATGGAGCGTGAATGGATGTAAATGTGGTGGGATTTCTTTTCCACTGGGGCTGGCCACAAGAGCTGACGGTGTGCTACTACAGTGAGTCCCTCCTCTAACTTTACCTCCCACTTTCTCCCTCCTGCCTGCTTAGCTCTCAGCTCAGAGACCCACAAAAACAAATCCTGGGGAGCTGACTGCGCAGGATGTGGACTTGGTATTTCCCTGATACTGGCGTTTGTTAGCCGGATCCTGCCTTTTCCTCTCACCACCTCCCCTTCCCCAAAGTCCCTATGGGCTTTGCTCTTCCTTCCCTTTATTTTGCTGAAGTTGACAGTCAGGTATGAGCTGCATTAAAATGTTGACTCATCCTAGGGTTGTTTTCAATTTTTTAAAAAGTGCACATTCAGAAAAGCACGCAGATTCATGTGTGCAGCACAGGAAATTATCACAAAGAGAATGAGGCTCTTGTTGGGGGCCATTTGAGTTCAAGCAGAGTGCCCCAGTTGCAAGACTTCCATTTGGATCTGATGATGGCTGGACTTCCCTGGAAAGACCAGATCCCAAGAGCCCAGTCAAAGAACAGTCTGTCAAGCAACCCCCCAACCACAGTTTTTGTGTAGAGCGGTTTGGGGAACCCATGGAATGGGGACAGTATGATGTATTTTCTAGTGGCAAACATCTCATCATCGAGTGAGTTTCCTTGCTGGGTATTTCATGTTCTGTGTGAAACAGTTGTGGTTACCTGTGGGAGAATATTCTCTACTCGTTAAGCAGTAAAACCAGTGAGGTGGGGAAACTAGTGAAACTGAAATCCCAAATATGCAAAACTTGGCAAGAAAGTAGAGAAGAACCAGACCAGCTCTGAGCTAAGTCACCAAACCAGAAAGATTTCATTCTTTGTCTTTTCTTCCTGTGTCTTTTAACCACAAGCCTGGGGCTGAATCCCCACATCTCACTACATAGGGAAGCAGGGTCAAGGCTGACCAGGGACATTGGCGTGGCGGGAATGGGTGAAATCCACTGGGTGGATGGTCACCTCTCTGCCTTTTTTGAAACGAAACTTCTCTGATTTTTATTTCAAGTTGTCCTTAAGAACATGATTCTAAAACGGATTCAAAGCATGCACCCTGACTATATATAGAACATAAGGCAAACTTGGACAATGGATTGTGGCACTTGTGTTTTTTCTTGTACCTGAAATTCTTAGAGTTGGGGCTCTCTTCCCTTGAGAAGTAGAGCTGCCATTCTTTGGAGACCGATGGGTGACCTCAGCATTGTCCTCACCAAGAACACTGTTTCCCCAGGGATCGCACCCCTCCCGCCAAAGTTATTTTGCTCTGAAGGCCTGAGTTTGGAAGAAGTACTTGATGTTCCCGTAATTGTGGAAACCGGAAGGTAACTTACCTGTTTGTGCCTGGCCTAATTCAGATTAGAAAAAGATCAATCCATTGTTGTCTAATGGGCAGGGGACGAATTATGAAAAAGACAGAAAGAGCCCATAAAATGATAGGGATGTCCTGGCTCCCAGGCAAATTCTGGTGAAAACAGAGACTAGGGTATTCCCTGAGGTATTCACCATCTGATTGTCTTCCACACCATATATATAAGCTATTTATAAATTCATTGCCCTGGTCGAAAATACAAAAGCTACTGGTAGTGATTTACTTTTTTAATGCATTTAAAATAACTGGATTCCTATGTGGAGGTGGAGTTGGATAATTAAATTACAATGGCCTCTAAAGTTGGGGTGCGGAGGATTGAGGGCTTCAACAGAGAGCACCCCTGGGAAGGTGGCGCTGCAGCCTGGGGGTGGGGGGAAGCATGGCTGATGCACTTGCCGCAGGCGTCCCTACACGGGGAGTCCACGCTTCTTGCCCAGACACCCTGTGGCTTCGAGAATCACTGTGACATAGCCACGGGAGAGCTGTGTCTGCTTAGTGCTTTTGTTTACTTTGGAAGTTTGTCCTACGTGAATGAATTCGCAAAACTTACATTCCCCGTAAAGCTGTCACTGAGAGAAAACACAGCAATAACTCAGGTGATGTAGTTAAACCACTATTGAGTTTGCGCCATCCGTGAGTTGATAAATCGTATAGCTTCATTTGGTAGGAATCAGCAATTTTATGTGGCAATTAATTTTTACTACTGTAGGGGAGCCAGAGGACGAGCATTTTACTTCGGTTTTGTGTGTGTTGAGAGAAACTTAACGGTTTTGCCACAGCAAGAAAGGACTGTGCGTGAGGCCTTACGCACGAGTCGTCGTGTCTGGGTGTTATCCTGGGGCGTCCTTGCCATCTTTTGTTGGTTCCTCACGTGGGCAGAGGAGTGAACACTCAGTCCCCATCAGGGTGCCACAGGCCTCATGACACGTGGGTAAAACACGTGTGTGGCTTGCAGAGAAATTCTCCGTATTTCTTAAGTGTGATGTTTTTCCCCTCCAGACCAATTCACCCATGCTGTTTCCACATCAGAGATGAAGATGTGCTCAGGGTAACACGTAATTAGCTTTCCAGATTGCTTCGTAGAAGGATAATGTGATAATTTTCCCATTGTTCGTTTTTGGTTCCACCAATGATGGCCATTTAGCACAGCACACGGTTGCGGCTGAGGTCCAGCTCGAGGCTGGCCGTGGCTGTGCACAGCTGCCCAGGGCCCTGCCTCGCTGCTGGGGAGCTGTCCTTTCTTTGGCTAAGCTCCCTTCCTGTGGAGGCCCAGCCTGCTCACTGGAACGCCAGAAAGATCATCTGAGCACAGTTGTCTGTTCAGCCAGCCTCTCTCAGGGCCATTAGAAAAACATGGGTGCACAGCAGATGCCGTTCCTTGGGTGCCCTCAGTGGTTTATTTTTTACTTTTTGAGATACAGTCTCGCTTTGTTGCCCAGGCTAGAGTGCCGTGGCGCGATCTCAGCTCACTGCAACCTCCACCTCCCAGGTTCAAGAGATTCTCCTGCCTCAGCCCTCCTGAGTAGCTGGGATTACAGGTGTGTGCCACCATGCCCGGCCAGTTTTTTGTATTTTTAGTGGAGACGAGCTTTCATCGTGTTGGCCAGGCTGGTCTTAAACTGGCCTCAGGTGATGCAGCTGCCTTGGCTTCCCAGAGTGCTGGGATTACAGGTGTGAGCCACCACACCCGGTCCGTCTGTGTTTTTTATCACAGATGGCAGTGACCCTAACCCTAATGCTAACCCCTCACGCTGTGTTCTGCGTGCTGCCAGTTGGTGTCTGCTGTCCTAGAACTTCTCTGCAGCCTTCAGAGTGGGTGGCGCTGTCCCCACATTACAAATGTAGAGCTTTAAACAGGGCAGACTTTAAAAAGCAGATGTCCTCATCACCCTTATTTCACTTGCATTCTCTTACAGACACACCCTACCTGGCCATTATACAGTGAACCCTAGCTTCTATTACAGCAACAAGTAGTTCAGTGTGTTTTCCTAAAACAAAAGGACTAACACTAGCGGAGTTTTGAGAGCACCCCTGTGCCCCCCACCCCCCGTTCAGGGATCTCTCTAGTAGTCCAGAACTGAGGGGTGTAGACCTCAGCCACCCCCTGTGTACCCCGTTCCCCTGTTGGCACCATTTTGAGTCACTGGGTTCTGCTTCCGCAGCCCCGGTGGGAGCAGTCACTCAGGCCCTCTCAGTTTAGCAATTGAAACAGGAAGTGAAACACCAGGAGCTTCGGTCCATCACAAGCTCAGGGTGTAGACGACCCCTTGGCTACCCGGCTTCAGTCCCACCTCCACCCCAGCTATGTCTTTGGCCAGTTGTTTTCTACCCTGGGCCTCCGTCGAGTCATTTTAGATGAGGAAAGCATACCTGGTTGCTGAGACTGTTGGGAGGAATGAGTGAATTCATGCAAAGTGCTGGGAACAGTGCACAGAATGCCATGAACCAGGGAGCCTGCTTATTGCTACAGCTGCTCCCCTCAGTAAAGGTGTGACAGTTGTAGTGACCGTGAGGAGGTGGCACCTCACCGTGGTGCGTTTGAGAACCCAGGAATGCAGGCCAGCTCGCAGGTCCAGGATACTGAACCCAGGAATTTAGGCTAGCTAGCGGGTCCAGGATGCTGAACCCAGGAATGCAGGCTAGCTAGCGGGTCCAGGATGCTGAACCCAGGAATGCAGGCTAGCTAGCGGGTCCAGGATGCTGCACGGGGGCTCCGTCTGGCCTGTGGTACCAGCTCTCAGTTGCCTCTGGCTTGGTGTGGGAGCCTCAGACTTTGCTGCTGTAGACCCCGTTATATTCTCCCATACCCAGGTCACCTGGTGTCTGAGTCCCAGGCCACTCCTGGAACTGGGATCTGTGGGATTTGGTGTCAAGTTGTGGCTGTCCCTTGGAGCAGGAAGGAGGAGAGGTGAGGGAGGCCCTGTTCCTGGTGCTGCAGGGCCTGTACCCCTTCCTGCCCACAGGCCTTCTCTGGCCTTCTCCTGGGGCATCTGGGGTGTGGAGCAGGGCGGCTGCCAATGGGGCCACCGTCAAGGGAAGTGTGGGTGTAGCCCTGGATGCCCAGTGAGAACTTTCCCTGAACCAGAGTGTCTGGTGCCAACGGCACCACCAGAGGGGGCCGTTCCACTGGAAGTCCTATCGGGAAGTATTTTTACAGCGCTTGGCTGTCCTTGCAGACGAAAATAAGATGTTTGCTTTAGCAATTTGCTTAGCCCTGAAAACATTCCTAGACAATGCCAGGGCCTTAGTTGAAAATAGTATGCTCAGCTTGCTGGGATGGTCCCAGGAAGGATGTTTGGAGTGAAAATAAAATGGTACATACCAGGGCTGTTTGCCGCCGCAGGAATCCCGGCAGAGTTCAGCATTGAGGGTTGCCGGGAGCCAGGATCTAGCAGGGGCTGGCTGTGGGCTGCCCTAGGGTGCACCCCTGGGGCCAACCGGAAGATTCCAGAACAGGAAGAACTGTCTGCAGGTGTCACGCTGCATGTTGCTCTTCCCTCCCTTTGCACCTTAGCACACCAGCCCCCATGGGTCAAGAGGGGTCTCCAGCTGCAGGTCACAGTCCTGGTCTGGGCTTCATGTCCTCTAGGTTGGGGCACGGGCCTCTCCGAGGAAGCCTGCCCGTGTGGTTCTTATTCCTCGACTGTGAGAAACTTCTTTATCCATCTGAAATCTCTCCTCTTGGCTTCCCCTCTCCCTTGGTCATGGTTCTGCCCACACAGAATACACCCAATCTCTCTTCCGCATGACTGCCCTGCACATAATCGCAGGCAGAGATGGAAACTCGGGAACGTTCCCTGCTGGGGATGAGCATTGCCACTCTCTTCCACAACACATTTGCAAATTTTTCACTTGCTCAGAACCAGTGTTACAGGTAAGCCGCAACAGACACGCACGTGTACACACATGCACACACACACATACACATGGGTGGGGGCAGTGGAATATCATGACCAGTAGTTAAGAAAAAATGCATCTGTGTTTAAGAGCCGTTTTTTAAGAAAAAGTACTTGAACTCAAATAATGACAAGTGACTTATTTCATGACATTTGTCTCTGGGACAAGGTGGCAAATAGTGTGCTGTGATCATTTGTCGTGTGAAAGTGTGAAGCCAGAGTAGCCCGCGCAGCTCCAGAGCCTTTGTTTTCCTCTGCGGATTCCCTTGGCAGCGTTTCTGTGGAGGATAAAAATAGCACACGGTGCCTTAAAATAAATGGCTGTGGGGAATGCTTGTGTATATCAGCTGCGTGGCCACATATGTTCACATTCTCCATATTGTTCACTCTTCAAAAGAGTGACTGGGATAGACGGTTCGAATCTGCCCGCCATATGATAACTTCAGTGACACGGAAGAGCCTTTGGGCCCTGGGAGGGATGACTCCAGGGATGGGCAATGGGACAGGCTCAGGTGTGTTGAACTCGTGGCTAACCCACGAAGTCCTGCGAGTGAGCCTGTTCTGTCCTTTACCCCATTTCATCCTAAGTATCTCCCCACAAAAGATCAGCAGAGCCAGGCCCAACACAAGCTCCCAGACAGGCCCCTTCCTGACTCCCAGTGAATCCAGACAAACGATGACAAATTCCGCCTCCTGGAGCTGGTGGGGCAGGAAATTGGTGGGGGGAGGGGGTGGCACATTGAGCTGCCCACTGCTTCAGCATCAGTGGCCTTGGAGCATGGCTTCTGGGGTCCACGTCAAAAACAGTGTGAAAATCTTAGTGTGGCCATTAGGCTAATGGGTCCAGGTCAGGTGTGGATCAGGATGGGTTGACGGTGACAAGCCTTGGGTCCGGAGTAAATTCCATCTAAATCATTCACTTTTGGCTGGAGTGCAGTGATGTGATCTCTGCTCTCTGCAACCTCCACCTCCCAGGTTCAAGCGATTCTAGTGCTTCAGCCTTCCGAGTAGCTAGGATTACAGGCGTGTGCCACCACACCCAACTAGTTTTTTGTATTTTTAGTAGAGAAGGAGTTTCGCTATGTTGGCCAGGCTGGTCTTGAACTCCTTACCTCAAATGACCTGCCCGCTTTGGCCCCCCAAGTGCTGGGATTCCAAGTGTGAAACACCATGCCCGGCCTCAATTCACATTTCTGAAGTGAAATTGCATATGTCTTACCCCTCAGGTACCTTCATGTAGCTGATTTTCTCCTCTGTAAACCAACAAAACCCACCAGGATCCTGAAACAACTAGCATTGCTTGTGTCTCCTTTTTACTTAAACATGCCTCTCTCCCCCACCGCCCACACTTTGCTTAGCACCAGCAAAGGAGACAAAAGTGACAATGCCATCCCCAGAAGCTTCACACAGTGAGCCTCCAGTATCCGTGCAGAAACCTCCCCTCGCCCATCCTAGTGGTAAGGAAATCTCCTGAAGGTCCTCGTCACCTGCCTGACCGTGGGAATTTGCTTTTGGTGATGGTGGAATCTCCGTGTGAAGAATTTTGTAGACTTGATTCTCTGATCTCTCTGTGCCTTTTTATTTTGAGACAGAGTCTCACCCTATCGCCCAGGCTGGAGTGTGGTGGCGTAATCTTGGCTCACTGCAGCCACTGCCTCCTGGGTTCAAATGATTCTCCTGCCTCAGCCTCCTGAGTCGTTGAGATTACAGGTGTGCGCCACCACGCCTGACCAATTTTTGTATTTTTAGTAGAGACAGGGTTTTGTCATGTTGGCCGGGCTAGTCTCGAACTCCCGACCTCAGGTGATCTGCCCACCTCGCCATCCCAGAGTGCCAGGATTACAGGTGTGAGCCATTGTGCCACCACACCTCACTAATTTTTGTATTTTTAGTAGAGATGGAGTGTCGCCATGTTGGCCAGGCTGGTCTCGAACTCCTGACCTCAGGTGATCTGCCTGCCTCAGCCTCCCAAAGTGCTGGGATTACAGGTGTGAGCCACTGCACCCGGCCGTGGCTTCACATTTCAACAGGGGAATAGTGGTGACACACACCTGTGCCTCGCTGTGTGAACACCGTCCTCCAAATCCTTGGCGGTTAGCACGGAAAAGGCAAAAATCAGCAGGAGAGGAATGGATGGTTAGATCAGGTGAGAGCACCTTTACGGGATGGTGGCCAGGAGGCATCTCGTGAGGACGCAGCACTGTGTGTGCAAACCTGTCGTGTGAAGAACTTTAACGTCTTTCTGGAGTTTTCTGGTGCCTGTATTCTTTATAGTGGGTGACTTTGGGGAGGGCACAGCTGCATATTCCTGGCTGGCTGGGTGCAACTGGGTTCCCTCACTTTGCCTACTGCACAGTGGTCAAGTTCAGGTGACAGCCCAAAAGTTTCTCCCAGTCAGGGCTCCTGTAAAACTCCAACAGTTCATAAAGAACAAGCAGAGTCCTGACGCTGAGAGGCCTCCACGTTGGAAATGCTTTAGATGAGAAGGCTGAAAAGCACACCCCCCGCCCCCCACCCCCGCGTCCCCCCCCCGCACCCCGCCACCTCAGCTCATTTATGCCAGAAAGCGCCAGGCCTCATTCCTGCCGTGGCCCTGAGCCTGGCTTCCCGTGAGACCCTCTTGGGGCCTGTGAACAGGAAGTGGGACGGCCAGGACCCAGACCTGTGACCTGCGTCAGAGTGTAACGAAGTCCAGGCCGGTCTGTTGCCCGAGGCACTGGGATGCTTTACTGAAGGAGCGTTAAAAGGTAAGTTGGATCCCGGACAAAGCTCCAAGAGGCTTCAGAGACGGGAGTTTTGTCAACAGATGAAACGGGCCCTATTTTAAGCCATGCAATGTACCAGGACTTCCTGTTTTCCAGAGAAACTTCTTGTTTTGGTTTTTGTGATGATGGATTTATTGAAACATTTGCTATTCAAGTGACCCTCGTTGTGTTCCAAGGAAAAAGTCAAGCTGGAGATTCTGTGGCCTGGAAAAGGGATACACACAGCAAAAACATCATCCCCAGAAGACTCGCTGGGGGGAGTCTGGGCCTCGGTGGCCCATCAGTGAATGAACAGAGAGCTAATTGCCAGTCAGGGGCCCAGACGGATTTCATAGCTCAGGGTCTGGCCTGTTGTTTAGAAGGAGGCGGGGGCTGGTCACAGGACAATTGAAAGGGGTTTTTGTTGTTCCTCTCAGGCTAAGTTAAGCCATGTGTGTGTCTCTCTTTCGAGGAGTGCTGGTCTGGCCAATCCCAGCCACGTAAATCCCACTCACTTCCTGCTGACCTTCTGACACCGACAGATGTTTTTTCTTACAAGTGTCATTAGGCCTCTCTACCCGCTGACCTCATCAGATTGTGTTGAAGTCGTTTTCATCAGTTTTGTCTCTTAACAATCCGTTTAACCCTTCCTGGGTGCCTCTTTGGGAATAAGATTGCACTATCTTCTGGCCTTGCTGTCTCCCTCCTGCCCCCGGGACCTGGCGTGGGGAACGGAGCCCAACCCAGAGGGTGGACAGGCATGCTTCCATGGCTGGAGGCTATCCTGTGGACCCGGGGAAGAGGGACCCTTGTGTCTTCCTCAGGAAAGTGTGATGGAGAATGCAGTGAGGGGCTCAGCAGGTCCCTCGGAGAGAACCTTCCAGAGCTCTGCCTGTGGATACGTGCTCTGATCACAGCTCATCAAGCATTGGGGCCACAGACGTGGACTGGGAGGTGGGTCCCCAGGAGGTATTCCCCGTGGCACCTGTGTGACCTGTCCCTGTTGCTGCCAGTGATGGGGTTGGGAGCTATGGAGTTGGGGTCCTAAGGCCATTGGAAGTTTCTGTAGCCAACATCCTTCGACTAAGCGCAGGCTGGCACCTGACTCTGTGGCTGTTGTAGAGGCGGGAGGACAGCGTTGGTAATTTCACCCTTCCGTAAAGCTGATGCACAAAGAGCAGTTGTGGGGCTGGCCGGTGCCTAGAGGGAGCAAGTTTTGAGCAGATGTCCCTGACCCCTGGGTTGCTGTGTTGTGATGTTATCTTACAGGATCTGGGCCTCCTGGGCTCCTTAGAGCCAATGGCACACCCTTCTGAAGGCATCTGGGGTGGAGGCAGAGGGTGTGTATCATGCCTGCACCTGAGATGTTGGGGACTCACCTGAAGCCTCATCCAGAGCTGACAGACATCTGTGCTGGGCGTGTCCTCCTCCATGGCGTGCACACCTGCACTGTGTGAACCAGCCCAGCAGAATGGAGTTGTTGGCTGCTAATGTGTTGTGTTAGTTACCACTCACAGCCACTTAAAATAGTTCTCATCGCACATGGAGCATTCTGGAAGTGGTAGCTGCTTTTGTTTATTTTATTATTATTATTATTATTATTTGAGACACAATCTTACTCTGTTGCCCAGGCTGGAGTGCAGTGGCGTGATCTCAGCTCACTGTAACCTCTGCCTGTCAGACTCAAGCAATTCTCCTGCCTTAGCCTCCTGAGTAGCTGGGACTACAGGCGCGCGCCACCACAGCCTGCTACTTTTTGTATTTTTGGTACACACAGGGTTTCACCGTGTTGGCCAGGCTGGTCTCGAACTCCTGGACTCATGATCTGCCCACCTCGGCCTCCCAAAGTGCTGGGATTGCAAGTGTGAGCCGCCGCGCCTGGTCAGTTAGCTGTTTTTAAAGTCGTGCATGCAGCTGAAAAGCATTCCAGCCTCTTGGAGCCTCCTCCTTCCCACAGTCCCACTCCTCAGAGGGACTCCCCTGCTAACAGTTGGGTATGTGCCCACCTGCCTCTTTGATTTTTTTTCTCTTCATGACTTTACATGCTAGTCTGGCTTTTTGCTTCTGCAGATGTTCTCTGTCTGCTCTGGAGAGCTCTCCCTTGGAGTGTGGTTCAGGGATTGTGGGGTGTGGCTTCGTGAGACACAGCCATGTTTTGCATCTGGCTGGTGTGGCTCAATCTGGCTCCACAAGCCCCTGCAGTGCTGCTTCTGGGGGAGCGGGAGATGTACATCAGGGTCCTAAGGACATAGGACTAGGAGTAAACTGGCCATGTTGAGTCTCAGGTTCTCTGTAAAGTTTGGATTTGGTGACCTCTATCTACAGTCTCAGAAGGCTCCAGAAATGCCGTGATCTGAAACCATCCAGGGCCACCCAAGCATCTGGGCACATGAGGGCATGGCCCCTGCGTGGTTTTTGCAGCCTTCCCATTTCTGCCCCTTGTGTTGCGGATGAGGCCTGCTTCTGCCTCGGCTCATGGCGTTCCCCATCTCAGGAGCAGCGGTGTTTGTGCCCTGAACCTCTGTGCAGACTGCCTTTAATATTTACCTACATGCTCTTTTTCTCCGAGAGCTCAGACTTAATCGTAGCTGCAGTTCGAGGACCACTTCTAAGAATAAGAAAGCAGGAAGGTCTGTTCACCAGTGAATTACCTTTCAGAGGGGGTCTAGGAGGCTGCATTCTTAATGTGGGGCCCAAGCTCTGATAGATGTTTTTCATGTTCCCCAGATTTATGGGTGTGCGTGAGTCAGAGCGGAGACCCCAGGGTGCCTGAGTTAACTCCGTGCATGTTGAGCATAGCCCTGGAATTTATTTTAAGCATCTGGGGTAAGTGAACATAACAGCAGACTTTCCGTTCCTTCAGCCTGTGTGCATTGCTGGTGTGAGGAGAAGAACGTTTACCCCGTGAGTTTACAGAAGTGGATGTATCACAGACCTCGTGTCAGCCTGGGCAGCGGAGGATTTGGAGGGTTTCGCTTGTTTTTTGTTAGTGTTCTCTGTCCTGTAGGTAGTGTAAACTTGCTGCCATGCATTACAAATGTATTACTGTTTTTGTCTTTTCTGCTGAACTGTACTGTATCAGTGACCATAGCCAGTGTGATGGATTGTGTAAAGGGTTGTATTGGTTATCTATTGCTGTGTGACAACTTACCTCAAAATGTAAAGGCTTAAAACAACAAAACTTTATTGTCTCACACTGCCTGTGGGACGAGAACCTGCACAGCTTAGCTGGGTGCCGCCTTGCTGGGGCCCTCACGACATTGCAGTCAGGATGTCAGCGGGGTTGTGGTCTCTTCTGAAGGCCCGGCTCGGGGAGGGTTCAGGTTCTCATGGACTTTGGGACTGAGGACCTCAGTTTCCTGTTCTGTGAGTCTCTCCTTAGGGCAGCTGACATGGCAACTGGCCTCTGTGGGAGGGAGGGAAGTTGGCAGGGAAGATGGGAGGATGCCCACACCGGTAGCCCCACTCTCTTAACCTAATCTCCGAAGTGGCTTCCCCTCACCTGTGTATACTGTCTGTTTAGAAGCAGGGCTTATACAAGGACATGAATTCCAGAAGGTTGGGGGTCTCTGGGGGCCATGGGATTGATTCTTTTTCTGGCATCCACAGTGCGAATGGGATCTGCCCCAGTCAGGGAGAGGGTCATGGTCAGCTTGGAAAGCTCTCAGTGGGCCTCTGGGGAGGGACAGGGATTCGGAAAATCCTTCATGGCCCTCTACTGTTTCGTGGCCTTTGTCACTGGTGGGTGGCTGTGCAGAGCTCTCAGGCTTCAGAGTCCCCAGAAGTCCTGTAGGAGCTGGAGAGGGCACTGAGATAGTGTGTGTGCAGCCTCAGTGAGGGTCCTGTGCAGTCTGATCCTCTGCCAGGTTGCTGGTGTCTTGTGGAGCTGGGCGTGCAGGGCAGTCTGTGGCCGGTGCCCTGCCCTTCAGAACTATGTGGCGTCTCTCCTTTTCCAAGTGAAGTTCCCATTTCCCTTCCTCTTTCCACATCTCAGACCCATCTACACCTTCGGTTCTGGGCTGAGATCTCCCCTCCCACCTTCAGGAGCGTGTATGAGATGTTCATCTTGGCATCATCTGAGATGCTGTCTCTGACGCCCAGAGGGTCTAACCTCAGACCTTTCAAAAACCAAAACCTATTAGCCTCACCCCTTCTCTGCCTCTCCTCAGCTGACCCTGTTGATTTCCCAAGGGCCTTGGGAGTAGAGCAGACGGAGCCCAGGAGCCACTCATCCCTGGGTGCCCTCCCCAGGAGAACCTCTGGGAGGGGCCTGGAGAGGACAGAGGGCCTTCCTTGCACTGCTGTGTTGGGGGACGCCAGGAGGGGCTGCAGCCACCTGATGTGCAGGAACCTGGACTGCAAAAGTCCTGTCACTGTGTCCTCTTGCTCTCTGGTGGGTAGTGAGGTTGCCATTCAAAGGATAGAGCGGCAGGTCATTTTCAGTGGGCTCCTCCTGCTCCCGTGTCCTCAGTGTTGACAATGCACTAGATCTTTCCTGGAGGTGAAGGAGCCCCGGCTTTCCAGAGATGAACCCCCAGTCATACTCCAGAAACCTGGGAGAATGCTGCACCTGCCCTGAGGGGGCAGCCTTGGCTTCGGTGGCCCCGTGGATTCATGCTTGAATTGTCTTGGAAGTTCTGTGGGTTTTTGTTTTCTCCTCTTCTTCTTTCTTTCTTTTTTCTCTTCCAATAAGCCTTTTGTACTCCTAAAGTTCTGTATTTTGAAGAAATAAGTGTACTTGGGGTCAGCAGCTACATGCTGCGTGATGCGTATTCATGAACTTCATTCTGGGGGAGGATTTTGAGAATGGACCAGAGAGAATGCTTTGACAATCAGAGAAGGTTTTTTTTCAAAATTTCCCATGAACTTGGGAAGTGTGGAGATGCACATGGCTGTCCCAAAGCCATATGAATGGAGTTGACCCAAATGCCTACATCCCGCCTGAGATCCAGTGGGTGCTCGGTCTGGGCTCCCATGGGAGTGTGTTAGGGCGGCCGCCAAGCAGGAATCAATGGTGCCTGTGATTGTGGACCCCAGATTCCCCCTGGAGCCCACACCACAATACACAAAGCCCAGACCGAGGCGTTCAAAGGCACGACCACCATCCGTTTGCTGCTAGACCCCAAGGGCGTTCTTGGTAGGTTCTTCCCTCCTCTGTGGGCCGTGTGGGGATCACCTTTCTTTGATTTCCCAACCCTGGCATGAGGCTGATGGAATCTTCTGGGTGTTAACACAGACAACACAAAGGCAGGACGGTCCAAACAGTGAAATCCCAGACATGGGACACAGAAAACAGCTTAAGGGAAATAAGGTTAGAACACTCCCTCTTGGGTCTCTCCCCTTGCGAACACAGGTCTGAGCCTCTTGGGAGGCTGCTCCCTGCATGTTGTGGGGGTCAGCTCTGGGGCCTGCAGCCCCTCTGACCACTGCTGGGGGATGGCCACAGGCACACCTCAGGCCGTGCGTGTTGAGCTCTCCGGGGCGAGATCGGAGGGTGAAGGTTGCCTCTCCCCATGAAGCAGGCTTGGGTTGACTTGGCACTTTTTAATAAAGCCAGGATTCTGGACAGATTGCTGCCCCTGCACCACAGCCAGGCTTCCTGCCAAGGTGGTCCTGAGCTTGCAGGTCTCAGCAGCATAGACCCCGATCGGTAGGTGTGAGCCTCCCATCTGTTGGCATGTGTTGGCGCGCTCGGGCTGCTGGAAGAAGGTTTCACAGGCCAGGACCAGAGATGTGTGTTCTCAGAGTTCTAGAGGCTGGAAGTGTGAGATCAAGGCATCCGCAGGGGTCTTCCTTCCAAGGACTGTGAGAGGTCTGTCTTCTTAGCTTTTAGACGCTGTCTTCACATCGTCTTCCCCGTCTGTGTCTGTGTGTCCAAATGTCCTCCTTTTTATGAGAGGATTGGATTAGAGTTCACTCTAATCACCTGTTTAATTTGATTGCTTTCTGTAATGACCTTATCTTCAAATAAGGTTCCATTCTGAGGTCCTGGAGCTTAGAACTTTAACATAATTGGGGGTCCGTAATTTAACCTGTAACAGTCAGTGTGACCTGTGGGCATTTAATTGAAAAGGTTTTTTTTTCTTTTCTTTTTTGAGATGGAGTCTTGCTCTGTTGTCCAGGCTGGAGTGCAATGGCATGATCCCAGCTTCTCAGCTCACTGCAACCTCCATTCCCTGGATTCAAGCAATTCTCCTGTCTCAGCTTCCTGAGTAGCTGGGATTATAGTCACCCGCTAATTTTTGTATTTTTAGTAGAGACAGGGTTTCACTGTTGGCCAGGCTGGTCTCGAACTCCTGACCTCAAGTGATCTGCCTGCCTCGGCCTCTCAAAGTGCTGGGATTACGGGCATGAGCTACCACGCCCGGCCTGAAAAGGTATTTTAATTGCTTTGGGGACTTAATGACATCAAGACTATAAATGTTCAGGCTTGGACGGCTAAGGCAGGAAGTACATGAGGAGTGGGCCTCCAGGAACCTGCCTTTCCCTAAGGGTCTTTGTGTACCATTTTCACATAGTGTCTGGGGTGGGGACATAAACTTGGGATCCAGGTTGGACCTTGTTTCCCATTTATTTGTCTGGCTGGGGCTCTGACGTGCACAGTATCCCCATAAAATGTCTCAGAGCAGATTTTTAAATGGCCATTACCTTGTCAAGAATTCTCCAGTGGGATTTCATGTAAAATTAGGATCCCTGATGATTAGCACGCGGTGAGCTGTAATTCTCCCCACGGGTGATTGTATTCATGGGCGCCATCCACCCTCCTCATCCAAATGTCTCCCCTCTCTAGAGGATTTCAGTGCAGGAGGCTTGTGAGGACCCCAGCTCCTTATGACAAGACTGCAGTTCTCTAGAAGATTCTCATCAGGAGCCTTGCCTACTCCTTCCCAGCAACCTCTTACCGCTAACTTGTATTTTAGCTATAGCCTGGAACATTCTGAGCTATGGTGAATATTAAAATGGGGTGGTGTACCCATCAGAGACCTGGAGACCGGAACTAGAAGCCACTATGAAACAGGTGAAATGATTCAGGAAGACAACTGAACCCCAGCGATGCCCCACAACGGAAAACAAAAGAGCTCTTTTGAGCCCCGCCCCCACCCCTTTCTTTTCCCGGCATTTGATAGGCAAAGATGAATTTGTGTGACACAGGAGTGTCCCACCCTCCTCCTCCCCATCAGACTCTGCGAGGCGCCGCTCTCCCTTTGGGCGCAATCATGGATACCAAACAAAGCTTTCTTCCCTCTGGGTTTCCGTTACACAACCGTCCTCCACGTGAAAACCGTGTTAAGCAAAATGAGTAGCTGCAAGCTATTTTATTTCATGTTGTTAAATAGCTGTGTATAAGATGACAATTTTTCTCTTTATGACTCAGGTTGAAAAGATAAGGTCTGGGAAGCGGTGCCTTTGAATCTAGAGACTTTCTGGAGTTAGGGACGTCTGATTTCTACCTATCATTTCCACGGCCTCTCGCAGGAGACAGGGTACCGGTGCCCCCGTGAGGCTGCAGAGCGGCTTCCGGTGATAGAGACGCCCTATGGAATGGGAATATCTGTAAGGACCAGCCATAGAGTATCTGCCCTCATTAAAGCAAACATACTCCTCTACTCCTGAGGTCTGAGTTGGCTCTCCTGGGTGCCAACCTTTACATGAGTGACACCTCACTTGAAATGAAGGATGGGCTACCCCAGGCGCCTAGAACACTTTTCTCCCACTACATGCCCAAACTCCTGGTGTCCCAGAGGGTTGGCCCCTCAGACGTGGGATTTCGGGAGCTGAGCTGTGCATTGGGGCGGTGGCCACACTGGCCTGGTCACGTCAGGCTGGGCAGAAGAGTTGGAGCGGGTGGCTCAAGAGCCTTGATTTGGTTTGACTCTGTCACCTGGCTGGCATGGAACTTGGAAGGCTGGGTCCCCACTCCTTCAACAGGTCGGCCCCTTTGGAGGGAGCTGTCCTGCTTGTTTTTGAGACAATCTGTCCAGACACTTGGCAGCCCAGCCAGTGTTTGCTTTGATAGCTTATCTCTGCCTGTCCAGCTCGAACCCCCCTTTCCCACCGTCTTCGACCATGCCTGCGGGTCTCCACCTCTCCTTGGCCACCAGGGAGCCCTCGTTCCTTGCTGAAGGTTCCACACTGAAGTGGGTTGTACAGACGAACCTCTTCCGGGAAAGTGAAAGCAAGTCCCACTAAATGTGATTTGGGGCAAGCTTATGAGGTATTTGTGACGTCAGAACCATGAAGAGAAGGTAGAGAGGCACATCCTGGAGGCTGCCTGGGGGAGGCGGCACCGGAGCTCAGGTGGGGACTCCCCAGGATCTGTACGTCTATCCAAAGGCATCCTCTGCCAAGTCAGACCAAGCATGTGCTGTATCACCCAGTGGCGTCCTGCTGCTGTGGCAGCTGTGGCGGCTTTGAAATGATGGTAAGAAAGTGTCCTGTGACGGTGGGGACTGAATTAGGTACATGTGTCTCCTCTACTGGGGCATTAGTGGGCTACACCAGCCCCTCCTATTCTTCTCCAACCAGAAACTGTCAGGTGCCCTCCCTGTGTGGAGAAGAGGTGGCCAGCATCTTAGAACTTGGTGAATGGGGGGGGTGTGTGTGTGTGAGACCAGGCGGGCAAATTGAGGCCAGAGAGCACATTAATGTGCGTTCTGGCCAGAATCAATTCCTGGGGAAGGTTGGAAAAATCCCCCGTTCCCCACTTTCCTTTCTAAATCAGTGTCTACCAGGAAATAAGTTGTATATCTTGAGATCATACTTGTCTCACAGCAAACTGATCCTGGTGTTGAGTCAAATTGAGCAGTCACCTATTGATCAAGTGTGCATAGTGCCCCAGAAACTCTCCTTTGTAATGGAAAGCCTAATGGGCATGTGTGGAGCAGCCCAGCCCGGCTGGCCCGTCCCCAGCACCTTCCTCTCTGTGTGTGTGTTCCGCCTCTACCAAGTTGTTTCCAGTTTTCAACACTGACTGGTTGATATCACCGGGCATAATGGAAAAATCATTTGTCAGGGTGGCCCCCGGCTACCTTGGGTCGGGGACCCCACGCCCTGGGCAGGGAGCCTCCCTGATTCTTGGCCTGTACCTCAAGTCACTCAGCTGTGAAAGTGGGACCCCCAGCTAGCATCTCGGGAGATAGACAACAGGTAGGGGCTGGCACTGCATTCCCTTTCTCCGGCATATCATGCTCCTGGAAACGAAGCATCTGCTGCTGGAACGGTGAAGCCTTCTGCCTCTTTCACATCCGGAATTTTCGGGGAAATGTAGCATCTCATCCATGGGACCAGGCCTTCCCTTCTAGGAGTAGCCGATCTTATTTTCTCCAGGTGCTTGTAGAGCCCAAGTTGGGATAGAAATGAGGATGGTGACTCATGGCCAAGAGGCCTCTGGAAGGCCATGCAGGGTGTGCAGTGCCCTCTGCCGGCCAAAGGGCCCCATCGCTGGACACCAGGCCTCCCTTGGGCTGGGCCAGCTCCCAGGACGGGCTGCCGCAGGAAAAGGTCAGCCCACGAGGGTGGTCTCCATTGGTTTTGAGAGCAAGCAGAGACTGCAGAGAGCATGTCCTTATACGAGCATTCTGGACCCTACAGTGTCAGGAGATGAGTGGGCTGGGATCTCAGAAGGCCCCTAAGGACAGTAGAGTCCCCACAAAATCATTCGAGGATTCCGGGCCTCTCTGAGGCAAAATCCAAAGGCAAACATCTTAAAAATCTAACCTGAAGACTTTTTTACAAATTCATATCTCATCATTGCAATTTGATAAGTAGCTATTTCCTATAATTGCCTTTATTCGATATTTAAATACAAAGGCAATTCATGTGTTAAGTATAAGCTAAATAATTAAAAGTTACCTTAAGAGGATTAAATCTTCTCCCATTTCATATACTAACACAGCAATGTTTAACATTATCTCATTAACAGTTTATTATATACGCTATGATACATATAACACAGTGTTTTATCATATAATTACAATTGACAGTTGAATACATAGTCTAATAAATTGTATTAAGTTTTGCATAGGTTTAGCATATAACCTCCAGATTTTTCTCTCCAAGAAGTGTAGCCTGGTGGCTCTTGCTTTTGCAAGTCCTCACGTTCAAAGAACCTTTAGTGGCCATCAGTCCCCATGGCTTTTACACCATACTGGACACAACAGATGCATTGTGTGTGCCCAGTTGTATCACAGGCTGCAGATTTTGCCCTGGCGATTTTAGGGGCACAGGAGTACCCACCTGAATGGCCTTACTTACCATGGCCCAGTGCCCTTCGGCAGGCATGACATGAGAACCTTCCAACGTTCTGGATGCTTTTTCTGCGTGACGTTCAGATATAAACATTCTGGAATCACTTCTTGCACACCGTATGTGACAAAAGATGCATTTTCTGATGGAACCACTTCTGTCTGCATAGAGTTTGAGATCACTAATTTTTTTTCTCTGTTCAACTAGACTTCTCAGCTATAGATCAAAATGTTCATGCCAGAGTACGAAAGAGAAAACTGGAAAAGGAAAAATTAATTTGCATTCCTGATTCCTCATGTCTAAACAGACAGGAATAGAGGTGTCATTTAGTTTATTTGCTTATTTGCTTTTATCCCTTTTTTTTGCTTAGCCTTTAGTACTAAATAACACTATTAAAACGAATATACTGTTTATTTTTAAGGCATATTTGGAAGACAGACAAGTGCTTTTAAAATGTGTGAAAATCCTAAACACAGGAACAGCTCATTTTCTTTAGCAACAAAGACCAACACTTAATTTCCATTATGACACAAATCAAACAACCAATTAGGAAAATCACGAATTCTTTCTGCTCAAATCTTCTGTTCTTGATTATAGCTTTTAGCAAGTGAAAATATTTAGAATTCTGGAGTCTTGCATTTAACATCAGGAAATGTATTTTCGTGTGCTCACAACCCTTAACCAAAGCAGGAGGATTTGCTCAGCTTTCTTGGCCGAAGGAAAGCCTGGGTTTTAGATTTGCTCACCTCCTTCTGTGTGGCAGCCCAGAGCCTCATAGTGTGCCGTCTCCTAGCACTGGCTCCATGTGCTCAGAGACTTTGTGTACGTTTCTTTGAGATTTCTTACGCTGTGCAGCTTATGGGGGCTTCACTTTGAATTTTTTGGTCATTCCAAAGCCCCTAAGAATTTTTGGTGGGAGTTAGATGGACAGAACAGAATTACATATCCACATTCCTTAACCTCATATCCAAATTTTTTTTTTTTTTTTTTTTTTTTTTTTTTTTGAGATAAGAGTCTTATTCTGTAACTCAGGCTGGAGTGCAGTGGCAGGATCTCAGCTGACTACAACCTCCACTTCCTGGGTTCAAGCGATTCTCATGCCTCAGCCTCCCCAGTAGCTGGGATTACAGGCGTGTGCACCACCATGCCCGGCTAATTTTTTGTGTTTTTAGTAGAGACAGGGTTTCACCATGTTGGCCAGGGTGGTCTCGAACTTCTGACCTTATGTGATCCGCCCTCCTTGCCCTCTCAGTGTGCTGGGATTACAGGCATGAGCCACCACGCCTGGCCCTCATATCCAAATTCTAAAATACTCTGATAGCGGCAGAATTTGGCCTGCCCTAAATTGTGGAGTCTACTTTTTATATTCTTTCTTAATCCAGTTGAGTCAGTATGATTATCTGTTCTGGCACAGATATTTAGATGGTTGATTTGAGAGTACACCGTAATAGATTATGGAGGCCATGTATTTTTTTTTTTTTTTTTTTTAAACCCAAGCACTTGTGAATTCTGTAGCATACCTAGCCTTGGGGTGTCGGAAGTGGGTTGTAGCCCTGTGTTGGCCACAGCTGGGTTGCCTGCATTGCATCAGCCCTAGGGAATTAGAGGGTAGGGCCCTTGGAACTGATGGAGGGCATGTGACCAGGGTGTGACAATGTCACCCTGGGGTTGGGCTGCTGGGTGCTCCCTGGGGAAATATGAGCTCCCCAGTCTTTCTTTGATGGTAGAACCAGAGTGAAGCTTCAATGTGTATATTAGAAAGGGTCACGGCTGGGCGTGGTGGCTCACGCCTGTAATCCCAGAACTTTGGGAGGCCAAGGGGGGTGGATCATCTGAGGTCAAGAGTTTGAGACCAGCCTGGCCAATGTGGTGAAACCCTGTATCTACTAAAAATGCAAAAAAGGGGTGGGCTTGGTGGTGTGTGCCTGTCATGCCAGCTACTTGGGAGGCTACAGCAGGAGAATCACTTGAACCCGGGAAGTGGAGGTTGCAGTGAGCTGAGATTTCCTGGGCAACAAAGCGAGAGAATCTGTCTTTAAAAAAAAAAATAAATAAGAAAGGGTCCTGCTAGTTACCTTAAGGGCATGGGGTATGGGGGCTCTTGGAAAGGGAGATTTTCCTGTATACCATTGTATTGGTAGTATATTGGAAGTCAGACACCCTCTTAATACCCAAAAACATAAAACTAAATTTGCAAAAATTAATAATCAGAAAGCAATAGTCACTTTTGGCCATCATCTTAGTTTGGGCTGCTGTAAGAAAAATACCATCGACCGAGTGACTTTATTTCTCACAGCTCTGGAGCCTGGGAAGTGAAAAACCAACGATCTGGCAGATCCAGGATCTGGGAGGGCCTGCTTGCTGGCTTGTGGACTTCCTGGCTGTGTCCTCACGTGGAGCAGCGAGATCGTCTATTGGGTACTACGGACTGGGTGCTAATCCTGTTTCTGAGGGCAAAGCTTTGCGAATCACCTTCAGAGGCCCAGCACCCAGATACATCACTGTGAGAATTAGGGTTTGAACATCCATGAGTTCAGCATTCAACATGGAAGAATTGTAGGGTACACAAGCATGTGGTCCATAGCAGCCATTCTGAAAATTGGCTCCTCTAAGCTCATTTCCTACCCTAATTTTCTCAAAAAGCTTCATTTCCTTCCTTAAAGTAGTTTTAGTAATTTTGTTATTAACTCTGGTGTTATGGTTGCCATTTAATCAAAGGCTGGGCCAGTGCTTTTTGACCCACTGATCTGATCCCTGACTCCTTTAGGACATTTATTTTGTTATATCTGGTTTTGCCATTGTTTTAAGTTTGAGACAGGCTCGCTAGGTTGCCCAGGCTGGAGTGCAGTAGCTTTATTCACAGGTGGAATCCTGGCACACCACAGCCTCAAGACCACTGCCCGTCTCAGCCTTCTGAGGAGGGAGACTACAGGCACGTGCCACCGTGCCCTGCTTATGTCTGGTTTTTAGTAGTTTTTTCCAAGTGTAGTTTACAAAATAAAATGCTCATCACCTGTTCAGAAGATTCTGCCCAGCTCTCTTCCTAAGAAAGGCATCTGTTGCACAAGTTTGGCTTCTGAAGCTTATGGAATGTGTTCTTGTGAGGTGGCCTGGGCACCTGTCGCTCTATTAACTCCAGATGAAAAGTCAGAGTATTTTCTGGGCAGGTGTCATTGGTGGGCTGGTGTTCTCAAGGCACTGTTAACTGGCACTGAATCTGCAGATGTGCCAATGGCACTGCCCGGACAGGATCCTCGGCTATGCGTGCAAGTGCTGGGTGTCACTGCCACCTAGACTGTTGCTGCCTCCTCATCTTGGCACAGAGGCCACACAGGCTTCTAGCTGAGCCTGCGGGTGCACTGAGAGGCCCTGGAGGCTTCGGTGAAGGAAGCTTTTCAGGAGTGAGTCCTGTCTTTTGGGATCCCAGGCTCAGAAGGGTGGTGGACCTTGTGCATCGATGCGGCTGTCTGGGTTGCTGGGGTCTTTTCTTCCTGCCTCAACCTCTCAAACATGAAATCTACACCCCACTCATACTTAACAATGAAACCTGAGTTCTCCAGAGACACATTCAGAGAACTTTGCCAGAACTTGCTTAACTACGATGATATTAATTTGTGAGCATATTGTGAAACTCGGTCTGCCTTTATTAACAGAATGTTTAAGTAGATTTCCTTGAAAGAATTGAAAGCCATCATCATGTTTAACTGGATTTGAAAGAAATTTCATTTTGAAGAAAGGCACTGTCAGAGGCATGCCTTCTATAAATCCCTTCAGCTGCCTATTCTTGATGAAGACTAGGAAGTGGAGTCAAGAAATCGAGAGGGTCGGCCGGATGCGGTGGCTCACACCTATAATCCCAGCACTTTGGGAGGCTGGGGGAGGGGGGTAGATCACAAGGTCAGGAGATCGAGACCATCCTGGCTAATATGGTGAAACCCCGTCTCTACTAAAAATACAAAAAATTAGCCAGGTGTGGTGGCGGGTGCCTGTAGTCCCAGCTACTCGGGAAGCTGAGGCAGGAGAATGGCGTGAACCCGGGAGGCGGAGCTTGCAGTGAGCTGAGATCACGCCACTGCACTCCAGCCTGGGCTACAGAGCAGACTCTGTCTCAAAAAAAAGAAAAAAAGAAATCGAGAGGGTCTATAAAACTGAGTTAATGGGCTGGGTTTTTGTGCTGTGTAACCTAAGGGCACTTGGTAGAGAACCCCATGATGGCAGCGAGGGAGCTGGTGATGGTCATTGAGTAAAATTAACCTGCCCAGATTTTAGAAATCCTGCCCTTTCTGAATGTGTTGGAGTTTGATAGCCAAGCAAGGGGTTGTAAAATGTGCCGTTTTTCCTTTTTGTTCTCTAATTTCTTAAAAATCTGACATTCTCTGTGATACCTCCACGGAACACATCTTCCATACGTGTCCCCTCTGCAAACCACCAAGTATCTCCAAGTGGCTTTCTTTTCCAAGCCTTGTTCGTCTTCAGAAGGGAGCTGAATGTCCTGACACCAAATATTTCAGCCCTGGATCACAGCCCTCACTTCAAGCAAATAAAATTTGAGGTCCACGTTTCTGATCTTTGGTTGGGGTTTGGCCTGTGACTCCCCAAAACTTCCCTTTTGGGGGGAGGCAGTGTTTCTTCTTGTGAGGTTTGGCTTCAGGGCACTCTTCTTCCTTTTGAAAAGATACAGCTTTCCTGTTGACCGTGAACTTCACTGAGGTTTACCTCCCAGCCTCAGCCAGAAGGGAGCGAGTGTTCCCTGCCGGGTTAGTGTGCAAGAGGGTGTCAGAGGAAAGGCAGGAGCAGCTTGCAGAGACCTGCGGGCTCCTACCCAGTGCTTTTGTGCACATTCTCACTGGTTGGTCTTCACTGCCACTTTGGGACATCACAGTGACATCCCATTCTACAAACAAGGAGCCTGAGTCTTCAGAACAGCTCATCCAAGCTCATTCCACAAGCAGGGTCTAGAACTCCCCACCCACAGTTCCGCCACTAACATGGTTTGAGGAGCCATTTCAGCAGAAGTGGAATAGTGAAACACATTCCCCCTACTTTTTTTCCTTCCTTATTTGTGCCCATGTTGTTTGGTGTTTTTGGGGGGGGGGAAATTGATTTATGAGTGGAAACTGGTTTAAAATAAAGGCAGAGGCTGGTTTTTGTAGCAGGCATCACCAAGAGAGCTGTGATGATGTCAGGGAGCCCAGAGCCAGTGTGGACCGGGGGTGCTGGCTTGTTTAGCATGGAGACCAGCTGGAGTCCGCTGTGTGCAGCTCAGCTCCAAGGAGGGCCTGTGGCTGTCATTGGAAGATGGTTGTGGTAATTAAGTCCTCGTAAATAGCTTGCTCCTTGGGAGGGCTAAGGAGGAAAATGTCACATTTCATACATTCTTGTTGCAAAAGAAATATCGGGGGAGGGGATTCAGGCTATACAAATCAATGGTCACTGCCCAGACCAGACCCAGAGGCTGGTGGCCTTGGGAGCCAAGATGGCCAGCGCTAAACATGGGTCGGTGCCACTGGCCAGGGTGTGCAAAAAGGAACGCACAGAAGGGCCAGAACAGAGGGTGACCCCCCTTTCCCCCCAGCCCCCAAAAAAGCCAGACATGGGAGTCAGCCTCTTTTTTTTTTTAATAGTAGAATGTTGGCGTTTGTGGAAGCTGATGGCTGATCTTTCCTTTGATTGCATGATTGAAATTCTACTTATCAATTTTTCAGGAAGCCATCTAATTATACAAATTAAAATTCAAAGGAAAGCAAAAAGAATGATTACGCCTCACTTGGGGATTGGGGGAGGAGGGTGTGAAACCCGCCTTGCCTCAGACTATAATGCTGTCATTTTTCATCTCCGAGGTCTTCACAAAAATTAACTAATTAATTCTTTTCCCCCCTTGGATGATGCAGCTGATGTGGAATTCTGTTTTTACAATAGAGTTGAGGGGGAGCCAGACTGCAGTTTGGCCATCAGAGCTTGGGCCTGAGCAAATGACAATTGCTGGCCTGAGCCTCCGTGGTCAACCTCACCTGGAGTCACTTGTGGGTGGGGGACATGGACAGAAGCCCAGATTGATAGGTTTGGCCCCTCGCCCCACCTCCGGTAACTCTCAAGTTGGCTACAGTTAGGGACTCTTTTTTTGTGTGGTTGCCTTTCAGAAAGGCCAGCACTGGCCAGGTGCAGTGGCTTACGCCTGTAATCCCAGCACTTTGGGAGGCTGAGGGGGTGGATCACTTGAGTTCAGAAGTTCGAGACCAGCCCAGGCAACATGGTGAAACCCCATCTCTTCAAAAAATACAAAAATTAGCCAGGCATGTTGGCACATGCCTGTAGTACCAGGTATTAAGGAGGCTGAGGTGGGAGGATTGCTTGAGCCTGGGAGGTTGAGGCTGCAGTGAGCCATGAGCTTGTCCCTGCATTCCAGCCTGAGTGAAGAGCAGACCCTGTCTCACCAAAAATAAAAAAGCCAACACTAGCAAAACTAGTTTTTAAAATATATCCATATGGATCTGCTCAAAGGTAACCCCACACATTCTAGGACAACCTTCATCTCCTGACGGATCAGATATGGTCATTCCCCGTTTTGGGGGAACTTCCCAATCGTTGAAGGGGTTTGGTATCTCAGGGATGTTACATTAATTATTTATATGATTGGAAATTGTGCTTTTTCCTAGCTCTTTTATTGAAAATCACGTAATTATCGCCATAAATCTTTCGGATGCCTTTTTAGCCTCGTTGCTGGGAAATTAGCCATTCACTTACAGAAACCTGGTAGACCTGAGTCTGACCTTTTGATAAAGTAACTCTTAATGTTTTGCATAACTGATGGCCGTACATCATCATCCTCATTTCTACCCCTTGGGCCTCACTTTTGTCTTCCATCTCTCCTCTTTCTTTCCACTGAGAACCCCTTTTTCTGTGTGTGTGTGTGTATGTGGTTGTGGTGATGTTCTTAAAATAAGACTGATTTAATTGTGTTCCTTGGGGGGAAAAAAAAACACAGAAGACAATAGAGTGGGCCTTAAATGTTGTGCTTCCCAACTGAGATTCTTCAAGCCTTTTTTTTTATTTTCCCAAGACAGAGTCTTGCTCTGTCACCAGCTTGGAGTACAGTGGTATGACCTCAGCTCACCGCAGCCTCCACCTTCCAGATTCAAATGATTCTTTTGCTTCAGCCTCCCGAGTAGCTGGGATTACAGGTGCCTGCCACCATACCCAGCTAATTTTTGTATTTTTAGTAGAGACAGGATTTTACCATGTTGGCCAGGCTGGTCTCGAACTCCTGACCTCAGATAATCCGCCTGCCTCGGCCTCCCAGACTGCTGGGCTTATAGGCATGAGCCACTGCGCCTGGCCAAGATTCACCAAGCCTTCTTTAATCAATGTAAAGAATGCAGTTCCAGAGCAGTGACTCAAAAGCTGGGATACTGGGGACAGCAGTTAATGATCTGGACCTCACCTGGCACATTGGTGATAGTCAGAGGCTTCCAAAGTGCTCAGATCCTGACCCTTCCAGAAGGACGATGGGCAGCAGCTCCTCTTCCCCGGGCCTCAGTCAGGTCTCCCTCTAAGGAATCCCACATACCCCAAACTACGTGGGAAACCCTTACTTGCCTCCTCCATCTGCCTCACCTCTGTCGGAAACGTCATGGGGATGCTTACACTCTCTCGATCAGAAATACTTCAGCCCATATAGGTGGGACCCAGTGTCAAGGCCAGCAGCCTGGGACCCTGCCCTTGCTGGTGCTGACTGCAGTCCCCTCCAGCGGCAAGGAAGGTTCAGGAAGGTGGCACCGGACGAACGTTGGTTAGGAGCTGCTGGGGCTTCCCACCCGCGTTCTCACGTGATAGGGTCAGGATTTTGTGTTGTGCTGAGCTGTGGCTTTGACCCCTGTCCCCTGCGCTGCTGTTTTGGAAAGCGTTGTTGTAACTCAAAGGCCTTGGCAGAGCCCCTCAAGTTGCCGCAGTGGATGTCTGCATCTCAGTGCGAGTGCGTCCGGGGCAGGTCCAACTGGCTGTCACTTGGTCTCTGCCACTGGAACACAATTTATTATACTTCAAATTGGTCAGTAAATTGGCATTTATAGCCTTAAAGTTAAAAGCAAGAGGTCTGTTGGAATTTGCTGCTTCCAGAAATAACTGACGATTGTCTCGTGTGCATTCACTTGCTTTCTATTATGAGATGATAAGCAGGAGGCGGCTGAGATGCACTTGGGACAACCACCATTCCCATGTTTTGAGAAGAGAGCAAGTCCCATGAGTCCGGACGGCAGGTTCCCTTATAGAAAGTAGCAGTTAAGTCCCCAATGAGCTGTTGTCCTGTGCCCGGAGGGTCTCCAGAGAGTAAGGATTCTTTTCTCCTTGTTTCAGGGTTCATAGTGGCGTCATGCACGCAGACTCCTGCGAGTTCCCTTAAGTTCTTAGAGGACTGCTTTGCCTTTTGATCTGAGAGTTGCAAAGTTCCATAAAGAATGGCCCTTGTGGATAAGCACAAAGTCAAGAGACAGCGATTGGACAGAATTTGTGAAGGTAAGAGCGTGTTTGGCGGTTTTACCAAACATACCTAGTCCCTCACTCAAATCTTGCTGGCTGCTCCCTTGAGTTGGCTGTGCCACCCCCGCAAGCCAGAGTCCCTCCTGCGATTCCAACACCGCACAGCATCGGCACCCTCTGCTGGGTGCCCTTGGCCATGGGCCTGGCCTTGGCTTAGGACAAGGCCTGGCTTCTGGGGCGGGGTTGGAGACTAGGAGGACAGTTTCAGGGCTGGTGGGCCCTGAGGTCCATGTCTTCCGTGTATTATGCATATGAAAGATGATGTTGATTAGGACCATCTTTTTTCACTTCCTGAAGTCTCAGGACTTTACCTGTTTTGGATTAAGATATTTACGATGCTGAATTCCCTGATGTTATGAGATTCCTGAAGAGCCCAGCATTGCCCCTCGTGGTGTGTTCATGTCCCTGGTATCTTTGGAAATGTCTGGAAGTGTTCTATTCGTGAAAAGAAAAATAAACATAATTAAAATCTAATGGAAACCTGGGGACAAAACTCTGAAGTGTTGATTAAGCACTGTACTCTCCCAGATAGCGGGTGGTAAGGAACCACCGTGTGGATCTGGGTTTGGGGGTGAGTGCGCCTGCCAGACGGGGGGGTCGGTGCTACAGGGCTGCTCTTTGCTCAGGGTGATTGCTGGTACTGCCCTACAGGGTGGCTCTCGGAGGGAAGCGAAGGTGGCTCCGCAGCCCCTCTGCACCCCTTCACGCACACGCAGTAGCTGAGCACCAGTTTGCAGACAGGAATATGCAACCCACAGGCCTTCCCCTGCAGCTGCCCCATATGGAATTATCTGTCCTATAAGTAGATGTGGCTCAGGCCACACGGGGTGGGGACATCGTAGACATTCTGCTGAGTGACTCCACGGCCCCACAGAACTCTGCGCTGCAAGATCACAAAAGCACTGACATTCCGGTTGTTCAGTATAAGGAGTTTGACGTTAAAGGGGTTTTTTAAAGTAAACATTCGCGAACTATAAAAACCTACAGAGAGGTTGGTAGGATAGTACAGTGAACACCAATATGCCATTCAGTTTTCCAGATTTCTTGGAGGGGATATAGAAATAGAGATATACATATAAATAGACACGTGTGTGAGTAGGTGATGGATTTTCTTCCAGAACCATCTGAAAAAATGCAGGGGCAGCCCTTTACTCTGGAGTACCTATGGCATGGCACCTTTTATCCAATTTCCTACACCCTCCCAATACTGGAAGGAACCCCAGGAATCTAACCTCAGAACAGTATTGTCTAATACAGGATGCATATCCGCATTCCCCCCACGTCTCTGCCTGTGCAATAGGTAAGGGTCATGCTTTGTGTTCAGTTGTTACATCTCTCTAGTCTCCTTAGTCTAAAATTATCCCCTGGGCTTTTTGACTTTCAGAGACACTGGACTTACTGAAGAGCCCAGGCCCCATTGATTTGTAGGCTATTCCACAGTATGGGTTCTCCCGATTGTATGGGGAGTTGTAAAATTTACTCTTGACTTCCAGTGTAAAGGTGCTCGATTGAGGTTACTGAGTACTTGCTTCTGGAACATGCTCATGATTCAGCTTTCCAGGGTTAGTAGCAGGAATGCCTCTGGAGCTGATTCCACCCGCTTCCCCCGGGATTCTCCGGGGGTGTTGCATCGGAAGCTAGAATGGGATTGAAAAGCCAGCCGCGTTTCCTCTGTGTTTCCATGGCTATATAAACCTGACTCGGGCAAAAGCATTGTCTGCTTGCAGACCCTCTGTCCCACCCCGACAGGTGCTGAAGGATGGTTCACCAACCTTCCCACCCTCTTCATGTGTAATAGGAAATTTTCAGCCAATTTTTTATAACAGAAGTTTGCGTTACCTTGCACATGTGTAGTGTTCCAGATACATTTGCAGTTATATTGTTTAAATTTCTCAGTGACCACTATCCACGCAGACAGGCCAAAATGCAGTTACTCCAATGTGGGTCGCCACCTATTTGTCAGCTCCCTGGGCATCTCATTAAGCACTCACAGTTGGTCCCGGGTGCTTTGTTGGTGCTCCTCCTGTGTATAAGCTGACTTAGTCCTTGTGGCAGCTGTTATGGGTCAGGACAGGTGCACCCATCTCACAGGTGCTGCCAGAGAGGTGCTGAGCAGTGGGCAGTTTGCACCCAGGAACCTGGGCAGTCTGTTTTTCTCTGTTTGGCCTTCTCTCATATCAGCTCCTTGGATTCAGCTCTTTCTTCCACCTGAAGGCCTTGAACATGTAACACACACACACACACACACACACACACACACACACACTCCCTCTAGCTTTGAATTCTCACCATGTCTCTATTGTGTCAACTACTTGTAGAATGTTCTGTATTGATATGCAGAGAGCCTGTCAAACTGTTTTTTCTTCCCACTGCCTACACGCGAGGACACAGGGACTTCTGTGTCCCTTAGGTTTGTTTTCTTTCTGGAATCAGGCAGGCCTCTCCAGGATCCCACTGCAGGTACTCCGGTGGAATCTGAGCATCACCCCTGCACAGATACTTCTACAACCTTTCCCTGCTTTCTAAGGCCTGTCCAGCCCCTTCCTCCTTGAAACTTTCAAAGCAAGAAAAAGTGGCATGGAGTTTGATCACTCTGTATGCCCAGAATCGGCCGTGGGGATTCACCCCGCCGTGCTGTATCTCTACTCTGGGAGCAGGACGCAGAGAGTCTTTGGGACTCCAGCCAAATGAGCTGGAATAATGGCCTTTCTAGCCGACTTAAAAGCCAGATTTTAATTTTTTTAATGTAACTCTTTGAGTTTGATATTTATAATTTGTTTCTTTGGTTTTTTTTTTCTGATGCCTACTATCAAACAATCCTATAATACCATATAAGAATTATTACGAAGGAGCCCCCTTATAACACAGGCTGATCAGAACAAGATTGTGGTCTCCTCATTCTCAAGTATAATTGAGGTTTTCCTATCTGCTTAGTTTGCTGACCTCATTGACATTGTGAACTGTACCAGCTGGAGGGTTTTAGTACCTGCCTTATCGCATTATGCCAGAACTCGTTTGGTGTGCCCCAAACATTTGTTGGTTAGAGATGAGGGCTAGCTAACAATCACTCAGCATTGCAAAGGGAACCCAGAAGAACATCTTGCAGAGCCCTGGGTTTGTAGAACTTAATAAACCACAATGGCTGTTGTTGGTGGTAACTTTTTGTTAGAGTTTCTTCTTGTGGGTTACGACAGAATCAGTCCGTAAACGCTGCTCCCCTTTCCTATTGGTATTGCGATCACAACTTGAAAAAAGTACACGTTTCGTTTTACTGCCTTTTGTTCGAATGTGTTAGAGACGTGGAAAATGGTTCCGAGGACGATATCAGCTGAGTTGTGATGAGTCCCCTTGTAACATGACTCAGGGAGGCTGCTTCTCCGTTTCCTCGGCACAAATAAAAGGGGCCTCTTCTTAAATAAACAAACTCATGAAACATTCCTCACCTCTGGAATGTTCTCACGACCACAGAGAATAAAAGGAATGAGGGCGATGAGCTGGTTGGATGGATGTGAGGAAGGAGACAAGCTGGTTTCTATGAAACACACAGATAGTTAGAAATTCTGGGAATCTCGTTCTGCGTCATCTTTGTCATAGACGAAAACGAGAAGTCTTGAGAAGATGCTGCCAGGGATGAGGTGGAAGGAGCTGCCCCAGTGCTTTCTTCTGTGTTGTGGGCTCTTCTGCTCTTCCCAGTGGGTTGAGCTTGCCATTGTGGAAGCATCTCAGTGGGATGTGCCCCCAAGCAAGGTCATTCGTATGTATAAGGAACAAAGACGGGTGCCTCCAGGTCGCCAAGGTTACCCGAGTGGTCTCGAAGTCCAGAGGGAGGCTCTCCTTCTTCCGGCAGCCTCCTTGCCTGGCAGACACTCATCAGAACCTCCAGGCTGAGAGCGACTTTCTCTTCCCCCAGGAAAGAGCGAAATCCACAGAGTGTTGACAAATGGTTTTGTTTGGTATTTGAGATTTTGTTTGTTTTTGTTCTGGGTAGCTGTTTTGTTTTCACCTCTTTGTCAAAATGCATTGTTAAATCAGGACTTGTTTTTGTTTTTTAAAGCACTTTGAGCACTTTGTAAAGAAACAAGAGTTGAAGCCTGCCTATAGGTAGTCCACCAACAGTTCTAATAAATAACTTTAAATAGCCCCAAAATGTGGATTTTAAAAATGGGATTCATAATGTTGCTATACATTATAATTATATGTTGGGATCAGGCAATTATACACATTTCCAGCAATTATGTGATTAGCTGTAATTGCATTAGCTATGTAAATATACAATAGTCAACTAGACATGCCTTAAAACTCCAAAGCACAAATGAACATACCCAAACAATCTTACGCAAAGGTAAAGGTTCAGGAAACAGTCAAGGCGAAGCTTTACAGGCAAAAGTGCACTTGCAAGGAGTAAAATTTCATGTTTTGCCTTATCTGTCCCTGGCTTTAAGAGAAACTCAGAGGCCGGGCGCAGTGGTTCAAGCCTGTAATCCCAGCACTTTGGGAGGCCGAGACAGGCGGATCACGAGGTCAGGAGATCAAGACCATCCTGGCTAACACGGTGAAACCCCGTCTCTACTAAAAAATACAAAAAATTAGCTGGGAGTGGTGGCAGGCTCCTGTAGTACCAGCTACTCAGGAGGCTGAGGCAGGAGAATGGTGCAAACCTGGGAGGCGGAGCTTGCAGTGAGCCGAGGTCCGGTCACTGCACTCCAGCCTGGGTGACAGAGCGAGACTCCACCTCAAAAAAAAAAAAAAAAAAAGAGAAACTCAAAGTGAGGACCCCTCCCTAGGGAACCCCTCACCCGACCTGTTCCTCCACCAACTCTGGGGTTGGGGTTCATAGACTGCCCTCCCTTTCTACAACTGTGAATCAGGTTCAGTGTTTTATTTCTCTGTTGTTACTCTTTTCTCAAGCACAAACATAAGCTTCTCTTTGCACTGGTCATTTCGGTGATGGGCGGATGCCTTCATACTCACCACTTTTTTCTAATAGCAACATATTAAGGCTGCTTTGCTTTTACTTTGGGGGCCAGGGATGTGTAGTGCGATTAGAGTCAGTGGCTGGGATTTGGGGGTTCATCACCATCTTCTAGCTTGGTTCTGTGGCTGCGGTTTTCAGCTCCTGCCCCCACCACAGTGAATCGCACGGTCTCCCACCCTCTGGTTGGTGGTGCCCTGTCTCCGTCGATGATTGAGTCTAAACCTCCCACAGTGCAGCCCCGGAGCTCCTGGGCCCGGCTGCCCGGGGCTTTATTCTCAGTGCCTGCCCTCTCGGTCCCCACACCTTTGGGGAAAGAGCGTCTCTGGTTTCAGGCCGAGTCAGTGCCTTGTGGGGAGCAGTGCCTGGTTGAGGGGGGGCCGGGAGGGGCGGGCAGGGAAGGAGCGCCTCAGGGGGAACAGTACATACCCGTATTTGGAGGAGGCCCCGGGGTAGCCAGACAGCAGCAGACGGCAGCGTGCACGGGTGCAGAGAACCTTCTGCGCTCTTCACACAACTCAACCTAATTGACAGGTATTTGGGGTGACTGTGAACCAGAACCCCAACATACATTTTGCTGCCAGCTTCTTGCCCTCTCTCATTTTCCAGAATGTACAGTGTTAAGCTGTGAAATGAGACTCCTCTCTGATTGGTTTCTACTGCTTGGCTCTCTTGCTACTAAAGCCCAGGCACCTTGGCTTGCGTGCTCGAGGGCGTTCCTCTGTCTCTGTCTGGTCTCCATCTACAGAGTGACCTCACGTGCCTTTCTCAGCCCTTCCACATCCAGCAGGAGCCAGGCTGAGCACCCCGGCTGGGCTGTGAAGACACCGAGAGGAAGGAGCGTTCTGGGTGTCGAGCACCTGGGCACAGTGGGATCCCACACTCCCTGTCCCTCCAGCCTGTTTCTCATCACCTGAGGGTTTTGTTTTCCGTGCTCCGGTTGAAGAGATGTCTGTGCCAGGAGGGTCCCTCCCTTCCCATTTGCAACCTGGGGGATGGGTGACACGGAATTTTTCCGAGACTTGGGAGTGAGGCGGAGAGTCAGTTCTTTTGTGTCCGCAGAAAGGCTGACTGTCCCATCAAGGCCTGTGTGCTGAAACTGTCGCGTGCAGGCTCAGGTCCCTGTCAGGCGGCCATTCATATTTGGGCAGTGGATACTTTGCCTAGCTTAGTGTCCACCGTGCCCAGGCTTGCAAATGGGGCCGTTTGGGCTTTGATGTGGGCTCAGGCTCAGAGGGCTGAAGTGGTTGTGATCGGGGCGGGGGCGGGAGGGGGGCTTCTGGGGACTGTGTCCATGTCTCTGTCATTTTTCCCCATCACACCGTACACTCCCTTGAGGCCAGCCGTCCATCACCATCGAGTCATAGTCGACAGTTTGATTTACAGCCCGAGTGTCAAACGAAATGAAAAGCACGTGATGGATGGAGGGAGCACGTGCCGTGGAGGGAGGGGTGCGCTCCACTCACAGGTCGGGGGCTCAGCGGCCATGCCGTGGTCTGTCTCTGCAGGCACATGCATTCTCTGGATTATTTTTGGAGTGCTTTTCTCATCTTGATGAGTGGCAGATTTTTTGGACTAAGGACAAAGTGACAGAATTGGACTGAGAAAGCTTCATGGGGGAGGGCTGGCTGAGCCAGCCCTGATTAGGAGCATTGCTAACAAAACCAGACGAAGGAAGAAGTCCTGGGACCTTCTGATCCCAGGACAGCCAAGGAGACCTCAAAACAGTGGAGTGTGATGGGGCGGGGCACCGTGGAGGTGAGGTGGAGACTTTGGGAATCTGCAGGAAAAGCTGCTAAAGAGTGGAAGGGGTGGTGTTCATTGAGCACCTACTGTGTGGAGCATCTCGTGCCAGGTGCTGTCCAGAGCTGAGCGAAGAAGCCTCTTGAGGTCAAGTGTGTTCCATTGCTAGAAATGGGAAACCTGACATGGTCCAAGGTGAGGCCTGTCCTGCATCCCAGCTGGGGTCCCAGGGCACACTTTGGCACCACCGATACTTTCAAAATGGGCCATGCAAGAGAACGGGCTTGCTTTTTTTATTTTGAAACCCCATAATGAGTGGTAATCAAACCTAATTTTCACAATGCAGTTCTCAGGACGCTTTACAATATAGGCAAGAAATTGAGTCAGAAGCAATGTGCAGGCCTTTGTTTTCACTTACCATGGCTAAATATTGAGAGACACGAGGGCTGGGGCTTCTTAGGATGCAGCTAATCTGGAAAGGGCTGGGTTGGTTCAGACACTCCACGTCACTCTCCTGACTTCCTTTGGTGCGTTGCGCGGGTGCCCAAGCCTCTGCGCTCCAGGCCCAGAAATTGGTGAAGGCACTCAGTGTGCAAGCAAGGGCGCAGTGCCACTCGGCCCCTTTGATAACTGAAACGATGTCTGGGCAGTTTTGCTAATTGTTGCTGTGTGCTTGTGTGATTTAGATGAAGGCTGCTTTAAAACCCAGCCAACTTTGTGTTTGCTGTGTAACCAGTGCGTTCGGTGTAGTCTCCTACCCTTTGCATTAGATGAGCCAAGTTGGTTACTTTGGGCTGAGGACTTCGGAGGCAGGGGGTTGATGAGAGGAAAGAAAATTTTGTTTTTTTGTTTTGTTTTGTTTTTGTTGTTGTTGTTGTTTTCGTTTTTGTTTTTTGAGATGGAGTCTCGCTCTGTTGCCCAGGCTGGAGTGCAGTGGTGCAACCTCAGCTCACTGCAACCTGAACCTCCCAGGTTCCAGCGATTCTCCTGCCTCAGCCTCCCAAGTAGCTGGGATTACAGGTGCGTGCCACCACGCCTGGCTAATTTTTGTATTTTTAGTAGAGATGGGGTTTTGCCATGTTGGCCAGGCTGGTCTCCAACTCCTGGCATCAGGTGATCTGCCCCCCCTCAGTCTTCCAAAGTGCTGGGATTACCACACAGGCGTGAGCCACCGCACCCGGCCCAAGAAAACTTTTTTAATGGCACAAATTCCACAACACTTACCTTGACAGAAACATACAAAAATCCACCACAGGCTGTCCACATTTAAAAGCAGGAAATGGGTATGCCGTAGGCCAATTTTTCTGCCCTGTGTCTGCTAGAAAACTGTTACCCGCTAACTTCTGCAGCCTCCCTGGGGAGGTGCTGGCTGTGGGAGATGCAGAGGACACTGTGGTGGCTCCGTCCTGGGATGCAGCAGGCACCGAGGAGCCTCCTGAGATCTTACTTCTGCCGTCACCTGCAGAGCTGCCCTGGCCCTTCGTGTCGGTGGAGGTAGGACCAGGGAATGGAAGCCCAGGCAGGTGCTGGACACCCCCTGGGGAAGCTGTTCCCTAAGTTGGGGTCTGCTGCCTCCTGAGAATGAGCTATCCCCTCATAAGGCCTTGAGACAGACCTGGCAGCCCAGCTAGTGGGCAGGTGACAGCACAGCTACGAGGGACATGCCACTGAGCCAGAGACTCTCATGTCACTGCAGCCTTCAGCCTCACTGATCCCACCTGATCTTTTCTTTCTGTAAAAGTGAGAATTAGACCCCAGAGTCGTGTTTTCCCACTCATTTCAAGCAGTTTCCTGCATGATTATTCCAGTGGGAACATGAAATGCTTGTTGGCAGTTTGTCCAAAGGCTGCTGTTCCCAGCTTTTCTGGAACTTTCTGGATCCATCTCTGGAATTGTCTGGGTCTCTATAGGTCTCTGTTGTTGGTAACTGACACCTTGTGTTGCACATGGACTTCGGAATTGGCTTTGGGCGGACATTGCCTGTCTCCCCGACATGGCTGTCGGGTTATTCTACACAACCGGCTTTTTCTTGGGTTCATTTTGTCTGCAGGAGAGTTTGGGTTTATCTTTCTTAATTTTCAGGAGATGATTTTTCTGCTATACAATCATCTTATTTTTACTTGACATAATTTCTATAGAGAGTGTTTTGGCAGAATTAAAAAATGAAGCCCATGAGATGTATTACTCTAATTGGTCCCATCTCACTTTTAGTCAACATGAGAATTTTTCAGAAAAGCAGTCCTTTTTAAAAGACTGTAGTGTGGGGTGTGTGTGTGTGTGTGTGTGTTGTTTGTGTAACCAGAGTGTTTGGAAAAGTGTGAGTCCAGTTACAGGTGTTCTTACCTGGCACGGGAAAACATCTGTCACAATATTTGTGAAATCTCAGAGCCTTGGCTGTGTGAGTTTGGGTGGTTTCCAAGCAGAACAGGTTGGAAGCTGATAGAAATGGAAGCTGGGCCTCCTGGTCCAATGGGAGGCTGACGCCGCCCCAAAGCACATCTACCCACATCTGCCCCTGCTCCTGCCATCACGCTTGAACACCAGCTCAGGAACCTCCCTAAGAATCATGACTGGTTTCTTAGGAGTTACCAGGTAAACATTCTTCTATAGAGCCCTGTTTCCATTTGAGAACTTGCTGAGCTGAAAACCAGATAGTAAATAAGCGGGTGAGTCAGCAGAGCTACCTTACCCTGCTTCAAAAAGACAGCATGGGGGATTTTCCTGGAATGCTCGGAGTTCATCCACCCATCTTTGAAGGGTGTGCCTGCACCCTGAGTGGGGTTACATAGTACTAACACCACGTAATGTCACGTTGTTCATTACAACAAGGAGAGGAAATTAGCAAAGTGGCTTAATCCTGAAGTGTTGGCCGGGCACAGTGGCTCACGCCTGTAATCCCAGCACTTTGGGAGGCCAGGACGCGTGGATCACCTGAGATCAGTTCAAGACCAGCCTGGCCAACATGGTGAAGTAGATGGAGACATGGTAGTCTCTACTAAAAATATAAAAATTAGCCAGGCATGGTGACACACACCTGTAATCCCAGTTACTTGTGAGGCTGAGGCAGGAGAATTGCTTGAACCCTGTAATCTCAGTTACTTGTGAGGCTGAGGCAGGAGAATTGCTTGAACCCAGTAGGTAGAGATTCCAGTGAACAGAGACCGTGCCATTGCACTCCAGCCTGGGAAACAAGAGCAAAACTCTGTCTCAAAAAAAAAAAAAACATTAGGGCCGGATGTGGTGGCTCATGCCTGTAATCCCAGCACTTTGGGAGGCCGAGGCGGGCAGATCACGAGGTCAGAAGATCAAGACCATCCTGGCTAACACGGTGAAACCCCGTCTCTACTAAAAATACAAAAAAAAAATTAGCCAGGCGTGGTGGTGGGTGCCTGTAGTCCTAGCTACTCAGGAGGCTGAGGCAGGAGAATGGCGTGAATCCAGGAGGCGGAGCTTGCAGTGAGCCGAGATCACACCACTGCACTCCAGCCTGGGCAACAGAGCGAGACTCCATCTCAAGAAAAAAAAATACTAGTATTTCTCTTTAGAAGATTCTAAGTAGAGTGCCAGATTGAGAGAGATGTGAGTGAGGAACAGCACTCTTGGGTTTAAAGCTTGCAGGTATGCATATTGTCTCATTTTAAAATGCTTTCAGTGTGTATAGCCTTTGTAGCTTCCTAATCACCGGCTTTTATTTTTGCTGTGAATTCTTTGTCATGGGAATCCTGCAGGGCAGGAACCTACCGTGTTAGTCTGGGATGTTGCTTCTCTGGGACTGTTCTATATGTTTAAGGAAATGTCTTAATACTTTGGGGCGCTCCTTTATCTAAATAACTGCTCTTCTTTGCATTATTGCGCCGAAGTCCTTTGTGGACTCTGAAAGCTTAATCCATGTGAATACGGAAAATCATCTGCAGGATCTAAGCCTGCTGGAATTAGGCTTTTCTTTCTGACGTACCTAAAAGAAGATGAGATATTCAGATGCAGCCGCTTCCCAGTTTTGCTTTGCAGTGTAAGGTTTAGTCGCCCATCCTCCTGTTCCTGTGACCTCTGTTGCAGTCACTTTAAATTCCAGATTACACACGCCCTTCCCTGGCACACACACCCTTCCCCCAGCCCCCCGCCCCACCACCGCGGGAGTATGAGCGGATCTGTGTTTCGCAGTAATAAGGTAAAGAATGCATTTGGGCTTTGATTCACAACCAGAGAGTCATCTCAAAGCCAGATCTTAGTATTATCAAAGCATCAGGTTTCAGAGCTGGCCCCTTTTTTGGGCTCGACATCCATGGCCTAGGATCACGTGTGGACCTTTTTCTGTTTATCCACGTTTAATTTGTGTTTAGCTGTGCCATGGATTAATGTTTCATCGCGGTGGATTAAGAGTGGACTGACACTGCAGCAGCCTTATTTTGCTTCTGTTGCCTCTCAGGAATCAGTGGCGGGGGTGGGAGCAGCCCTGTCCAGAGGGGGAGACAGTGCTCATCCTAAAAGTACCCTGCTGCAGAAGGGGGAGTATAAACCCGAGCTTTTCAGTGTGGAAGTAAATCCCAGTTGCAGCTTGGGAGGGCTGGATGGAGCAAGCTGCCGGCTTCATCAGTCTAACGAGATGTCACATGGAACAAAGCTTTAGGGGTTTTATTTAGCTCCTAATCCTCATGCTGAGAGAGCCCCGGTCCATGTGAGCACACCAGCTAGGAAGGGGGACCTGGCAGGCTGGGGACAGCCTCCTCTCTGGGACTGAGCTGTAAGGAACGGACCTCTCTGGCTATCATTGGGGAGTGAGGCAAAGTTACCGTGAGTCTTATGTTTTGTCTGCTAAGGTTTCGGAGTATTAATAATTTAGGCCATGCTTTGAAACAGAAAACCCCCAGTTGGTTGTCCCTGCCGTCTCGGAAGGGTTAGCACACAGCCAGGTCTGTGTTTGATGTATGTAATTGAAGATTTATAAAGAAAAGCTTCTCCTCTGCCTCATCCGCAGTCATTTTTTTTCCAATGCCAGTTCCCAGCAGGCATATAAATATTGGTCGTTCTCAGAGCTGGGATGCTGCCGGGTGGTACGAGGGCCCCTGGGAGAACGCCGAGTCCCTGCGGCCTCTGGGGAGGAGAAGCTCCCTGACGTATGGCACGGCAGAGGGGACTTGGTTTGAGCCAAACCACCGACCACAGGACGCTGCCCTGCCCGGGGCCGCCGAGCCCTACCTGTACCAGGAGGCCGTTTATAACTCAGTGGCTGCAAGAAAGGGGTCTACTCCTGACTTCACCTTCTACGACAACAGACAGGCAGTGATGTCTGGTCGCAGCCCCCTGCTGCCACGGGATTACTACAGTGACCCGTCTGGAGCTGCTAGGGTGCCCAAAGAGCCTCCCCTCTATCGAGACCCAGGAGTCAGCCGGCCGGTCCCCAGCTATGGAGCACTTGGCAGCAGAACGTCATGGGATCAAATGCAAGGCCGGTCACCTGCCCTGCAGGATGCCGGTCACCTGTACCGAGATCCTGGAGGTAAAATGATCCCTCAGGGGCAGCGGACACACAGCAGGGCTGCATCCCCCGGGCGGTATGGACGGGAGCAGCCCAACGCCAGGTATGGGGCGGAGGCGCCTGCCTACCCCCCCAGCCAGGTCTTCAGCGACATCGGCGAAAGACCCATTGAGCCTGCCTCTGCCAGACAGGTGGCCCCGACGTGCCTGGTTGTGGACCCCAGCTCAGCTACTGCCCCCGAGGGCAGTACAGGGGTGGCCCCGGGGGCCCTGAATCGAGGCTACGGGCCTGCCCAGGAAAGCATCCCGTCCAAGATGGCTTATGAGACTTACGAAGCTGACCTGTCCGCATTCCAGGGTCCTGGTGGCAAGAGGACCATGCCCCCTGAATTCCTGGCCTTTCTGCGGGCGGAGGGGCTGGCAGAGGCCACGCTGGCAGCCCTACTACAGCAGGGCTTTGACTCCCCAGCCGTCCTGGCTACCCTGGAGGACGCGGATATCAAGTCTGTCGCACCCAACCTGGGCCAGGCCCGTGTTCTGAGCCGCCTGGCCAGCAGCTGCAGGACCGAGATGCAGCTGCGGAGGCAAGACCGGGTGGGCCCCCTGCCCCGGGCGCGGTCCAGCAGCTTCAGCCACCGAAGCGAACTGCTCCATGGTGACTTGGCTTCTCTGGGCACTGCAGCCCTGCAGCCCCAGCCTGCAGGTCCCCTGCAGACAGCAGCCCCCCGAGCTGGAGACCCGGCTCGCCGCCCCTCCAGCGCACCATCTCAGCACCTCCTGGAGACGGCGGCCACCTATTCTGCCCCTGGCGTGGGTGCCCATGCCCCCCACTTCCCCTCCAATTCCGGGTACAGCTCTCCCACCCCTTGCGCCCTGACAGCGCGTCTGAGCCCCACGTACTCCCTGCAGGCAGGGGTGGCCTTGACTAACCCGGGCCCCTCGAACCCCCTTCACCCAGGCCCCAGAACAGCCTACTCCACAGCATACACGGTGCCCATGGAGCTGCTAAAGAGGGAGCGCAACGTGGCCGCCTCTCCGCTGCCCAGCCCTCACGGCAGCCCCCAGGTCTTGCGGAAGCCAAGTGCGCCCCTGGGGCCATCCACCCTGCCGCCAGCCAGCCAGAGCCTCCACACACCTCACTCACCGTACCAGAAGGTGGCCCGGCGCACGGGAGCGCCCATCATCGTGTCCACCATGCTTGCACCAGAACCAAGTAATACATCCTCCCCGCCTGCCCTGCCTGGGGACCTGGGGGGAGCAGGGGGGTGCGGGGTTGTGGAAGTTTGAACATAGGATGGCAAGTCCTCACTCGCCAGGCCACACACACACACACACACACACACACACCACCAAAACAAGAAGGATGCAGCACTGTGACCAGTTGACACGGCTTCTCTTAGGTTAATCAGATTTGTGTATCAGGCCAGATCTGCTGGGGCAGCAGTGCCCTCCTGTTCTTTAGTTGAGGTCGGGTTGATTTGTAGATTTCCCATGACAGTGGTATAACTCAACTGTGTTTCTTGGAGAAACTCAGAAGTCACTCAGAACAGACTGCAGCCTTGAGCTTACAAGGGGTGGCCTTTTCTCTAGTTCACGCTGGGGAGCTTTGGAGAAGGCAGGAATGTTTCATCAAATGCTGGCTCTAAAGCGTGCATCCTCCATTTAGAAGGGCGTGATCGTGTGAAAACGTACCTCTCACGGGTCCGCACGTCATATCGGAGGCAGTGATTACCCACCGTGGAGATGAAAATGTGTGTGTTTGCATACTTGTGGGTTAAACAAAGCAAGATGTTGAAATCCCTCAGAACTCTCTGTTTCAAAAACAGATTTAGTCTCTCATATCAGAAAATACAGTTGGGAATTCCGCTTGCTTGAAGGGAAGAATATATTTCCAAGTCCAGGAAAGGGAGAGTTGATGGTAGGTGGTTTTCTTCCCAACGTGTGCCAGGTGTAATTTATGGCGTGTGTTTCCTTGGACATTGTGGATGAAGTCCTAGGTGGGCGTCCTCAGAACACCATTTAGAATTTTTATTTTAACTCTAGAGTCTTGACCAAAAATTTAAAATGTAAATCAGTTTTCTTCCTTTCAGACATACTTCTTTCCTCCCCGCCTGCCTCCCCTACATAATTCAGAAAACAGAATCCTTTTCAAATGATTTTTTTTTTTCCTGAATAGCTTGTGAAAAACAGGATGAAACAGTAAGATCTACCTTTTTGAAAATAGCCTTGAAGCAACTGTAGGCGGGGACCAAGGCGCCGGACCTCACAGCCCTGCAGAGACCCCCTTAAGTGTCTCTGCCATTGCTGTGTGGCCCTTCTGCTATTAATATTACCTCCTAGAGGTGACCTCCAGGCATTTTGCTTTTTGTTTCCAAGTGGAGACTGAGCAACTGGCCTGATTTTCTGTTTTGTCGTATAGATTCTGGTTTTGTCTCATGGATTTTTTCAAGTCTGATCACATCATTATTTGACTTTCTCGAATACATGTGCGGCAGGAGGGACGTCAGATAATTTTTCCGAGGGCCTGTGCCTGCTCTCTGAGTCAAACATTCTTTCTTTGCAACCAACTAATTTGCATGGCGATGACATTTGTTGCTCCAGTAATTTCATCTGATAATGGCCGGGCTTGCAAAGCGGATCTGAAAACATATTCCTTAATTATGTGTTGCTAAGTGACGGGAGGGTTTGGTCATAATCACAGAAAGATTATCTCCTCACCCAAGTCGTGGAAAGGTTTTGCTGAAGGAGGACCTGTAAGATTGCCTTCTTTTCTTTTCTTTCCTTTTTCCTGTTTATTTTACACTTGCCTTTTAACGAAAACATTCACCGTTATTTGGGTATGGAGTGAGGGGTATTATGTAAGTTGTTTGCAGTGTGATTGTTAACACGATGTTTTGCAGACCGGAGGATATTGATTTTTACTTAATTTGCGTGGCAGCGAGCCAGTGCCAGGGAAGTCTGCAGGCAGAAGCCAGCCAGCAAATCAAATGTCTCTGTTCAGTGATCCACCCCATAGCTGCAGTTTTCCTCCTCGTTCCTTATCGTATGTTCATCGTGGCTTTACTCCCCACACCCTGTCGGGAAGGGGGCAGGGGCTGGCGTCTCTGGTAGTGCTTCAGCTGTGTACAGGGCCGTACATTTTGTGTGGCAGTTTCCGTGGAATCCACAGGCAGATCTGGATCTGTCGGAGCTAGCAGGGAAAGTAGATGGTGTGTGTGTGGAGGATAATGTTTACGTTTCAGGAAAGCACAGGTTGGGCAGTCCCAGTGGCCTCTGGTCCAGGACGCGCGGCTATCTGGAAATCCAGTGTTGCTCGTTCGGGACGCCACCAGCATGAACGCATCTTTGTTCTGGTGCTGCCTAACTCGAGGGCTTGCATCCCATCGGAGGGACAAGGAACTCTCTTCTGGAAGTTGACTCTCTTCCTCCCTTCGGGACAGGCAGTGTTGCCGTATTTACAATAAGGTGGTTTGGGGTTTGGGGATTGTTTTCAGTATCTGTTTTATTTTCGTATGCTTTGGCTATTTTTAACATATGTTTACTTTTTCTCAGTCTATGAACTACCTGCCTTATCTTGGTGGGTTTTGTGCATACACACAATAGGCTCCTTTTTCTAGTCCAGTCCGCTGACCAGGCAGTCCAGAGTGACAATGTGAGGAGGGCATATGCCGCGGGGACCCCAATGCGGCCCACCAGCCCCGGTGACATGGACAAATGGGGGCTCCTCAGGCTCACGTGAGTGGCAGCACCTGGCGGGTGGTGGGGTCAGCTGTCGCTCTCAGGCTGACCTGGCCGGCTATGGCACGAGTCGTGGAGCCCTCCGGCGGTGGCTGCGAGCCAGCAGTCTCCCCGTGTCACGTGCTATCACCCGAGCCCTGCCAGCACCAGATGCAGCGGGGAGCATCAGAAACAACGAATGGGGCTGCGGCCATTTTCATACCTTTGTCTTCACAAAATACAGCCAAGCCTGCAACCTGCACAGGGCTCAGCTCAGGACACACCCTGGGGGCAGAGTTTCAGATGTGAGAAACGCAGTCCCATCCCAAAGAGCCACAAAAAGATCTTTCTGAGCTTTTTCCATTTTCTTCCAGTTATTTTTCTTGATGCAACTGGATTAATGGGGCACACGTGACCCCTGTCTAGTTGCTAAGGTCACTGCCTGAAGACTCTTCAGGATCGGGGGAGGAGCGTGTGGTCTGTGTGAAGGGGCTGTTGAGGCTGATGGTTGTGACAGTTATCTGTCACCAGAGCTGGTCACTCGCATGGCTTCTTTTGGTGTGGCCTTGGTTTCCAGCAACTGGAGGTGTGAACTCTGGTCTCCTGGGTAGAAAGCACCCCCATCAATAATTTTAGCCCTATCTGCATAGAGGGTCTCCCCCATCGGCCCGCACCCCTGCTACTGAGTCCTCATGCAGCCTTGCCTCTTGTTGAGGCTCCCTCTGCACCTTGAGATCTGTGCTGGGGCAGAGGACACACTGCTCTTGAGGGTCTTGACCCTTAAACCTTCGACTGGCTTCCCCTGTGTCAGAGCACAAGGACATTTGGGGGCGAAGTCCAGGGGCTGTGACCCCAGGCTGGCCCTGCAGACCAGCAGAGGGATGAGTGCAGCCCTTCCTGTGTGCTGGCCATGCGGTCCAGCCAGGGAGAGTTGTAAGGGAGCCAGGAAACCTCTTTCTGGCTGCCCCCAGGATCCCCGAGTCCCAGACACAGACCACTGCCCTGGGCAGGGCCCAGCGTGAGCTCGGGGGCTTGTTCACTCCTTCCGTCCTTACTGACCTGTCACCTGCTGTTCCTTCCTTCCTTCCTTCCTTCCTTCCGTCCGTCCGTCCTTCCTTCCTTCCTTCCTTCCGTCCGTCCGTCCGTCCTTCCTTCCGTCCGTCCGTCCGTCCGTCCTTCCTCATTGACCTCTCCCCTGCTATGTGCCAGGCCTGTGACTGGATGTTTGGGGCTCCCAGGTGGGCAAGACCCAAGGCTTGTGTTCAGGTGCTTTCTGGTCTGGGGGCCAGGAAAGGCAATTAATAAAAGGACAGTTACTGTGACTATGAATAGCAGGGACCAGGATGGGGCCTGTGGAGCACCTGGAGCTCCAGGGCTGCCTGGCCACTCCTGTGCTTGGAAGAGCATCCCTACAGCGCATGTGTGTGCACCGGCAGGGATGCAGGAGGAGGGCGGAGCTCAGCACCGCAGCCAGACTGGGGCCAGGGGAGAGGACACCGCCCAGGCTGGCGTGGGGCAGGTGGAAGTGTGTGCGTGAGCTGTCATGTGCAAGGGCAGCTAAGGGCCTGACTGGTGTTTTGAGACTCCCTGTGGCATCTCTTTTCTTGCAAAGTAATCTATACCTGCATAGTCAAAACATTACAACATTATGGAGCCACATAGCCAGGATTCTGCCCCACCCCGGCCTGGTAGAGCCAGAACCTCGGCACAGCCTCCCTTCCAAATCCAAGAGGAGCTGAACGGTTCCCAGGTGCTGACAGCTCAGCCTTTTCTAGCAAAACAGTGAACACACCCGACATCAGTGAGCTCTGCGGGTCTTCCCTTTGGCTTTTGTACTTGATCAGTCATTGGGTTTCATGGCCCGGTGTTCTCTGCATTCAGGGTGCCCCTGGGCAAGTCAGCTGCTACTGGCCTCTGTGCCTCTGAGGCCCTGGTTGTGGCTGATGCTTGACCTCCTGAGCCTCCCAGCCCTTCTTGTGAACTTGCCAGATCACCCTCTGCCTTCTTTGCAGAGCATCAGTGATCGTCCCTCCCTCCCGTTGCTGCCCTGAAGTATTCGCATCTTGGTGTGCCCCCCTTACCAGACTGAACTCTGTGAGTGCCTGAACCTGGCCTCGCCCTTTGTTCATGGAGCTCATTCTGCTAGGCTGAGACTGGGTTTCTTGGTCCCCTTTCAGGCTCCTGGACGTGCTGTGGACCCCAGGAATATGATTTCAGCCCAGGAGCATAAAGTAGTTGAATGCATGTCCCGGAGGAGTGCCACCTGCTTTGTGTTTGGGCAAGTGTGTTGAGTTCTCTGTGCTTCTACTTCTATGTCTGTCAAAGGGGGTAGGTCTTGAACCTGCTTCCTGTGCTTCTGGGAGAGCAGTGAGCAGAGAAGGAAGAGAGTGCTTGCATGTTGAGGTTGGAGCTGCCTGGCCTCAGCAGGGAATGGTGCTTTTCTTGTTGTGGTTGACCCTTGGCCTCTTCTCACACAGGACTGCTGAGGTCCTTGGGGTCTCGGGGGCCAAACTTGTCCCCCAGCTCTGCCTCCTTCACAGCACTTCCTCTGACCCCTTGGGTGTGGATTTCATTCTGTCCATGGAGGACATGGGGTGAACCACACCCATACAACTAGACAGCCCCGCTGTGGTCCTCAGTTTGGTGCAAAGGCTGCTGTCCTAGGCCTCTGTCTTGTTAAAGCTTAGTGAGTCTTTTTTCAAAAGTGGGTATCTGGGCATTTTCTATAAGCCCACATTGCACAGAGTGTGTCCTCCGCGCTGGTATGTGGGTGATTGGACCAGGAGTCTGGCCAGAGAGTAACGTGGGTGCTTGGCATCAGCTGACTGGGGTTGCAAGTCTCAGGCCTTCTGCCTAACAGGCTGGGCTCCTGGCCGCATCTGGAGGGCTCCAAGGGGGAAGAGGTCGACAAACGATTTCTGCTGGGCATGGTGCAGGACTCAGAGCAGGTGGTGAGTGAGGTCGGCGCTTGCTGTTAGTTTGAAGGAATTGACCCATGTTTTCATGGCAGACCGTGTCAGCCAAGACTGCTGCTGGGACCGTGGCCAGCTCTGCCCGCATTCCAGTCACCAGACCCTCTTCTGTATGTCTCCACAGGGCCCGCGTTGACTGGCCTCCTCATGTCTATAGGGGCGTTCCATCTTCTGGTTTCGAAAACAGTTCCACATGGAGTAGGGAGATCTTGACCAGGGGACCCTCTGCTTTCTAGGAAGCAGGTCATGGGGTCATAGCTTCGGTTTCTAGATAATAGTTTTGTGTGACTGTGCGGTCCCCACACCATCCCCCCTGCCCCCACTGAGTGCTCTGAGAACCACATCACACCTGGAGCTCTGTGCATTGCCAAGCTCAGGGCCTCCTAAACCCCTCCAGGGATTATTGCTCCTCTGAATCTTTAAAAGCTGTTGATCTTGGCCGAGGTACAGTTCATATTTTCCTGGAAGGTTTGCAGAGCCAAGGGCATAAGTACCTGAGCAGATTCCACAGACCAGGTGAGTGGCCCCATTTTCACCTGGCCATAAAAAGAACCAACAGTCCCCTACGCTATTTTGCTTTAACTCTACTTTCAAATGTGGTCTTTGCTCTTGAGTGTCTGGTGTCCATCCTGGGGCTCCACAAGTCACATTTCAGCTCTGTCAACCTCAGTGCTTGAGTTGAGGGTCAGAATTCCTGGGTCATGGGGCCCAGGCTTTTTGGTGTCAGGCACACAGTTTGGAAATATTTCTCCCCCGTTCTGTGGTTGTTTTTTTCAGTTTCTTGATAGTGTCCTTGAAGCATAAAAATTTTAATTCGGAGTCTTATGTATTTACTTTGCTTATGCCATTGGTGTCACATCTAAGAAACCATTGCTTAATCGAGGGTCATGAAGATACACTCTTATGTTTTCCTCCAGGAATGTTACAGTTTCAGCTCTGACATTGAGGTCTTGATCTACTTTGAGTAAAGTTCTGCATATGGTGTGAGGTAGGGGTCCCATTCAGCCAGTTGTCCCAGTGTTTGCTTTGTGCTTTGCAGAAGCTGAGCTGTGGAGAGCTGGGCTGGTTAGAGCAAAAGTAGAGCTTCACACCAGACTTCTTACATTTGGAAACTAACATTCTAAGGAAGAGAGACGTATTTTTTTTTTTAAGTGAGAAAGTCAACATATATTAACAGGAAAGCTTTTCAGGTGTTTGGCACAAATGTATTTACCCCTAAGAGCATATGAAGCAAGAATTCTAAAGCTTTTTCACAGATTCCTTGCTCATACGTGGGAGAGGGTTTTTGTTTTGTTTTGTTTTGTTTTTTTAATCCATAACTAATTAGCCCATGTTAGCGATGTAGAAACGAGTGTAATTAAACGTGCTGTTGTCAGGTGTGTGTTCCCCACTCTGAGGCTGGCTTCAACAAAGGGCTTTCTAGTTGTTTTTTACATAAAGGATAAAAAAAACTAGCCTCCGTTCACTTTTCTTGCCCCCTCCAGTGGGAGGGAGGAACTGCTGAAGGAACAGGAAGGTACACTGTAGTTAAATTTAGCCCAACAGCAGCTTTCAGCATGTGAATAAAACAGCTTTTGCCAAATTGTTAGGAGAGCAAAAAATCCAACCTAGAAACACCTGTCCCCATCGAGAGGGTGAGCAGCCCCTTGGAGAACTCATCCCAGGAGGGTTTGCAAATGTCATTGGTACATGGGGCAGCTGTGTGACCATTTGAGGGAGAAGACTGTGGCTGAGTTAGTACCCTGGGTGTGTTCCACCAGAAGGGGCAAGAGTAGGAACCCTGATTCCTGGTCTCCAAATGCAGTTGTGTGGGGTACCAGTGGGGTTGGCGGGGAGCACGTCCGCAATACCAGCTAGATATGAACATGGTGCCTCCTCAGGACTGGTGGGGTGCACCTACCCAGGTGGCCCATGGAATGTGCCTCTTGCCCCTTTGCCAGGGCCAAGGTAGGGGAAACCAGCCTTGAGAGAATCTAGGGCCCTGACTGAGTTCAGTAAATATTAGGATTTGTCACTATTGTAGAGCTTTTTTTGTTTGTTTTTTTGTTTTTTTTTTATTAGACAGTCTTGCTCTGTCACCCAGGCTAGAGTGCAATAGAGCAATCTCCGCTCACTGCAACCTCAGCCTCCCGAGTAGCTGAGCCCACAGGTGCTCACTACCACACCCGGTTGATTTTTATATTAGTAGAGATGGGATTTCTCCATGTTGGCCAGGCTGGTCTCAAACTCCTAACCTCAGGTGATTCCCCTGTCTCAGCCTCCCAAAGTGTTGGGATTACAGGTGTGAGCCACTGCACCTGGCCTATTGTGGAGCATTTGACAAGGATGATCCCCCATCTGAAATCCCAGGAAAACTCTGGACATTCTTCCTCTGACAGGCGCAGAGAGGTCCACCCCCTACCCTGAGTCCTACAGCAGGATGTGGCCCATGCCATGATGATCCCCAGGCACAGTGCCTTACCACAGCAAGGGGAAGTCAACAATGGTATACACTTGGGGAGGAGTCACCAGTCCGAGCTGGAAGCCAAGGTCTGTGTCAGCAAGAGGAAACAGGACAAAGTGGCTGGGCTCTGGAGCAAGAGTCATGACAGGCTCTGGAGCAGGAGTCATGATGGGCTCTGAGGCTCGCTTCCCATGGGTAACATTGGGGTGATGGTGCCCACCCCACCTGCCCCCAGGGCTCTGAGAACTGCTTCACACCAGAGCTGTGTGCACGGCAAGCTCAGGGCCCCCAGCTGGCTCCACGCGCACCTGCTGGTGCTTGCCTGGCTCTAGCTGCTGCCCTCAAGACCACACCTGCATCCGAGCTGCTCTGACTGCAGAGCCAAACTCCTTCTCCTGGATCATGCTGCTGCCTGGGAGAGTTCAGGGAATTAATTCTCCCAGTGAAGAGCAAATGCCATTCTTCTGTGTGATTAAATGGAATGTAAAATGTTCTTTGGACCTAAGAGGATTTAAGCTAGCTCTTGGGAATGGCTGTAACACACACAACGGTAAAGTTTTAATAAATGGAAAAGTAAATGTAGGAAAAGGTGAGGGAGGGTGGTGGGACCAGAACACAGCGTCCCCTGCAGTCCTGTACACAAGGATAGATGGGAATTCTGCTCTGAGCTTCCTAGCAAAGAAAGAGGGAAACTGATCACGTAGAAGAATCACACTGTGTAAGATGGGACCGATGAACCCGTTGCTCAGAAGCAGAGGTGAGTTTCTCCTGCCTTTATTGCCTCTCCAAAGAAGCGGCATCAGCGCTAGTTTGCGGTTTCTTTCTGGCATTACCTCCCTGCTCCTCACCACCTTCCTCCGCTGCCCGTCGACAGCCTCCTGTGTGTCACCTTCGAATTTCACCAGGGCCTCATCCTAGTTGAAGCTGTTAAGCTCTTCTTGCACTTGGCTGGTGCAGTCAGCTGTTCTTTGGCACTGACTTCCCTCGGGGTTCCCACCTCCTCTTCTGACCCAGCCTCATTAAGGGATTGCATTCAGGGATTTTTCGTGGTGGAAGGAAGCTCTGCCTGCGGAGCTGAATGATGGCACCAACCGCCCAGCGCAGGCCAGTCCATTCCCCTTCCATCCACAGTGCTTAGAGCTGACCTCTGACCTCTCAACCCAACACATTTCCCCACTGGGGATTTGCCTATTAGATGCTTTGTATATGAAGGAATAAATATGCCTTTGTGATGGGTTCTAGTGTTTTCCTGTAAACTGGGCTCTGAGCCTAGGATGCTGTAGAAGTTATTAGATTTTAAGAAAAAGAGAAGAAAGAAGAATGGAGGCGGCGTCCAGCCAGCTGTTGTGCTGAGAATGTTCACTTCCTGGCTGTGAGCTGGGCCTGGGCACAGCGCTCTTGGCCCCTGGCCTGCCGGACAGCAGTCCTTGCTGATCTCTTTCCTCTTGGGTTTTAGGACCACTCGCAAAACAAGAGTGTGCTGTGAGCGTGAGGCTTCTCCCTCTCCTGTCTCAGCCTTGGCTGCCATAGCTAAGGAGGAGGGTGTTATTTTGCTTTTGTGGACATTCAGCCTGAGAAATATGGTGAGAAAATTAAGACTGGCACTGCCAGGCTACGGGCTACTCAGGGTCCTTTTGCCAGAGGACGTGTTGTTCATTTCTCTGGGGCACTGGTGGGATTGGTCCATCCGATTCCAAGGGAGAAGCCAGCGGCCGGGGCAGCCATCCAGAGGGCTCCTGGTCCCGGCACTCACGGGCAGCCGTCCCCTCGGGCAGGACTTGATGGTGACCCCTGGAACTTGGCGGTGGCGCTCGGCTTGCTGTGGGTTTATGGAACATCCAAGGCATTTGCCCTCTTGGTTGCTGCTACTTCCTGTACCTTGGAGGGAAAGTCCCTTGGGGCACTGGGAAGGGCGGGCGCGGCCTCATGGCCTTCCTCAGCCTGATCGGGACCCGACCTCGCTGCACTCTGACCGTCCACTTCCCCCTGTCACCCCGGGTGGTGCTTAGAGCCCTTTTGTGAGGTGCAGGGACCCTGGTACCCAGCGCACAGTAGGCGCTGTCAAACTTCCACACAGTGAGAAGTCAGGCTGGACCGTCCCGTGCCATCTTGGGTTGCCTGTGGCCTTTTTAGATTTCTGCAGAATCTCACCCAGCCTTGTGCGTGCCCACACTGGACACGCCACCAGCCCAGCACCCAGCCTCGAGTGTGGCCGGTGAGGAAGCGTGCAGCAGCTGGCCTCTCGGCTAGATTCCTCTGGCAACCATTCGTTCTTTTCTCATCTCTATTTTCTCTTATTTTTCTCAAACATCCCCTTCTGTTGTTGTCAGGGGCACATTTTTAGAACTTGAGAACTGTTCACCCAACACCTCCACCAGCAGTGCCCACGCAGCGGGCGGGCAAGGCGCCTTCTTGGAAGTGCTTTGGGGACCCAGGGAGCCCGGCTGTGGCCCCAGCAGGGCAGGGGAGGATGGCCGGGCCACACCACGGACCGCACAGCAAAGGCTCCGTTTCAAGAACAGATGTCGCGTTTCCTGCTTGTGGCCTGTGGGGTTGCCACTGATTTTTGCCTTGATATGAAAACCAGCAATGCTGCTTTTCCATCTGGGCCATGGCTCTTCTGGGGACAATGCAGGACTCGAAGAGAAGCTAATGGCCTTGCTTGGGCAGGGATGAGTAGTTCTTTCTTTTGTGTTGGTCACTTCCTGGCAAGCAGGGTGTCTCACCTCGCTGGCTGGTTGTCTAGCACCATGAATCCGCTGCCTGGGAAGTGAGTCTCCGAACAATCACAGCGGGATTGACCACGGAAGTTTCCCCCGCGCTGCTCTATGAAGCTCCCTCGGGCTCTGGTCACTCAGACCGTCTGTCAAGGGATGTGGAGCACATTTTTTTTCTCTACCCAAGGAAATAGATATATGGTAGCTGGTAAACACCCTCCACGCCGCAGAGTATCTTCTAGGAAAACTGCCTGGTATGGGGAGCTTGGGTTGACGAACGCTCACTTTTCTTGGTTTTTATTCTCTTGGGGGTGAGACCTGATGATTGGCCCTTCTCTCCAGTTACTACTGAAAAGGACAGAAGGGTGTCCCTACCCGGCAGAGCGGCTGCTGGTGGCTCAGAGAGAGAGCCTGGATTCTGAGCAGCCGTGGTCACTGGTCTTAGGCACCACAACTCAGAACTGGGTGAAACTCAGCTCCCCAAGCTCATTCTTCCCGAGACTTTAGGGGAAGGGCTTCCTTCCAAGTTAGTGCTTTCTGGAGGCCTGGTGTTCCCATCTCGGCAAGCCCTGCCTGGCCAGAGGCCCACGGGGTCAGGCATCTGAGGCACAGAGCGTTTGGGCCACTTGCCAGGGAGGCCCCCGAGAGGTTGCTTCCTGTAAGGAAGGTCAACCTCGTGTGCATTGAATCTCGCATTAACCCTCTTAGAGGCCAGTGTTGAGGGCCAAGCTGACATAGATCCATTTCTTGGACCAGGTGTTTGTTTTTTCAATTAATTTTTAGAGCTGAGTCTCACTCTGTCACCCAGGCTGGAGTGCAGTCACACACTCATAGCTCACTGCAGCCTTGAACTCCTGGGCTCAAGGGATCCTCCTGCCTCAGCCTCCCAAGTAGCTGGGACTACAGGCATGTGGCACCACGCCCAGTAAATTTTGTAGAGATGGGATTTCACTATGTTGTCCAGGTTAGGACAAGGTTTCTTATCACCAGGGCCGTGAATGCCTGCTGGGGCAGTAGGACACTGTGACAAGGACCATGTGTCCCTGCATCCGGCTTGGGGAGTGGGGCCAGCACACACAAGTTGCTATCCTGTGGCATCTTGGACTTGCTTGGATGCGTCCTTCTGTTCTCCGCGGTTCTGATGACAGTTACCACAATGATGCCTCTTAGGCTGCAAGATCCAGAGAGACACCCGGAGGGAAACAGCGCATGCCTCATGTGAAGAGCCGCAGGCCCTTGGTTCTTGATTTTGTGTGCCTGGTTGATAGATAAAACAATCACATTCCCGCAGTAAAAGAGAGAACTTTAAGACCTACCTCAGCCTGCCGAGGCAAGATCACCCGTCTGTTTCCGAGGGCCAGGCCTGATGATGTCTGTCTATCTGGTGTCCAGAGCTTGTTGAGTTGAACCAATCCAACAGGTGGTTTGCAGTGTGGTGGGCGCTGGGGTGGCATGCTTGGTCTCGGGTGTCAGGCCTGAGTTTGAGTCCTGACTCCATCCCTTACTCGCTGTGTGACCCTGGGCAAGTTCCGCCCACCTCTCAGTCTCCATTACCTGCTGGGGAAATGGCAGCGTCTATGGCACAGGGTTGTCTGCAGGGTGCAACAGAAGTGACCGTGACCATCTTTCTAAATGGGACAGGCTCTATTCCACCGTCATGATGCCCAGCGTATGGTATAAAGAGCTGACTGTTTACCATCCCTTTATTACCTGAAACTCGACTCCTCGTGTGTTTGCCTTCTTGGGTGCATAGGTGATTTTATTGCTGCAATAAAGTATTGAAAACCAATTGAGGAAAAGAGGCTGACGGCAATGGGCCAGGCACCAGACTCCAGACTTGTATTTTACAGCTTCAGGCATTTCCAGGTATTTCCCCAGCTTCCAGGCACATCCTGGGAAAGTCTGGTGTGTGTCTAACTGCTGTGGCACAGAATGCACCTGCCCACACAGGGTATGTGAAGTGGGGGTGTCCCAGGCGGCCCTTTGGCTACAGGCAGCCGATTTTCATTACAGGTGAGACGGAGCAGACGGTGGGCATTCTCGGTGGTCTTTCCAACAGGCTCCAGACCACCTCACAACTCGGAGCTTGGGCCCTTGAATTGAGAATCTCACTGTGCAAGAGCAGTGGGCTGGAACCACATGCTGGCAGCTGCCACCCTTGGGACAGAAGGCCCATCGCTGACCTCACAGCCCTCGTCATAGTCATAGCATTCTTTGCTGCTGGCCAGCAGCTCGGAGAGGCGAGGTGGGCAGCTCCCGGGCGGGAGTGAGTTAGGTGGTCCTGGCTTTGACGAGTGAGTTCACCAGAGTGAACAGATAGTCCCAGGGGAGCCCCTTTTTGTCCTTGGAAGGTTTGCGCTTCTTAAAATTTAGTCTTTTGGCCGGGCGCGGTGGCTTGCGCCTGTAATCCCAGCACTTTGGGAGGCCGAGGCATGCGGACCACCTGAGTTCAGGAGTTTGAGACCTACCTGGCCAACGTGGTGAAACCCTGTCTGGGAGGCTGAGGCAGGAGAATCACTTGAGCCCAGGAGGCGGAGGTTGCAGTGAGCCGAGATCGCGCCACCGCACTCCAGCCTGGGCAATAGAGTGAGACTCCATCTCAAAGGAAGAAAAACAATTTAGTCTTTGGTGATGCCCTGAGGCTCATCTCTTCCACAGAGGCTTGGAGGAGCAGCCACATGAGCGGGGTGTGCAGAGGCACAGGCAGGTGGGGGTCTGACCCAAGGGCACATCTGACCTTGGCGTGCCGGCAGGAAGAGAACAAGTAGTCCTGGAAGATTCCACCGGAACTGTTTATTGGAAAGGGGACTCAGATGATGTGTGTTCCCCTCCAGAGTGGTGGCTGAGAGTGTCCCCATCCTGTGCATAAGATCCTGACTGCCCGTCCCTGCAGGGACCGTCCCCGTGTTGGGAAGCAGGAGGGTATGTTGCAGAGCCTCACCCAGTGGGAAGCCAGAATCCTCACTCCTTGCTCCTCCAGCTTGGCTGTTGCGCCAGCTTCTATCCCCACATCCTGTCCTCCCTCCTAGAGCCCAGGGACCACCCATGTGAGGCTGGGACACTGGGGAAATCTCGCACACGTAGCGCGTCTCACCAAAAATAGAAGCAGAGCCTCACGTCCTTGGCTGCTTCGCTGTGGGAATGCCTTCTAAGGCACCGTTTTTGGTGATGTCCCTTTACGGATGTTTCAGGCCCAGCGAGTCAGCAGTGTCTGCGTTCACACGGGCTGGGTGGGGTTGTTGGATCTGCCCCGGGTGGCTGGCACCTGCTTCCTCAGGGCAAAAATTCACCCCAGAACGTGAGCTGCTCCCAGGGATAGGTGAAGGTGACGGAGCCCGAACACTCAACACCACAGTCAGCCAACAGGACAGTGTCTGGGCTTCCAAAAAGCTACCAGTGCTTAAAAACGCTCTCAAGCACCTAACGTCACTCTTGGTTTTTTTATTTTAAGCTGTGTTACAAAACGAGAAAATACCTGTCACTTTCCTGTGTTCAGGGCCCCGTGCTCCTCTGTTCAGCATGGCGCTCCTCTGTTCAGCATGGCGCTCCTCTGTTCAGCATGGCGCTCCTCTGTTCAGCATGGCGCGGACACCGCGGGGTGCGGGCTGCAGCTTCCCCGGGATCGCCGAGGAACCTGTCGAAGTGGCTGCACGTGCTTGTCTTTCTAGGGTTGTAGACGAGCTTTGTTTTCAGGGGGTTTGTATTTTGTGTTTTTTTCTGAACTTGATAGTGTGGTTCTAGACATCTCTTTCCAACCGTGGAAGATACCACACATACTCCTGGTTATTAACATGATCACCCAGAAAGCTTTTGGGGGCCAGAGAACATGGCCCAGGCTCTGGGGAGCAGCAGACTGCACCTGACTGGCTGGATAAAGACAGGGGTACCTGGAGCCTCCTGCCTCGCCAGCTCTGTGTCCAGCTGTCACCTGAGCTACAAGGGAGATTACCTGGGAGCCTCTCACATGTCACATTGTGACTCATTCAGATACATGTTTTATTTAAGAAGCAAATCTATTTATCAAGGTGTTCCTGTGGCCATTTCTTCACCAAACCTCCAGCTGACTTTGCAGAGAATGCCAAACTCAGAAGCCGAGGAGGAGTTTAAAGCTAGGTTCCCCACGGGGCACCTCCAGCCTTCTGGGGAGCCCACTTGCTGTGGGGCACCCTAAACAGCACAGCCCCTGGGTGCTCAGAGGCCCTGGTGAAGCTGGATTTCCCAACACTCAGTCTTTTCCTCCTTACAGAAAGGCGGGGGGAACTTGAGGGATAATTCACATGAACCCTTTGCCATAAACCCTTTTAAATTGTTCGCAAGTAAGAGCCCAACTTTGGAAGACTAAGATCCTGGTGTTCTCAGTGTGAGGAGTGCGCTGGCTGAATATGCAGCAGATTGCGAGCTTTTTCCTACCTGATTGTACCTCACTGGAGAAAATATGGATAATCCCTATAGCTGCTAAGGATGTACACAGTGACGGCACAGCCATCACCAGTTTCTTTTTTTTTTTTTTTTTTTTTTTTTGAGACGGAGTCTCGCTCTGTCACCCAGGCTGGAGTGCTGTGGCCGGATCTCAGCTCACTGCAAGCTCCGCCTCCCAGGTTCCCTCCATTCTCCTGCCTCAGCCTCCCGAGTAGCCGGGACTACAGGCGCCCGCCACCTCGCCCGGCTAGTTTTTTTTTGTATTTTTTAGTAGAGACGGGGTTTCACCGTGTTAGCCAGGATGGTCTCGATCTCCTGACCTCGTGATCCGCCCGTCTCAGCCTCCCAAAGTGCTGGGATTACAGGCTTGAGCCACCGCGCCCGGCTCATCACCAGTTTCTAACTTGAGAAGGTGTACTTCATTCTTTAAATTCCCCAGCACTCACTTTATACCACGCTGCTCTCTCATTCTCTCCTCACTCTGTCTTCCAGTGCCTGGTTCAGGCTAGTCCTTGTCCAAGGTTGAGTTAAATCATTTTCAGCTGGGCCAGGTCTTCAGCAGCTTGGTGTGTGTGATGCCACTCCAGGGCTGAGGTCCTGGCTTCAGGAAGAATGTGGGGATCGATTAGTGATGTCTGCTGTGAATGCAGAAAGAGAGATAAGTGTTGCGCATTTGCATTGCATGGTGGGAGGAGGTGTGTGCACATGAGCCGGGCAATCTGTTGGGGGTGTCAGGTGACACTTAAAACTTGAGGACTGGGTTCTCCTTTCTAGGGGAGCACATACTACCTCTACATGACTGAGACTGTAAAATGAAATCGCAGCCTCTGGGAAGCTGGGCAAGGAAGTGGACGCAGCATTGGGACAGCTTCCCAGAAACAACGCAGAGAGAAAGCCCATTTGCCAAATGAAAAAGCAGATAACAACGTAGAAACAAAGCTGAGATTTCCAATAGCAGTTGCTTTCTTTTTTTTTTCTTTTTTTTTAACCTTAAAATAGTGCCACTCTTAGCAACACAGATTTTCTTCCAAATCATGCCTTGAAGCTGCTCCTGGAGCCACCGGCTCATCAGCAACCTGCTCCTGTGGTCCTTCTTGTGAAAGGCAGAGGGGAGATGCCTGTTTCCCACAGTCTTCTCTGCAGCTGCCGTGGGGGCGGGCACCTTCCCGGCTGCTGGGGGCACAAGGAGGGGGAGTCACCGTGGCTTGCTCACATTCCAGATCAGCCAACTGCAGAACATTTGTTGTTGTTTAGATCCCACGTCTGACGGTTTAGAACAGCTTTTATAACGTGGTTAAACATGTTTACAAAGCAAGGGAGGCATCTCTTACCTTGACAACACGAGGCTCCCACAGACCGCCTTCCCCTACTCAGAGCTCCACAGCCCTGTGTGCTGGCCTGGCCTGTAGACCCATTGAGGCAGCTGTGTTTACAAGTTTAATGCCAAGTGTCTGAGAGGCACTTGCGTATGTCCCAGCATCAGTATCTGGCCCCCAGCTTGGCCCTGTCACAATTTTCAGTTTAATATTGTAGAAACCCAAGCCTCTGAAATAATACTCTTAGCAGACCTTAGTTCTGATTCTGTGTCTGGCTTTCTAGAAATCAGGTCTGCTGAGCTTAGCCAGTGAGGATCAGGTCATGCTGGATTGCAGAAAGCGGCCATTTAGTTGGGGAACAGGCTGCATTTAAGAGGAAGCTTTTCTGAGGGTGGTGGGATATTAAGTGGGGCTTCCTTGGAGGCAGGCGGGGCCTCATGTACGGCTCTGTTGGGTCCTTCCCTGTCCCACCCGGGCCTCTGGAGTTTGTGTGGTTTTGTCTCCTCTTTCTACCTGGATCATTGTGCATGAGGCTGGGTGCCACACCGGCTGCTAGGCTCGCCTGCCTCCCAGGCCACCTGCAGGTCATAGGGGCTGATGAAGCCTTGAATGGCTTGGCTGTGTTTGAAATGTTTGTTCCTTGGTGCCGTAAAGAAATAGCACTTGAACATAAATGTAATTGATTTAGTAAGGCCGTTTTCATTTCCTGCAGAAAGGGTACACTCGCCAGCAGTGTTGCCACGCGAGTACACCGAACAAAGGAGACGGGGCCATTTATGACCTGAGGCGTCCACCCTGTGGCTGTGTCCGGCTTCCATTGGCTGGAACGGGACCTCACATGCTGTATTTGTCCTGACTGGCTGGCAACTTAGAACTTTTTAAAAGAGGCAAAGGTAGAGGGAACAAAGGAAGGAGGAAGTAACTTGTGGAATGTTGAGAAAGGTAAAAAAAAAAAAACTTTTAAATAAGGAAGAGAAACAGGCTATGACCTCATGCTTGCTTGGACCGGTATAAGCATGCCAGGGCAGATATTTAGGCTAAATTGTGGGAGCTAAGAACACAAAGTACATTGATTTCCTTACCACGGCTAGCAGATATTTGAGAATGTTAGCACAGGTCTTTGAATACATTTTGCCTCTAAGAGAAGTTACTATTTATTCCTCCTAATTAGACGGGGAGGAAAGTCTTTGAAGAGGAACCTTCTTTACTTTTTACAGCTGGGAGCTGCTTGCAGCACTCTGAATGACGCCTTCTGTCGCGATCTTTGGAAGGCCTGCCTGGATCTCCCGTCTGTGGAAGGATCCAGGTACTTTTTACAGTATCTGTGTTAGGGCAGCTGGTGACGGCACTTGGCAGATTCCAGCAACTACCTTCATTCCACAGAGGCTCCCTCCTGCAAGGCCACTGCTGTGACTCTGAGCAGTGGTTCTTCTCGTGAATGTGACGGCTTCTGTCAGCCCTACGATTGCAACCTGCAGGGGTTTCATGGGGCAACCCTGGGGTATGTGGCCAACGTCTGTCCTTGGGCAGCCGCAGCCCCTGTCAGGAACAGGAACTGCCACCCTGAGCTCCCACCAGTCTGGCACTGGTGTCTTAAGACTGCTGCGGTGTCAGGAAACTTCCATAAAATCTAGTGAGTTGTAAAAAAGAGGCCAGAGCCGGCCAGGCACCGTGGCTCATTGTCTGTAATCCCAGCATTTTGGGAGACCGAGGCGGATGGATCACCTGAGGTCAGGGGTTTGAAGCCAGCCTGGCCAACATGGTGAAACCCTGTCTCTACTAAAAATACAAAATTACCCAGGCACGGTGGCACGTGCCTGTAGTCTCAGCTACTTGGGAGGCTAAGGTAGGAGAATCACTTGAACCTGGGAGGCGGAGGTTGCAGTGAGCGGAGATCGTGCCACTGCACTCCAGCCTGGGCAACAAGAGTGAAACTCTGTCAAAAAAAAGAAAAGAAAAAACAAAAAGGCCAGAGCCATCCTTTGCCTCGTATGTCAGAAATGGTCATTGCAGCTGCTTTGCTTTGGGTGGAAGCCTAAAATCCTGAAAGCGACAAAACCTTTCCCTTGGGGTAGTTTGTCTTGAGCTTCAAGCAACAGAAACCCATTTAGATCATTTTTAAATAATGAGAATTTCTGTTGAAAGGATGTCGGCTTAGCTCACACAATGTCTAGAAAGACTGGAAAATGGGTCTCAGAAACACTGCAGGCAGCTTTCTGTGGCAGGATCCGTCCTCCTCCTTGGTGACTGCTCAGGAGAACATCCCATTTGCCTTGCATGGTACTGAGCCAGGAGGTCAGCTCCAGGCCTGTCCGCCTGTATCCGAGAAAGCAGCAGCTCCCCACAATGAAATGCAGTGTTTTCCAGCTCCGAATCCTCCCGGCATCCTCCCTGAGATCTCCCTGACTTAGGATCTGTGAGATCTGCGGACTTGGATTTTCCCAAGTGTCTGGTTACTGTTCACAAAACTCCAGCAACTTGGCCTGGTGTTGCCTTTGTTTTTGACTGAGCATCTCTCATTTCACAATTATTTATTGCAGCTGCACCTCTAAGCAATCCCAGGCCCAGGGATGGGCGTCGGTACTGGCCTCGAGCTGGTGCACAGCGCATCCCGGATGGAGGGGCGGGGCCGCACGGGTGCACACGCAAGCCTGAAACCAGATAGTAATTGATACCAGGGGGGCCGGTAGGGCTTTGTGCTCTACACAGTTAATGTGGGCAGGCTGTCAACAGGAAGGCACTGATGTCGTTTCCCCGATGTGTCCAGTTGCAGCTGGAATTGTCCTGAAATGGACAAGGCAGGTTTACTGGTGGGAGATGGTAGGAAGGAAGAATAGCACATAGAGGGCACCAGGGCCCTGTGAGCCTTGTCCCCAAGTGTTTCCTCATACCTCGTGCTTGCGCACCATGGTACGGGGCCACCCTGAGCTCTGATTCCTGGGCTGTGAAGTGGGAGGAACAGCAGCCCTGTAGGACTCCTGTCAGCCTTGTGGTCTGTCTGCATGGAAAAGGCCTTCAGCTGGGCATAGCAACTGGAAGCCTTGGCTTTTTATCATAAAGCCCAGTTCTCAGGAAGCCCTCGTTACCTACTGTGCCTTGGGCTTTCTCCTCGCAAATTCCCAATCCTCCCACCCCACTGGGCCTGGGGACCCCACATCCCTGAAAGGGTCATGTTCCATCTTAATGTATATGAATCTTACTCTATGTGTCAGTTACATCCTAATGTGTTAAAAACTTACTCAAATTGTCAGAATCCTGAAACAGGTGTCAGGAATCCTGTGTGAGGTAAGATGGGGGATCTGTTTGCACCTTCATCTCTCCATATGAGATCTTCCATACGAGATATTCCAGGAACCTCTGCCCCAGGCTCTGGCAAGGCAAGCCTGTGGGGGCAGCGACTGCCATGCAGGGGCTTGAATTTAAGTCCAAATTCTCTGGTGTGTAGGTGGACAGTTTCCTTCTGGGACTGAAGGGGCACATGGGAGATGGTGCTTTCCTTTCTAGAGCAAACCTTGGCACTGTCCCAGCTAAGCGCTTGCGCTCAGGGCTGGGAGTCTCCCGTGGCCTCCATATCCCTGCACCTCATGCAGGACACCTCACCCACTCCCAACCCCCCACCTCCGGCCGTCGTGCCCGGCATCTTTTCCCAGCATGGGAACCCATTTGCTTTTCTCTTTTCCCACCTTGCCATGAAGGACCTGCTGCCAGGATTCGAGCCTCAGACCTTGGACAGGTCTCTTGGGCCATCCTTAGGCATGCTCTGCGTGCCGGCCATCAGGGAGGGTAAAGGGTGGGTTTCACCAACGAGAAAGGCAGCGCGTGTCGGGGAGGAAGCCGATCGCTAGGCAACCTGGAGTTGGTTACCCTGGTAACGGATCCATGCACTGATGATGCTATGGATGGACATCTTGTGACAATGGCCTCTCAGGCTCCCCAGATGCATCGGCGGCTCTGGATTCCCACCTTGCGCCCAGCGTGGTTTTCCTGTGTGGCTCCTGTTTAGTGGACAGCTTGGATTTCTTATAATCAGGCACTGTCTCCAGTAACCATCTTGCCAGCACCCCTGAAAGTGAAGTTGGGGTGTTCCTCACCCTGCAGGAGCGATAGCCTGGGGGATGAGGCCAGGACTGCCAGGCCCCACAGGATTGTGCCCTCAGACCTCAAGTAGGGGGCCAGAAGAGTCTACTGAAAGAGAAAGAATCTTTTGGAATTTGGTAGTTGCACCATTTTCTTAGCAGCAGAGAGGCGCCCAGGTGGGAGCCATGTGTGTCGGGTTCCTTGTCGGGTGACGGTGCTGTTGTGGACCCCGCGGATGAGCTGAGGGGGCATCCAGCTTTCTGCTGCATACTTCCTGTCCACCCATACGGGTCGTGGGCTGGCGAGGACGTGGGGGCGTTGACCCTCGTCCCTGCCTTATTTTCCCCCCGCCCTGCCCTGTTTTCCTGGTGCAGATTCATGCGGACACCCCGCTTTGGGGACCTGGGCATTGGGGCAGCAGCAGGAGTGACTGGGTGCACGTGTGCCCTTGGTGTCTGAGCGTCGGGTGCGGCTGCCTCTCAGGGCTGAGAAGGACTACGATTTCTCCCAGCCAGGGGTGGCAGGAGAACTGCACACAGCTTGGGGGCCATGCAGGGCTGGCTGTGGCCCTGGCTCCCCCAGCCCATTCTTCTGAGGCTGGGACAAAAGCCTTTTTTGTACTTTGTGTTCAAAGAGACGATTGTCCCAAGGCCCAGTTGCGGGTGCCCTGGGCCGTCCCTCCCCAGCACCGTGTCTAGTCTTAACAAGACATAGGCTCCAGTGGAGGGGGATTTTCTTCCTCGGCTCCTTACTAGAGTGTGTGGCTAACTGAATATGAGCCCTGGTGGTCCAGCAGGAGCCCCCCATGGCTGGGGTCCCGATCACCGTCCCCACCAAGTGGCCAGATTGGGAACTACCAAGAGCCCTTGAGGAGGTTAGGGCTGGAAGGTGGCAGCCACACAGATGAAGCTGGCCTTTGCGGAAGACTCGTGCTTTTGTTTGTGGGAGCCTGAGCCTGCTGCCTTGTGGTCAAAGGCCAGCGATTCCAGGAATGTCGCACCTTCCTGGTTGGGTTACCCATGGTGGGTCACCAGGCTGGGCGCAGCCTGGAGCAGCGGCCTGAACCGGCCCGGCCCGCCTCGGAGGGAGGGAGGGAGGGGACAGGGATGTAAGGCCGCCATCAGGGCTGATCTGGACATCTGAAAGCTTGATGAGCCCCAGAGCTTTCATCTGAGGTTGAAGAGTTCTAATTTGACAGGAAAAGAGACATTGCCCCTTTCTGGCATCTCAGCGGATTGCACCTCTGGAACTCAGATGCCGTTCTCTTGTATCCAGGGTGTGGGTCGTGAAGATCTGAGGTTTGGGCAGATGGACCTACAAAATCCAAGGATGGATTTGAAGGGGGCAGTTTTTCTTGGAGAAAATGCTGCTTCTCTGTCTCTGAGGTCTTGAGAGCCGGCTGGGTTTGCTGCACAGAATAGCGAGAGAAAAGAGGCCCTGGGGCTCTCGCTGCGTCCTGGGAGGGCCCTGCAGGGTGTCTGCCCTGTGTGTGCACGGGGCGCAAGCACGTGCCTCTGTGGTGTGGCAGGTGAAGGCCTTCCACCGCTCTGCTGAACATCTAGGTGCAGCCTTGCTGGTCCAGATGAAGTTGCTAGAGAACTTGGACTTGGACTTGTGGGAAGGACCACTGGGGCCCTTCCTGGGGTCACCCCTGCCCCTCTGCCCTCACAGCTGTCCCTTCACCTTGTTGGCAGCACCAGGAAGTCTGTCAGGATTAATATGATGGCTCTGGCCTGTCTAGAGAGCTGCTTGCTGTGTGGTCCTTTGAGAAGTTTGCTCTCCTGAGCCCCCAGAGGCCTCCTGCCCTCAGGCATACCTTCCCTGCCCCAGACTCACCATTTCTTCCCACCTAGCGCAGGTGAGAAGGGCTGGAGGAGCCTGCCCAGGGCACTTGTTTGTGCAGGGCCTCTCCAGGAACGCCTTACCCCCTGTCACATTGTGCGAGGGCAGCTGGTGCCGGTGCAGGTGGGGAGGCACGTGGCGTGGGGGCCCATCTTGTGCTGGACTGTCCTGTGCTGGCCTCGGGGCCCCATGGTCCTGAGGCTCTTGGGACTATGGTCTGCTGGCAGGGAAGCAGCCGTGTGCATCTCCAACCAGAGCCGCAAGCAGATCGGAAGTGGGGATGGGGGCCCCCGTTCGTGACGGTGGCTCGCCGGGAGGTGATGCAGGTGGAGGTGGGGCCCTCGCTGCTCCGCCGCCCTCACTTGCCCAAGCCCTGCCCACGGTGATGAGTGGGGAGCCGCCCCTCCAGCCACCCACCCACTGTGCTCACCCCTTCCCTCCTTGCAGGTATCCGCCCCCAGATCATGAACGGCCCCCTGCACCCCCGCCCCCTGGTGGCGCTGCTGGACGGCCGCGACTGCACTGTGGAGATGCCCATCCTGAAGGACCTGGCCACTGTGGCCTTCTGTGACGCGCAGTCCACACAGGAAATCCACGAGAAGGTGGGCCCACCCTGCCCGGCCAGGGGCTGCCCTGACCTTGGGCAGTTTCCTCCCCGGCCCTCCCCAGCATCCCCCCATTAGGTCGCCCCGAGTCACCAGCAGGCCCCAAAACCTCTGTTCCCTGCTTTCCTACTGAACTCCTCTGCCTCGGGTTCAAGGGCAATAGGGCCAGGAGACCAGGCCCAGTGGTGCCGGTGGGCTGCCCGGGGTGGGGCTCCGACCCTGTGCTCTGTTCCCACGCAGGTTCTAAACGAAGCCGTGGGTGCCATGATGTACCACACCATCACCCTCACCAGGGAGGACCTGGAGAAGTTCAAGGCCCTGAGAGTGATCGTGCGGATAGGCAGTGGCTACGACAACGTGGACATCAAGGCTGCCGGCGAGCTCGGTGAGTGCGAGGCAGCGCTGGCCGCCTGGAGTTGTGCGAGCTCCGTGGGCCCTGCTTGGGTGGGCTCGGAGAAGCAGCTGGAACTGGGACCACAGAGCAGCCGCTTCTGGCTGTAGCAAGGTGGCTGCCTGCAGGCCAGGCTGTGGAGCACCTTGCCGGCCCTGCCTTCACATGGCGCAGGTAGGAGTGTCCCTGCTGGCTCCTGTGTGGGGTCTGCTGGGCTGTGATGATGCATCTCTGCCCTCAGGGCAGCACCGAGCTGCTGCTGGCTCCGTCTGGAAACACCCAGTGCCACCTCCAGAGGGGAGAATGCGACTGGCCGTGTGTCCCCTAAACCACACTTGCCGGGTGCATCCCCTAAACTACCCCAGCTGGGTACACAGCCCCAGACCCCTGTCCACACAGGAACGGGGCCTCCCGCTCTGGGAGGGCAGCCCTAGCAGCATCGGACCCAGGTCGGCACCAAAGCAAGGTAGACCCCCTGCCCGACACAGCACATGACAGAGGCTTCCAAAGAAAAGCAGAGGCACGGGCGCGATCCCGGAGTTGGGGGCGTCAAAGCTGCTCATTGCACCCCCAGCCACAGGCGCTGGGGCCGTGTTGAGGGGCCTCTGCCTGGCACCCGGTGTGAGCCCGTGAGGGCTGAGTGCAGAGGCACGAGGAGCAGACCGCTGTCATCGAGCGTCCTCGGGAGAGGGCCGGGTGGCCGCTGTGCTTGCTCTGTGTTTGGAACATGCTACCCCTGCACTTTGGAGTGGGAGCTGTACTCTGCCTTATGAGTGCTCAGGTGCCCCAGATTCATGAGGCTGCTAAGGGATACTTCAGAACCACTCGGAACCCAGGCACAGCGGTCCAGACAGCAGCCTGGCCTCGGAACAGCCCTTCCTGTGCTCCAGGAATAGCCTGAGCGCCATTTCCCCACCTCTGTCCCATCGGCTGAGGCCCCAGCGGGCCCCGGTGCTTCCGGGACGGGCTGGGTGTCAGATCGTCTCTGAGCAGAGCACAACGTACGTCTGAATCCTGCCCTCGGGCACCGCCGGCCACGTTTTCAGGGAGGCCACCCCCATCGGCTCCAGCTTTCTCTCCACAACCCTAGCCTGGGGTCGGAATCTTAGCTGAGTCCCTCACTGCCATTCGGGGCAGCACCCGGGTACCAGAAGCACTGGGGGTGGGTCTTGGTGTCAGGAGCAGGGCTGGGGAGCCGGGCCGTGGTGGAGCTGCCCATGTACTCACAGGGGTCGGGACACAGTGGGGTGGGGCCGCCCCACAGGCAAATCCCAGAGCAAAAGGCCAGGGAAGGAGAGAGGGTCACTGAGATCCAGACCCCTTAGGGTCCTGGAAGCAGCAGCTTCACACATCCAGCCCTCGCCGTCCCCACGCCCCTTGCTTGCTACCAGCCATGGCTTCCTTCCGAGCCGCTCCATTGGAACAAAGACACTCCGGAAGATGTGAGTCTTCAAAAGCGTGTTTAATATAAACTAAAATTTTCCATCTTTCCCTGGCACAAACAAGGATATTTTTGTTTGAAAACAAATGTCCTTTGTGCTCTTGGTAGAGCTGAAATCCCAAGTTTGAACAGCAGAGAAGAATATAGCTTCATGTGCCAGGGGCTCTCAAATCCTTGTCCCCACACACCTCTTGCTTCTCCAGCACGTCTGCCCCTCACCTCCCAGCTCCCAGGCCCACATGGGTGCTGACCCTCACCTTCCTCGGCTGGACCAGCAGCTGCTTTCCAGGGAGAGAGGGTAGGTCCTTGCCTGTGGAACTTTCTATTTCTCCATTTCTAGAAGGGCCCCACACAGGCAGTGGGGCTAGAAAGGCACCAGGGCCTCAATGACGGGGGGCCCAGGAGGGCCGAGATGGGAGGTTGTGTTCCCTGAGTTCTGAGACCCACAGAAGACGACCAGGACCAGGGACTGCGGTTTTGGAAAATGTTGAAGGGCTGTGAGTGGTGGATTTTCATTGATCCTGGTCCCATCTGATAAGGTCGCTTGGAAGACATCTGTGGGGCCCTTTTGAAGGGCACTTTTCAAATGTAGACTCTGGAGGCGGAAAATGAGCCTCTGTCCAGACGTCCTTTGTCTCCGAAGGCATTGCTCACATCACGCGGTCAGCGGGCCTTTTGTGCTGAGGGCTGGGAGCGGCAGGTGGCTGCAGGCAGGCCCTCCTCCTGATGTGAAAGGGGGTCCCTGGCAGGCCCAGAAAACAGAGCCCTCCGTGTTGGACGAGGCAGCACACTAGGCCTCTGGTGAAGCCTTCCGGGATCGCAAGGTTCTGAGCCATCAGCTCTGGAATGACGGGCGAGAGTCAGCCCTTGAGGAAGCTGCTCACCTGCACTTCTTCCCACGAGCCAGGAAGACACGGAAGACATGAGGGGAAGACCTCGAGAGGCCCTACACCCCTCCCCACCCCCGCCGCCTCCAGCAAGCTGGTTGATCCGGTTCCCGTGCCAGTGGCAGTCCTGAAGGGATGAAAGCACCATGGCACTGACCGTGAGAGCAAAGCAGCTTGCCTCTCTGGTGCCGTGTTTCAGGCTCCATGTACGCTGGGAGGCCCAGCCTGTGAGTATCAGAGCCGCCCATCGTGTCGCACTTGAAGGATCAGCTTGACTCATCCAGAAGGGAGGCTGCATCCACGGAGCGTTGTAGGACAGCTAAGACGCTGCCTCCGAGAGGGCGGTGAGGTTATGGAGGTTCCTGGCCGTGGCGCCGCTGCAGTGGGGCTGGGAAGGTTCTTCCATCCCAGGCAGTGGCTGCAGCTCTTCCTCCTGCACCCTCTCCCCGTCCTGGGACTCTGCACTCTGGTGAGCACTGGAACCGAGGAGCTGGATGTCCAAGTTCGGTGAGAAGACTGACCGGATGTCCTGCTTCAGCCTCCCTTTTTGTGCCCCACCACCCGGGGGCCTTTACACAGGTGGCCTTGCGGGGTCTCAGCTGGCATCAGCCCATCTTCTAGGAGGAGCTGCTGCTGCTCACACCAGGCAGCATGGCCAAGCCCCGGCCGCAGCACGGAGCCAGTGTCCTTGAGGGTGATTCTGCTGCGGGGCCTCCCTGCTGGGCTTTAGCCCGCCCGAGGAATGCAAATTGTCCCAACCGCCAAAGATTATCTTCAACCTCTGGCATTGGCCTCAGTCTATCTGACTCTAATAATAACATGGCATGTGATCAAGCCCCAGCTTCTCTGCTGAGCTATTTCAAATGAACGAGGCCCGTTTCCTGCAAGATTGCTGGCATCCAGCTCGTGGGAAAGTTGGTCGGCCTCAGTCACAGTCAGCCACACTGTTCCCTTGGCAGTTGTGGCCCGGAGGAGCCCTCGGTGGCCACGTTGGGTGGGTGGGTGACCTGCTCACGGTGGCTTCACCTTCTCTGAGCTGTGTGTCCTGCTGAGGGGGTCACTCTCAAGACCCTAGACCTAGGGGTGGCCCTCTTAGGGAGACAGCCATGCAGCTGTCTAGAAAGTGGGTTTGCGGCGCCCACTGCTCTTGTTTCCTGTCCAGTAGAGCCCAAGAAGCTGCCTTGGTGGTCGCTGTCCCCACTCCAATCTTCAGGACTTGAGATAGAGGAATCGTGGGTTGGCTTAAAGGTGGCCCTGTCCCGGTGCCTTGGGCAACCCTTGTTGGGAGAGGCACTTTCCTAGGGGGTCCCAAACCTGAGATTAGGAGGGAACCTTTTCACCTGGGCTGACATGGTGCCCAAACAACCACACCCCTCCTCAGAGAGCTCAACTGGGAGCCACAGGCTGGCTGCTGAGCCCACCCCCTGGGGCCCCACCCCTGGCTCGGCCCTCTGGTCTCTGCAGCAAGTAGGCGTCTGGTTTCTCCACCTGTTGGGTGGTAGGGAGGGGCCGTTCCCAGCCTGGCCCTCTGCCTCCTTGCACCCCTGTTGTATCTGGCGTTCATTCATTCTTCCCCAGACGCCCTCTGGCTGTGGAGGGTAAATGTCGGGGCCCTTTCTGCCTATTGTGGGTTAACTCTCCACGCCACAGTTGCCTCGTGCTGGGAGGTACTTGACCCTGGTCTCCGCAGCTCGGATGGGGCCAGAGGGCTCACCCCAAGCCGCGCTTGGCCCTGAAGGCTGCTCCACGGGGCAGGGAGGGCATCCTGTCTGGTCTAGTTCTTCCCGCCAGAGCAGGGTGCTGAACACGGGGCCACAGGATGACTGCACACGCTTCCGACATCAGTTCTGTCCCAGGGCCAGCCCTTGCATCCATGTGGGGGTGGAACAAGTATGTTTAAAACGTATGTTTTTTGCATCAAACTGTTAGCACACCTTAAAACCAAAAGCCATTCTTTGTCACCCCTGCCAGCTCTATGAGGAAGACCCTGAGGGGTTTGAGCCTGAGTGGGGTCCATTTGGAGGAGTCTGGTCTTACCAGACTTACCACTAACTTGCTGCCACTCCAGGTCCTTTCTTGGGACTCAGCACAAGCCCGGGAGGAAGCCAGTCAGGCCCGAGATCAGCCATAGGAGTTGGGCTGTTCGTGAGCCACGTCCTGGAGCAAAAGTCCTCCTTGGGAGGGAGGGGCGGACGTTCGGGCTAGAGCCTCCCGAGCATCAGAGCCTGAGGGCCTGCCACCCACGTGCCCAGCCCCGCGTCTGCTAGACGATAAGATGGGCCTCCCCCCGTGCCAACAACCCCGTGTCAGGAGGGCAGGCTGGGAGCCCTGGGGCTTCCCCACTGATCTTGAGGTTTTGTCATCTCCGGCCTTGGCCTCGTCCCTTTTAGGAATTGCTGTGTGCAACATCCCGTCTGCAGCCGTGGAAGAGACGGCGGACTCTACCATCTGCCACATCCTCAATCTGTACCGGAGGAACACGTGGCTGTACCAGGCACTGCGGGAAGGCACGCGGGTGCAGAGCGTGGAGCAGATCCGAGAGGTGGCCTCGGGAGCGGCCCGCATCCGTGGGGAGACGCTGGGCCTCATCGGCTTTGGTACGTGCCACCCTCTGCATCCATCCCCGCCTTCTCCGACGCGGGCTGGCGTAGTGGGGACCCCTCGGGAAAGGCAACCCCAGCCTGCTCTTGAGGAGTCCCCAGGGCAGGCAGGGCCAGCCCCCTCCCTGTGTCGCACGGGGTAGATCGGAGTCAACACCCATCAGGGAACTCGCCCCAGAGGCAGGATCTGGGCTGGTTCGGGAAGAATGCGTGTCCGCTGCTGTCTGCAGTGTCTGGCAGGACAGCATTCTCTGCTGTGGGGCAGCAGGCAAGGCACCGCGCCCACTAAATTTCCCTGGGCAGGGGTGAAGGGCAGGGGCTGTATGGAGCTGTGTCGTGGAGAAGCAGCCAGGCTTGGGGCTCAAGTAGGGGCTGGCGGTTTAGTGGAGACCTGGACTATGGGCATGGCCTCACTCCTGAAGGCCTTCAAATGCCGGGTTGGGGTGGCAGAGTCAGGCCATCAGCTTGGAAAGCTCCTGAGAGAGGGCCAGGAAGAGGAGACACGTGGGGAGAGGCCCCAGGAGGGTCTTCGGCAAGGTGGTGGGGGGCCGGTGCCGAGGAGAAGGTGACAGTAAACAGCCTGATTCCACGGGGGCTCGAGGAGGCCCCCACCCTGCTCACCATCAGGGTCCACACCACACCCAGGAGACCTCAGCCCGTTGCCACTGAATCTCAACACCACCACTTACCAGCTCTGTGGCCTTGTGGGAATTACCTGAGCTTTTTGCCTCAGTTTCCCAGTCTGTAAGTAGATATTTGGTGGGATACATGGTATCTGCCTTTTGGGACTCCAAGAAGGCACATGTGCACACGGGGCCAGTAATGTTCTGGCCTCCGGGAGACTCCCAGCTGCTGCTCAGCCTCTGCTTGCAGCTCCGCACCTCCGGGGATGAAGCTCCCGTGCTCCTCTCCCCACGAGCCCTGCCCTGGACCTGGGGTGCTGCTTGAACGAGAGCGAAGTTGCTGGACGCTTCCAGGAGTGTACATCTTTCTGTCCCCTCTACAGGCCACGATCTCCTGGGTCTGGCCTCGCCTGGGGTCTGAGTTGAAGTGCCCGGTGCTGGGGATTTTTTAAAGGACCCACCGTGTTTTGACTTTGTTGGAAAGGCAGAGGTGGTATGAACACCAGGCTCCCTCTGTCCAGGCCCCACTGGGCCTCGTGGCTCGGAAATGCTGCTTCATCTCCATCTTCGTATACTCTGAAGCTCCCCGGGGCCTCGGTGGTCTCTGGCCAGGCTGCAGAGCCTGGGGCCATGTGGTCATGAGTACCCTGGGTGCACGGTGGGGCCTCACTGGGGAAGTGCTTGTTTCAGGGGCTTCTGACTTCTTCCTGGGGTTGTTCCTGTGACTCTGCCCTTGTCATTCAACTTTAAAAACCCTCTCGGTGTATGGAGGCCAGTTCAGCCCCCAGCCACCGCCCTGTTTTCTCGAGATTGTACACTAACCACTGCTACCACCACCCTGGGTCCCCAGCACAGGGACTGTCATGGTCTCTCCTTGCTCCCTTTCCAGGTGTCTCTGTAGCCTTTGGGACTGTTGCTGCCGCAGCCATCCTGGGCTAAGAGCTTTTGCTGACCTCGGGTTCCACTGAGCAAGAGTCCCCCAGGCCCAGCTGGCTCAGGGCAGCAGGCGGGTGGGGCGGTGCTGCCAAGAGAGGGCAGCCTGGGGCTGGGGGCATGGACAGAAACTGAAGGAAAGGTAGCCTGTGGGAGCTGTGCTTTTTAAAAGGTGGTGTAGGGTGGTGGGGGAGTAGGTCTCTTCTGTAGGGAATGGGTTTTGATTAAGTCAGTAGCAGGATTAAGTCATTAGGTCGTCAGAAAATCTCGGATAAAGTTCAAGGGGTTTGTGAACTTGGGGAAAAAAAACAAAGAAATAGGACCCAGTCCCCGTCGGCACGGTTGAAATCTGGGCTTGGTGCTCTGGGCTGCTGTTCCACAGGCCCTCCAGGCCCTGGATCTGCAGAGTGTGAGCCCCACTGATTGAAGTGTGTTCGTGCACAGACACCATGAACGGGGATGGCGGCTGCAGGAACAGCAGTTGCATGCTGGGGTCCTCAGTGTCATGTTGCCAGTGCGTCAGAGAGCCATCTCTGTACTGCCACCGTCCAGTACTGCCTGCTCCAAGGGGTGACACTGATGAGGGGAGGCGTGATGGTTCGTGCCTTGCTATGCTAGTTGCCCTGCAGCTGTCCCTGATGAGACTGGCCTTATTCAACCTTTGTTCTAACTACGGCAGTTGTCCTAGCCAGGCGTCAGTTAGATGGAGCTGCTGCAGGAGGAGGAGCCATCCAGCATTGAGGTACCCCTGGAACACGGGCTGCCTGCTCGGAAATGCGCATCTTTGTCTTTCTCCCGCCTGCACCTTGGAACCATGGCTTTAAAGATTCCTTCTGTGATCTCCAGGAGAACCCAGTCGAGCATCAACACTAACCATTTTGTTTTCAAAATGCTGACAATTGCTCTGGGAAGCTGGAGGTGCTATCGAGGGGACCGCATGGGTTTCTGAAATGACAGCTGTTGGGGAGTGGGAGACACTTCCTCATCCTGTGACACAGCTGGCGGGAGGCCCAGGCTGCATACTTGCAGATGGGCACGAGGCCCCACCAGTGGGACAGGTCCAGGCCTAATGGTCACCTGCCCTGCCTCCCGCCCAGAACACAGTAGCACGTGGCCAGTCTGCACTCGGGCCGGCCTGCAGGGAGCCACTATGTTCATGTCACCCTTTGCAGGAGCGAGCCCAGCGATGAAGAGGCAGGACATGACTCCCTGTTATATTGAGAGCAAGTTTCTCAAACACAAAGCTCATCTTAAGAAGCCTGCAGTGCACACAAGAAGTGTGGAGAGGAGTGGGGACAGAGGACACGGGTGGTGATGGGAGGGGCATGTGGGCTTGTCAGAACACTGTAATTGTGTTTGAAAATGTCAGTAACAAGGAAGGGTTGTTTCGTTTTGTTTTTAACAAAATTCCTGCTGTGGCCAATATAAGCAGCAAGCACTGCGGTCCTCACCTGTCCGACATCGGCCATGGTGGCCCCTCGCGGGCAGTGCTCGACTCAGGCCTAAGCTTTGGGCACACAGTTTCTCCGGCAGCAGCTACCAGCAGGGATGGCAAGCCCGGACTCAGCTCAGACGCAATGGAGGTGGCAGCGCTGGGGCGCGGGCTGTGGACTCACTCACCTGGACGCTCTGTTTCTGTACAGGTCGCACGGGGCAGGCGGTTGCAGTTCGAGCCAAGGCCTTTGGATTCAGCGTCATATTTTATGACCCCTACTTGCAGGATGGGATCGAGCGGTCCCTGGGCGTGCAGAGGGTCTACACCCTGCAGGATTTGCTGTATCAGAGCGACTGCGTCTCCTTGCACTGCAATCTCAACGAACATAACCACCACCTCATCAATGACTTTACCATAAAGCAGGTAATTTGAAAATAGATGCCATGGAAGCTTCTGTCGAAAGGTGGTGGCACTTGCTGGTGGGCACAAGAGGGACGTGGAGGGCAAGGGAGATGGTTTCTGGATACAGTTGAGCAGGGCAGAGACCCTGCGACACACCAGAGACAAGTCAGGTGAAGCCCTTCCTCGGCTGAGCCGGGCTAAGCAGAGACGGACAGGCGCTAGCCAGGACCCAGCTTCACAGGCTGCCCAGAGCCTGCCAAGAGGCCCGCAGCTCGGCACAGTCCAGCCTCTCCACCGTGTTGCTTCCTGTCAGGATCAGCAGAAACAGCCCTGGCTTCCAGCCATCACCAAAACTTCCCGCTCCCTTCCCTCAAACTGCAGCACACACATTAAACCACTTAGACCAATAAAACTCCTGGCTTGCAGCTTTCTTCTTTAAACCTTGGTACAAGAGTCTTCCACCATGCCAGTGTGCCTGTAACCGGCTTTTCTTTCCTTCCACAGATGAGGCAGGGAGCATTCCTTGTGAACGCAGCCCGTGGTGGCCTGGTGGACGAGAAAGCCTTAGCACAAGCCCTCAAGGAGGGCAGGATACGAGGGGCAGCCCTCGACGTGCATGAGTCGGAGCCCTTTAGGTGCGTGTTGCCCTAGCTGCCTACCAGCAGCCCACAGGGCCCAACTCCACACCTGACCCTCACACTTTGAACTTGAGGCCCTTTTCCCAAACAGGTCCCTGGGCAGGAAACTCCAGAGATGACATTTACAGTCTCTGTTTTTCTAAGGATTGTGCTGTATTCTAATCGTAAAAGGACTGGAAGTTTCCCAAAGGTCATCCGGGAAAGGAGAGGCAGAAAATTGGTGGTGGTGGCGGTGGTTCTGGTCTTTAGACAGACAGGCGTCATCTCTGCCCTGGATTAGAGCAGGACAAGCGTTCAATAGAACTGGACTTTTCGATCTACCAATTACAGTTCTTACAGAATTTTGATAATTACATTCAACCCAGCCTTCAGAAAATACCATCACAGAGGTTCCTGTATCCACGCTATCTATGCAGCTACTTTCCTACACGGCCAAGAGCTCCCTCGTGCTGAGGAGGGCAGGGAGAGTATGCAGCGTTTCCCGCTTACTCTTTTTTCTACATTTTTCTAGCTTTGCTCAGGGTCCGTTGAAAGATGCACCGAATCTCATCTGCACTCCTCACACTGCCTGGTATAGCGAGCAGGCATCACTGGAGATGAGGGAGGCAGCTGCCACGGAGATCCGCCGAGCCATCACAGGTGAGCACCTCCGTGCCTCTGGCCTGCCAAGGGCAGCCTCAGTTCCACAGTCCAGCCAGCTCCCATCCTGCTGGCTACAGGTGGCTCTTAACAGGTGGAATTCATTTTTAGCACCAAATGTATATGACTTGGGCCCTGTTGATTTATGTAAGCCCTGAACTAAACTTCAGAGAAGGAACCATTCCCTTTAGGCCCAGACATAAACTCAGGGGTTTGGGCGGGGCAGACAGAGGCTGAAGGTCAGTGTTGAAGAGCTCAAGCACTTGGGCCTTTGGATGTTTTACGTTTTCACAAATGCTTATTTCCCCACATGAGCAGCTACAGGTGTAATGTTAAACTTCTTGTGATTTGTAAAAATATGATATTTTAATCATCTTACCCTAGGTCGCATCCCAGAAAGCTTAAGAAACTGTGTGAACAAGGAATTTTTTGTCACATCAGCGCCTTGGTCAGTAATAGACCAGCAAGCAATTCATCCTGAGCTCAATGGTGCCACATACAGGTGAGAAGAGGAACTGACTGTATCTCAGCCTGTGAGCACCACACCCCGGGGCCCCAAACTTGGTGGGAAGCTTACCTCCCGCAGATGCTACAGCAGGGCCACAACAATTGGCCTTCTCAGCAGGAACTGTGTGCACTGCCCCCTCAGGTCTTCCAATGCCTAATTTCATGGAACAGAAGCTATTTTAAAAGGGAGTGGGTTCGGTCACATGTGATTGACCACAGGTGCTAGGAACTGCCTTTCATTCTAAAGCCATCTTAGAACCAAAAGGCTTCTCAGCCACGCGTGGTAGCACACACCTGTAATCTCAGCTGCTAGGGAGGCTGAGGCGGGAGAGTTGCTTGAACCTGGGAGGTGGAGACTGCAGTGAGCCGAGATCACCCACTGCCCTCCAGCCTGGGCCACAGAGTGAGAGAACGCCGCCTCCCGCTCCCCCAACCACCAAAAAAAAAAGGCTTCTCAAAGAGAAAGGCTTATATAGATAAGATGTTCAAGTGCACAGGTCTGTGAGCAAGTTCATTTTCTAATTTGAATCTTATGTCCACGGAAGGCATTCTGGCCAATGAAGGTACAATCAACTCAGGATAATGACCTTGTCCACATGCTAAGAATGATGCGTGTAGTTTGGGTCAGCCAGGAAACGAGCCGTACTCGGGAACGCAGAGTGGGGTAAAGACAGGAGCCCTCCCAGGGAGGTGGTTTCTTTTCTGGTATTTCCCATCCACGAGTCGGTTTTCTCCCACCCCTACCACCCCCACCCCCACATTATTGCTGGATTCCCAGGAAATCAGTAGCCCCTTCATGCATAAAGTTGCAGCCTTGAATCTTAAGAAAAATTTTTACATACTCTAAACCAGGGTTTCTAGCTCTTGGCAATAGATACATTTGGGGCCGATCATTCTCTTCATTCGCCTGGCCTGTGCATTCTAGGACGTTTAGCAACATCCTTGGCCTCTACCCACGGGATGCCAGTAGCACCTCCCACTCCCACTCATGATGATTGCAAATGTTTCCAGATATTGCCACACGTCCCCTGCTATAGCCATAGTGACGACCAGGGTGCGTTTAGTTTGTGTAATGAAGGCTCCGACCCTGAAGCAGCTATGCGGTGCTTGCAGGTCACGTGGCTGTCTTCACATTTCCTCCAGTCCCATCCTTTTGGTCCTCACAAGTATTTTCAAGCCCATCATAGCATCAGATCCCCCTGTTGGGTGAAGTTGGGGGCCCACCTCTTCATGTCACCATTGTATTTATCCTTCACGTAAGCCGGGGCTCTTAGGCCCCCTAGAACAGTATATGTGCACTGAGGAAGGGACTGGAAGAGGACCCTCATGACCAGAGTCCTTCTGAAGGTCTTGGGGATTTCTGACTGGTGGTGACAGGATGGCAGGGTGGCTTCCACAGTAAGACGCCTCCTCTACCTGGATGATAAAGGGTTTGGGAACTATGCCCTGCCTCCTAAGTCTGTGTGAATACACTGAGTTCCACTTTGCCCGAGGACCCTATGTTCTGCGGGTGGTGAATGCAGTATGTCCTCACACAGCACCTCGTGCTTGCAATATAAAACCAGCCCAAGCCTGGGCGTTCTGAGGAAGGCGGCCCCCCAGCCAACAGCCAGCAAGCATACCACTTCCCATCTCAGGCCATGGGAGTATATAACCAACCAGCCTAGAAAGTTTAGTGACTTCTGGCTGCCATAATTGAGTAGCATTGACTGGGTGGCTTGTAAAGAAATGTCTTGCAGTTCTGGAGGCTGGAAGTCTGAGATGAGGCTGCCATCATGGTCAGGTTCTGGTGAGGGCCAGGCAGCTGACCATCAGCTTCTTCCCGCATCCTCATATGGCAGAGAGAGGGCCAGAGCACTAACTAGACTCCCTTCTCTAAGGGCACTCATCCCATTCATGACCCAGTCGTTTCCTGACCCAGTCACTTCCCAAGCGCTTTACCTCTTAAGGTCATCACCTTGGAGGTGTGGGATTTGAACTGGAATTAGGGGGATGGAGGGAGACAAACATTCAGTCCCTAAGAGTCCATCGTGCTCTGTTGGGAAATCATTTTATCAGTCAGAAGTAACTGGTGAACACTTGGGAGTCTATTTTGTACAAAGTGTTTTTTTTAAACAGTAGAGTATATCCACATTCATAATTAGTATGGGCTAGTATCTTGTTATCTAAAAGCTACAAAATTAGTGGCCCCGTGTTTTGATTGGACTAGTTTTTATAAATTAGTTGGCAGTGTTTGAGACTTCTCCTTGTTTTGGGGATAGGGAGGATAAACTGTCCCATAAAAATTGTTAGCCAGGGCCGGGCGCAGTGGCTCACGCCTGTAATCCCAGCACTTTGGGAGGCTGAGGCGGGCGGATCACAAGGTCAGGAGATTGAGACCATCCTGGCCAACATGGTAAAACCCCGTCTCTAACAAAAATACAAAAATTAGCTGGGTGTGGTAGCGTGCACCTGTAGTCCCAGCTACTCGGGAGGCTGAGGCAGGAGAATCACTTTAACCCAGGAGGCAGAGCTCACGCCACTCACTGCACTCCAGCCTGGCAACAGGGTGAGACTCGTCTCCAAAAAAAAAAAAAAAATGTTAGCCAGGCGTGGTGTCTCTAGCCTGTACTCCCAGGACTCTGGGAGGCCTATGGGGGGGAATCACTTGAGCTCAAGAGTTTGAGACCAGCCTGGACAGCCTGGCAAAACTGCCTGTCAGAATGCTAGAAGTAGGAAAAGAGCTAAGAGCTTGGCAACTCTGCCCTCAACTTACTAGGCCCTATTTCTGTGTGTTCCTTAGATATCCGCCAGGCATCGTGGGGGTGGCTCCAGGAGGACTTCCTGCAGCCATGGAAGGGATCATCCCTGGAGGCATCCCAGTGACTCACAACCTCCCGACAGTGGCACATCCTTCCCAAGCGCCCTCTCCCAACCAGCCCACAAAACATGGGGACAATCGAGAGCACCCCAACGAGCAATAGCAGAGAATGCCAGAAGGTAATCATTCAGATACACTTGGGACCAAGAGACAGTGAAAAATAGATGAACTAAAAGAAAAAGAATCTGATGGTCTTTGTAACTGATTCTGGACATATGCATCATTGATGTTGCAGTGTTAAAACTACAAGAGCTAGAAAACTGAAGATGTCGTCTGCTTACAGAAGCGCTGAAAGACTAGGATGTGATTTATTAACGACCAACTTCTGTTATTGTGTGTTAAGTTTTTCATCTGTGCATCAAATCACAAAGAATAAATAGAGCTTTTTTCTTTCTCAGTCCCTTGGGCACAGCAGGTCCTGAACACCCTGCTCTACAATGTTGCATCAAGAGTTCAAACAACAAAATAAAAAATATTAAGAGGAAATCCCCATCCTGTGACTTGAGTCCCTTAAGTCTACAGGGGCTGGAGACCTCTTTTTGCTAATAGGAAAATCACATGACTACAAAATGGGGAGAAAACTGTTTGCCTGTGGTAGACACCTGCACGCATAGGATTGAAGACAGTACAGGCTCCTGTACAGAAAAGCGTCTCTCACACCTGAACTGCATACTGAGCGGGCAAGTTGGTTGTAAGTTCAGTAAAACCCTCTGATGATGCAAAAAAAAAAAAAAAAAAAAAAAAAGTATTAAGTTTCACAAGCTGTTTGTACTCAAATATATTTTCTCAGTTTCAGATCCTCTGCTATTTTATTGAGTGGAAAGTCTTGAGCTGAAAGGGTTCAAGAAGAATAATGTTGCATTTCCTTATGTCTCAGGAAACACTTTTTATGGTAACTTGTCAGATTGTCTATGAACAAACCCACTTTTTTAGACATTGATAAAGTCTTCTTTTCTTCACGTGATATTTTATACAAGAACACTTCAGATGTATTAGATGTGACTGATTTTAACAAATCCTGTTAGATTTGTATCAGCTAGTTCCATGTTCTGCTCATAGTCTTTTGTGAATCATTGCCTTTTTGTTTAAAAAGATGGCCTATTTTGAGCCTTTGTATAGGTACATTCCTGTTTTTGTGACAAAAGAAAAACTTTAAAATTGTCCCAAACAGAAAAATAATGGCTATCAGAAGTATGTTTTGTTTTAGTGTGAGTTACCGTTACTGTATTTGTTTATTGTAAAGGTGGACATTTAGCGTTCAGTGCAGTTTTCAATAAAAAGTAATTAAAATTTGTTAAGTTCTGAAATTCAAGTACATCTCACTAATGTAAAAGTTCTCTACTTGAGATGTTTAAGGCAACTGCATTGTCAATTAGCCAGTTTCCAACTCTTGTTACTACAGGGTTCTGCCTATTCCATAACCAGACTCAAGAACGCTGACAATTAATTACCTCATGTGATACAAAGTTTAATTGAAAAATCAAAACCTCACACAAGTCCATCATTATCAAGTCATGCCATCCTTAAGATGTAAATAGTGGGTTAGAGCTAAGAAGTCTTACATTCAAAAAAAAAAAAAAAAAAAAAAGTTGCTCAACTTAAGAGTTCTGATTTTAATTTACCCCAAAGCAAAATGGCCTGGACCTGGTTCAAGGCAGGGAAGTGACCCTTGAAACTGTTTTGCCAATAACCTAACAAAATATTTACAAAGAAGTGTTGCAAAATAGTCCCATGAGTTAAGAACTTGAAGTTGATTTAATGGATCTTCTTTTTAAATAGAATTAAACCTTTATACTAAGTGTCTGCTAAGTGTCAATTAAGTCCAACAATTCCAGGTATCAAACTCCCTCTGAGCTCTTCCTTATACTTCCCTTCCCATTAAAACAAAACAAAAAACTCATGGTGTCTTACAGCCTTTGGCTTGCCTGGCCTTGTCTGCTCACTCTAAGGTGGTGGCCCCATCCCAACTCTACCATAAAAGTGTCCATTAACACAAGCTCACATGGAGAGAGACGGCACTCATAGTTACTGACCTATCACCCCAGGAAACAAAAAGGTAGTTTAACATCTTTGTAACCACTCTCAAAGAGACAGACTATGAAATATGCGTGGAAAGGAGGCCAAGCGCACACAGAGTATCTTACCTTCACATACGTGAAAAAGTCTGGGACACGAGGAACCTAAGAGTCAAAAACATAAGGCAGGTCTGAGTCCATGGCCCACCTGGGTTTTGTTTAATTAGATCTTGGTTGCCCAAACCAAAATTTATATACATGTATATGAATTTGACTCCAAGGAAGAACAGGTCAAAACAAAATGCCATGCTCTGTTTGCTCTATGCAAAGAACCATCAAGTCCACAGAGCAAAGGTATGACTTACTATCCAGAGTCAATCATTTATCAGAGTCTGTCACCTAGCCATGTATAATCTTTGAAAAAGGACTATATTCTATCTTGGGACAATAATTATGGCTGTTTAATAGTTCAAGAGCATAATACAGCATTGATTTACCAAAAATTTTGGCCTTTAACAGCCAGTCTATGAAAACCATTTAGAGCCCCATTCCTGTCTGTAGCCTAGGAAATGGAACCATCTTTAATTCTTTCCCACAGGGAAGAATGCTGCACCTATCACACTATGTGGTCAGGGTCACTGATAATAAATAAATAAATAGAGCGCGCAGGGGAAACAACACTCACCAAACCACGACACACAGTAGAAGCTAAGTACGGAGCATACACTCGCTGGACAACGCTGCTGCAATGCAGACTGCAATGGCTACATGCTTTTCCCCCTAACAATTCTCTTTGGCTTCTTCAATTGGGAAGGCAGATTTTGCTTAACAGGCAACTAGAACAGGATCTCTGCCCACTAAAAAATTATCCCTATACATAGAGAAAAGTTACTACAGATGCTAAGTAGTCAGAATGCTAACATTTTCTACAAACTCGATTAACTAATTATTGGCCAAAATGAAAGCAAACAATATAGCCCATTTTTAAGAACACATTCACCACTTGAAACAGCAGCATTTACATTATATCAAAGATTCATTTCTACGGAATCATACTACAAAAATCATTTTTTCCTGCAAGATTTAGCATGCAGCAAAAATGATCTTTTCATCCTAGGAACACTTTTTTACTGAGTTTTTGGGGGGCGGAACTAAAGACATGACAGTTTTGTGGGTATTTTTCTATTTTTCGTATCATTCTGGCAGCAAATTTGAGGTTGTACACATTTCATTATCAACTAAAAAACAAGCAAATACTTTAAGGTTTTCACAGCCTTTTCATCACAGGGAAGGGAAAAAAAAATACGTGTGTGTGTGTGTGTGTGTCATCTTTCCAAATTCCTGGCCACATCAATAGTCTAGAAAGTGCTTATCAGGACACCAAGTATTTCTGTGTTCCTGAGATAGGTCTGAAATTTTTACCCAGTATTGAATGTATACCTGAAGTGGTCAAATAATACTTCTTATAAAAAAGTTTTTCTACCTAAGATTATAATTTTAACTTTAAATAAGAATGGCCACAATTAACCAACATGCAAAAATTCTCAGACTAAACACTGAGAAATTCTTCATAGAATGCATTTACCACCTTATTGCATTTTTAAAATCTTTATTCTATAGTGAATGGGTGTTCCCAATCTGCCTAAGCAAAGGCATGCCATGCCCTTCTAACAAGATTTGCTTAGAGCAGAGGTGATGAAAGGAAGAATCCGAAGGCCTATGGCATGGCAATTTGGGAGTAGTACATTGTGGATGGAGTCCAAGTGAGCAAACTGCACACAATTCATTTAGTGACAAGTGGGCTTGCTCCCTTTTCATCCAGGAAAAAAACTACTCAGACCACTGCCCAGAATCTGGAATAAGAACCCTCATTTTAAGGTATTCTTCCCAACAAATAAATATCTAAATATCGAAAGGGGGCATATCAGAAAACTTAAGACACAATAACCAAAACCAAAACCCTCTTCAAAACAAGTAAGCAATGTCTATATTTAGTTCACTCTAAAACATTCTTAGCTCTTCTTGCAGTTTGTTCCTAAAAGATTTGATTGGATTGGGCACAACAGGAACTAAATTATTAATAAAATAAAAGGTTATTTTTATGTTTTGGTATAGATAATCTGTACAAAACGTTTCCAGATCTCTGAGACTTAGATGGATCTTTTAAGGTTAAAGTAGAATGTCAGGTTCTACTGAAATAATATCTTAAAGGAACAAAGAGCCATTTGCCATGTGCTTTTTCTAAGTGCCCATGCTGAAAAAATTTTCTCAATAATATGAAGATGCTGGTACAACTTTTCCTATTACACAATTTCTTACACAACCACATGCGTTACATTTATAGACAGATTTACAATTTGAAAGGGAAAAAAGTTCTGTCTTAATAAAATTAGGTTTTTTTTTACAAACTGTAGTCCAACTAAAGTTCTCTGTCCCATCACGCAGCAGAGGCATTATCTCCATGAGGTGTGTGTGGTCCAGGAAAACACTTCCCCGAGCAGATCCTGCCAGATTTGGTTCATTCCATGATGTCGACTCTGCTTGGAGCACCACACTAACTTTAGAGTCATTACAGATCTGATGCCTTGGTCTTCTGCTGTTCGATTTTTTTGTCATTCATCTTCATCATCCTCATCTTCCTCTCCATCGGACAGGGATGTACACGGCCGGATCTGTCGGTAGCGGTCAAGCCATTTTTCTACCATCTGAGTGACCAGGGGGTGATTTCGCCGCCGAGAGCTCTTCTGCATGGCAACCAGAACTCCCCCCTCTGTCACACAGCAGTCCAGCCACTCCCTGAGCAGTTTTTCTTGCTGTTCCTCATTACCTAGCTTTTGGAGGAATATGAAGACAAAGGGAAAAATCATACAACAGATCAGAGACTTGGTAGGAATGTGACATGGAAACCAACAGCTGGTATGCTAACTCACGAAAAGGCCAAAGCAATCAACTTTTCACATGGTTTTGATCTCTTGGAAGTTTTGTGTTTAAAGTCCAGTTTGCTCTGGTTAAATTTAAAAAGACATCAATGGCAAATTTTTCAGAAAAAAACTAAAGAGAAAAGCACACTAGAGGGTAATCTGTTAGATAAAATAACAAAAAACAAATGTCCTAATAAACTGATCCTGGCAAGCCACAGCTTCAAACACATGACAAGGTAAGTTTACTTAGTCAATTATGTACAAGCTGAAATTATACAAGTTACGGTCTATGAATTTTTCTTCATGTTGTGATTATAAACGTTTTATGATAATTACTAGTATATTGAATAAAAGACCAATACTTTTCTAAGAATACTGGCTTTCTGAAAGAGCGCTGTTTTTGTACCTTCTCACCACCTCCCCTGTCTGATCTATACTACCCTTTCACTCCCCTTCATCTACAATACCTGGTATTCCTGCTCCTGCCACTACACCAGAGCCCCAAATGTTCCTCTTCTCGGTAAACTAGCCATTGGCTTACCACACTATCCAGAGTAAAACCCAAAGCTTTAAAAAGCCTTCAGTGAACTCCACCCCATCCCTATCCTCTCTGACCTCCCTCCCTCCACTGCCGCCTACCCTCTTTCCCTGTTGCTTACTCCTCTTAAACCACACTGGCCCTGCAATTCTTGGAACTCTGCTTTCAGATAAAAACTTGCTTCATTCCCTAAATGCCGTATTTAAATCACAAACCTCATCTTTACTTTTTAAAACCCATCACCACCTTAAGTTCCTTGATGTGTCCCCCATACAGCAGTTTTGAAAAGGTAAATTTCAAAGTATAACTGGTATCTTCAGCAATTACTACAATCACATTCAGCAATTCAGTGACAGTGCAGATAGAACCACACCTGAAAGGCACCTCAGGCTCCTTCTGGTACAAGGTCACTACTAGAAATAGTTCATGGGAGAAAGACACTGCTTACCTCCTGAGCAGAAAGGAAGTGCACGTGGAGTAGCTTCCTTTCACTGTCAACCAGAGGCAAAAATGTGATGGTGACATCATCATCAGTATTCAGATTAGCACCAGCACCTCGGTTGCCATAGCCATCATTTTCCATGGCAACCAAAGCAGAGAAGTGGCCCCTTGTATACCCCAGAGCAATCGGACTTTTCCAACAAAAACTCTGTTCCCACAACAAAGGCAGATAAACACCTGGAAAGAGAGGGAAGAAAATCCCAACAGTTACAGGAAGAAAGAGCCACTCCCTCACTGCCCTTGTTCACATTCCCCTGTCCACTGCTCCTTTCTGACATCTGAGCCATTCTGTTCAAAGAAACTTGTAAAATGCTCCTGAATAATGGCTTACCTTGAAACCGAGTATATCCTAAAGTTTCTCCCCGGAAACTCTTGTAATATTTTACTCCATAAACTATAATTGGTCGTCTAAGAATATGTGCCAGTACAAAAATGTGCGTCTGCTCCAAGCTTGCTCCAGGCTGTACAAAACAAAACAAAAACTTAAAACATTTTATTACCACTCCTGGAAAACTGATGTGTAAAAAATACTACTACCTCCCCTTCAGTATACTATCGCAGTTGGTTTTTAAGAAAGAAAAAATTGTCAAAGCAGCATTTGATTCCTCAAATAATAAATCCAATAAAACTGTAAAAGAAATCTACAAAGGCTACATGCAAATATCATTTACCATCCAAACTCACAAATTATATAGACGTGCATACATATTTTGAAACATCCCTTGCTACCCAACCTCACCACTAACTCTCCAACCTCAGGAACCAGAAATTCAGATAGCTAAGGATGCTTTATCACCACATTCTGGTTAAGTTACTGTGAAAGCACTACCTACAACAAAGTCCTCCTGAAATAAAAAAGTGAGCCTGTTTCATGCAAATGTAAATGGCAGTATCACCTAACTCGTGACTACTAATATTAAATGGGTCCATCATCGAGCTACAATGCATGGTGTGAGATAACGTGTCTCATGTAAATCAACCACTATGAATCCTGCCCAAATTACCCAAAGATGGGGTACCTCCTTCTCTAAGTTCAAATGAACCATGGTGCTTTATGGAAAAAAAAGGAGTGGTTGTATATATATTTGTACTTTACAGTTTGGTATACTGAAGTGCTTCATAAAATAAAGCATGAAACCAAGAGTCTAAGGGACAACCCTATACAGTTCCATGTTACAAGAAGCCTTCATTAATAAAAAGGGGTTAGCAAACTTGGAAAAATTCATTCCCACATTAATCAGAAATCATTCCTATTGATGGTAATTAGTTCAGAGTAAGCTAAACTACCCTTTCCCTTTGCCTACATGACACAGGTATTGCCTCACCACAGGGAGCATTATAAAGATTGACAACTGGATCCTCAAGGCCTGAGAGATCAGCAACAGCAATGCAAGTACCTACCAGTTCAGTAATCTTGAGTAAGTGTCCCCAGAGACAGAACAGAGCTCACCTGGATAGGTACCATAGGCATTCAAGCCTATGCTGCAGGAATGGAGAGCCATCCCAAGACTATCTAGTGTATGTAACCGTCACAGCACAGCTTTCACTTTTTGATGTTTTTTAATCATTCAATATAACAACACATATTACTCTCTCCCCTGTTCTGCAGTGAGGACTTGCTATGGTCATCTATACTTACTATGCTATTTATTTGATATATAGCAGTCATCACTAGAACCCAAGTCGACTGATATCAAGTCAAGCATTCTTTTCTTTGACCACACTGCCCCCAAAATGGTTTGCTCAAATCAATCAATTTAGACTACATGCTCACTTTTCTCATAGAAGCAACGAGACTTGAAGCATCCTCACCTGACTAGCAAGAGAGAGTATAAATGCCCAGTCTTCTTGCCACTGTTCTTCTCTCAAGGAAAAATGTAAACCAAAGCTCTGAGAATACCATGATTCCCAATCTTTCCAGCGTGTGTAAAACCTGAAAAAGCAGGATAGTAAAAAAATAAGCCTTCTATAAATAAAACATTTACAGTTCTGATCATTTTTCTTTAACGCAGTCTTTAAGCAGTTTGTGAAACAATAATTTTATTTTGCCTGGTTGGTAATGTATTTTTCAAATGAAAAATGCCTCCCTCTTCCGCTAGTGGATACCTTGTAACATCCTTTAACATCTTTAGCCAGAATTTGATTTACCAACAACCAAATTTTCAAACTTCAAATGCTAATTATGAGACTGGTTATTTTCGACTGTCTACAATTAGTTTACCAAAAAAAAAAAAAAAGTCATCTGAAATGTTGGATACAAAGACACTACATTTCTCTATCAATGTATAGTACACCACCTACTTGATCACTTGTATAAACAACAGATGGGAAATATTCCGTGTGTTCATAGTATCAAGATCATCTCCCTGAGATTTCTTTCCATAAATAATTTCTCTCTGATGATCACCTAATAATTCAAAAGCAACCAAAAAGAAACCCACTGCAATGACAGAAAACATTCCTTCTTTATGCTTAACACTGAATTACTGAAAACAACATCGATTCTTTGTCTATCAGATATAAAAATTCAGAAATAATTATGTTTAAAATTATGGTTCACTGTCTTATAAAACAAGCCAACTAAGACCTCTAAAATGAAGACAGACATTTAATCTGTTTATAACATCACATGTATCTTCCATACATCTGAATTCTAGGTAAAAGAAACCAAAGACAATTCTGTTCCTGTTAAAAAGTTTCAGCATATTAAAGTTAAATGTGAACAGGTGTGGTAGCTCACACCTGTAATTCTAGCACTTTGGGAAGCTGAAGGAGGAGGATTGCCTGAGGTCCAGAATTCAAAACAACCTGGCCAACATGGTGAGACCCCATCTATTCTTTAAAAAAAAAAAAAAAGTTAAATGGGTTGGTGTCACAAGCTTTACAGTAATTTAATGAAGGGCTTCTTAGAAAGTAAATTAATATATTTTCTAAAGAAATTAAAATATAATGTTCCAGAGTAAAAACTCAGTTTAAAACATTTTTCATACTCCAGGTAACTGAGGATGTTTAATTATAATTCCAAATGTTTTAAAATTAAAATATATATATTCTTCTTTTATAACAGCTAAGATACACAGGAATGTGTCTGAAAATTTTGGCAACAGTGATAAAATACAATGTTTTGAAAAGTTCAAGGAGAAATATCAAACACAAATTGTTAATACTGAAAGTTGCAGGCAGTTAGAAATTTCTTGGTTAATGCCTAAAATCACTTTGTAAGTAAGACAGCTAAGTCAGCCAGAAATTCAATGGTGATTGCACTCAAAACTCTACAAAGACCACTGAAGAAGGGAGTTCAATAAAATATACTTTAAAACTAAACATGTTAAAATGTTCATCCTCACCACCCCAAGACCTAAACTCTGAAACTACCAGGGTCTCCATAAGAACAGACAAGCAAACCAAATCCAGCAGTGTGTGACCAGATGGTACAGGAATACCAGTTTGGTTTAACATTCAAAACTCAATTCCATGTTCATGGATTGGAAGGCTCAATACTGTTAAGCTGGCAATACCACCATCACCCCAATTCATCTACAAATTAAATGCAATCCCAATCATAATCCCAGCTGTCTTTTTTACAAAAATTGATAAGCTGGATCCTAAAATTTATATGGAAATCCAAAGGACTCAAAATGGTCAAAACAATGTTAAAAAAGAAATACAAAGTCAGATGACTTACACTCCTGATTTCAAAATTTATTACAATGATATGAACATCCAGACAGTCTGGTACTGACATGAGGATAGCCCAATGGAAAAATAGATCAATAGAACAATATTAAGAGTCCAGAAAAAAACCCTTACTTGTATGGTCAACTAATTTCCGACAAAATCGCCAAGGCAATAGAATGTAGAAAGGGTTTTTTCAATTAAAGGTACTGAAACAACTGGGTATCCACATGCAAAGAGGTGAATTTAGGACACCTCACACTTTCAACAAAAATGACCTCAAAATGTAAAACAAAAATGACCTAAACGTAAAAGTTAAAACTATAAAATTCTTATATGAAACCACAGGAGTAAATCTTTGTGACCTTGGGCTAGACAAAAATCTCTTCAGATACAACAGCAAAAGCATGAGCAATAACAGAAAAACATTGATAAATTGAACTTGATCAAATTAAACACTCCTGATTTCAAAAGACACTGCTAATGAAGTGAAAAGACAAGCCACAGAATAGAGAAAAATATCTGCAAAGCAGATATCCAATGAGGGACCTGATACAAACAACACCTGCAAATCAACATTAAGACAACCCATTTAAAAATGAGCAAAAGACGTGGAAAGATACTAAACCAAAGAAGACACATGAATGAGCAGTAAGCACATGAAAAGATGCTCAATATCATCACTTAAATAGGGAAATGCAAATCAAAACCACAATCAGCCCATGTGCCTGCAATCCCAGTTAATTGGGAGGCTGAGGCTAGAAGATCACCTGAGCCCAGGAGTTCAAGACCTAGAACAATTCTCGTTGCCATCAGCAATGTATGAAGATTCCAATTTCCTCAAATTCTCAACAACACTGTTATTGCCTGTCTTTTTGGTTATGGCCATTTCTGTGCATGTGAGGTAGTATCTCATTGTGTTTTTGTTTTCAGACAGGGTCTCATTATGTTGCCCAGGCTGGTCTTGAACTCCTGAGTTCAAGTAATCCTCTAGCCTCAGCTTCCCAAAGTGCTGGTATAGGCCTGAGCCATCAGGCCCGGCCGACAATTCTTCGTAATAACAAAAACAGTCACTTTAGGAGGCCAAGGTGGGAGTCTGAGACAAGCCTGGGCAACATAGCGAAACCCTGTCTCTACAAAAAATACCAAAAAAAAAAAAAAAAAAAAAAAAAATTAGCTGGGCATGGTGGTATGTGCCTGTAGTCCCAGTTACTTGGGAGGCTGAGGTGGGAGAATTGCTTGAGCCACGAGGTGTAGGCTGCAATGAGCCAAGATCATACCACTGCACTCCAGTCCAGGCAACACAGCAAGACCCTGTCTCCAAAAAGAAAAAAGGAATAATTCTGAAAGACTGATACTAAATTTTTTTCCCCCAATTTACATTAAATGCCTCCACCTGCCCCTTGGGAAATTGGGTTGGCATGTCAATAAAAAGCAAGTACAACATATTCAGACTTGAGAACCTGAGTCAGCTAGAATCAGCGGTATCCAAGAGAACAGCACAGCCAGCTACAAACACAAATAGCCTATCTTGAAGTGATGGGTGGAGGGGTTCAAATAAAAGAAAATTGCTTTCTCAGTTCTTAATATGTATCTTATATAAGAAAACATGTCATTCCAGCTGATTTCAATTAAGTGCAAACGGCACCTCAGCAAAGAGCATCTTAAAAAGGAGACTACACAAGCTATATGCTGGTTCCTCCCCTCCTGGCCTAGAAAACCCCATGCCTACTCACTCTCACTCTACTCTCTACTGGCCACATGACAAGCCCAGTGGACAAACCTCATGCAACTCAACACAAGAACTATGTAAGGGTTATTCCATAGTATATATGACCTCTCAAATCCATGGCAACAACACTTACTATCTAACCACTAGATAATTTTCATCCCAACCCACCCCAGTACTGTAAGGATGTCTGTGTGGTCACTGTAATCAATGCAGCTTCCTATGCCTGAACTGTAAACCATCGGACAAAGCTCCCCAGTGGCAGGGACTGGAGGAGGTGATGCCAAACCATGCTGTTCTGGGACACCTGTCCATATGCCAGCCCTAGGTGCTCACTCCTGAAGCATCCTTTAAGAGTCAGGACTATGGACTAAAAGATCTGCTGCAACAACTCTTGCCAGTGGCTGTAAACAAACAGCCTAGTTCCTTCTCACCCTAGTACCCACTCCCTAATAGAATAGGGAGATTCTATTTCTCCCCCTGACCATCTTTTTTTTTTTTTCTTTTTTTTTTTCTTTTTTTTTCTTAGCAGGATCTCACTCTGTCACCTAGGCTGGAGTGCAGTGGCATGATCTTGGCTCAGCACAGCCTCAACCTTCCAGGCTCAAATGACTCTTCCACCTCAGCCTCCTAGGTAGCTGGAGCTACAGGCACACACTACCACGCCTGGCTAAATTTTGTATTTTTTGGTAGAGACAGGGTTTCGCTCGCTATGTTGCCAAGGCTTGTCTTGAACTCCTAGGCTCAAGAGATCTGCCCACAATCTCCCTATCTCTATGCTAGACTTCCGGGACCTCAAATGACTCACAACCATCTGAGAATTCCAGTCCCGATACAAACATTAGTGACAACTCAGACTCACAAGATCACCCATAGCCAGCTCTGAGGAACAGGTGGGAATAAACCCCAAAGCAATTCTTACTCACCACAAATATCTTTGTTAAAAAAAACAAAAAAAAGTCCAGGTGCAGTAGCTCATGCCTGTAATCTCAGCACTTTGGAAGGCTAAGGCAGAAGAAACGCTTGAGTCCAGGGGTTCAAGACCAGCATGGGCAATATAGTGAGAACCTCATCTCTACAGAAAAATTTTAAAATTAGCCACATGTGGTGGCACACTCCTATAGTCCCAGCTACTCACAGCAGACTGAGGTGGGAGGATCACCTGAGCCCAAGGAAGCGAAGGATGCAGTGAGCCAAGATCGTAACCCTGCACTCCAGCCTGGGTGACAGAGCAAGACCCTTTCTCAAAAAACAAAACAACAAAAAAAACACTCACCACTAAAAAAAAGACACCACTTCTAAAATCCACAATGTACTTTTGGCCTTTCAACAGATCAGGAAATTACCACCAAAGAAAAGGCCAGGCATGGTGGCTCACACCTATAATCCTAGCACTTTGGGAGGTCGAGGCAGGCGGACTGCCTGAGCTCAGGAGTTCGAGACCAGCCTGGGCAACATGGTGAAACCCCACCTCTACTAAAAATACAAAAAATTAGCTGGGTATGGTGGCGCTGCCTGTAATCCCAGCTACTCAGGAGGCTGAGGCATGAGAATTGCTCGAACCCAGGAGGCGGAGGTTGCAGTGAGCCGAGATCATGCCACTGCACTCCAGCCTGGGAGACAGAGTAAGACTCTGTCTTAAAAAAAAAAAAAAAAAAAAAGGAAATTACCACCAAAGATTACTGGCCGCCTTTTTAGAGGTGACCTGCAAAGTGGTAGATTTACCACAGTTCAAACCTGGCTTACAGGGCAGAGTCACATTAACCAAAACTACAAGGCAGACCTGTGAAACCACAATGCCAAGAACCCACTCTCTTAGAAACCAAACCAGGCTCATCCTCTTGACACAGACAGGCCCATAGCAGTGGTCAAGAAAATCAGGAGCAGGAAGCTGCTTGGTGACCATGGGATCTGATCAAGAGGGCCAGACAGGCAGAGCACTGACCAGCATCAGGCTTACCTAGCCCGATAAACCCACTTCATACTACCATACAGCCATCTCCACTAAGAGGCACAAAAACGCTCTCTCTCCAGGACAATTACTAATTGACTAAAACTACCTGAGTGATACATTCATTCTTTAGCTTTCATATACATCCAGTCAGGTCATCCAGGAAGCTATTTTATTTCTCTAATGTGCCCACAAATTGTTACTCTATTACGTTATGCTTTCCCCCACACCCCCAAGACAGTCTCACTCTTGTCACTCAGGCTGGAGTGCTGTGACGTGATCTTGGCTCGCTGCAACCTCCTCTTCCTCCTGGATTTAAGCAATTCTCGTGCCTCAGCTTCCCGAATAGCTGGGATTACAGGCATGCACCACCACACCTGGCTAATTTTTGTATTTTTAGTAGACAGGATTTCAACAAGTTGGACGGGCTGCTCTTGGAACCTGCCTGCCTCAGCCTCCCAAAGCAATGGGATTGCAGGCATGAGCCACACCCCCCAGCCATACTGCATTATGCTTTGATCTACAATTTAGCTCTCAAGAAAGTAACTTATAGGCCAGACATGGTGGCTCATGCCTGTAAAAACTAAATGAGATAATGTTCAAAGAACCAAGAAAATAACACATAAGTCAAATAAATGTAAAGATCTGAACTATTCATTCACAAAAACAATTATTTTTCCAGTGACTACATGCTGTTAAAATACATATATATAAAGACCACTTTGAGACAATTGGAGAAATGTGATTATGAACTGTTAGATAACAGAATCAATGTTGAATTAGATGTAGGAATGGGGATGTGGGTGAGTAGGAGAATATTCTTGTTCTGGAAAGATGTATGTTAATATTTTGAAGGGTAAAGCATCATGATGTCTACAACGAATTGACCCAAGAGTCTTTCTGTATGCAGACATGGAGCAGGTGTGACAAAATGTTAACAACTGCTCAGCTGAATGAAAATACCAGGATCTGTTGCACTGAATTTTTAAAAAATTATTCCATGGGTTTGAAAATTTGCAAAATAAGGAATGTGATCTTAAGACTCCCTCAGGAAGGAAAAAAAACTTGTAACACAATGTCAAGATAACCTCTTAGGTGAACACAAATATTAAATAAGGTTGGGTGCGGCAGCGCAGGTCTGTCATCCCAGCACTTTGGGAGCCTCAGGCAGGTGGATCACTTGAGATCAGGATTATCAAAGCCACCGTGGGAAATATGGCAAAACCCCATCTCTACCAAAAATACATAAAACAGCCGGGCATGGTGATGAGCACCTGTAGTTCTAGCTACTCAGGAGGCTGAGGTGGAAGGATGGCTTGAGCCCAGGAGGTGGAGGATGCAGTGAGCCGAGACTGCACCACTGCACTCCAGCCCAGCAACTGAGCCAGACCCTGCTTCCATCAATGGATTGATCAATCAATCAATCTCTAAAAAGATGAGCAAAGGCCTTATCAATATTTAAGGCTACTATATAACTTGAAATGTTGCATTTGAAATGTTCAAATATACTGCTTCTGTTTTATAGAAACAATAAATGCTTGCATTTTAAAGCTTCAAATGTTTCCATTTTAAAATTTAGCAAAAAAAGGTATAAAAACCATTTATTCTTGCTTTTATCTCGTTTCTTGGAGGAAAAACAAAAACAAAAACCATGGACATGTTCAAAGTATTTTAATGTCCAAAATGAACTGTTTTTTCCTCTAGTTTCCATAGAAAATATAACTGACATAAAAAGTATTCTGCCACTACAAGGAAATGATCCAGCAAATGCACTCCTGGGTTGAAACGGGGCAGAATGCCAGCTCACCAATGTGAACAGTCATGCAGGCTGTCATGCAGGGCTTTCCGAAGCACCGAGTCCTTGTCATAGATGCCCCAGGTAGCTTGTAGTACTGAATCAAGTAGGCAGTCTCCTGCAGTCCGGTTCCAAAGTGCATATAATCGACTGTCCAAACGTGTAGCCAATTCCAAGGACCAGTTAATAATTGGAGATTCTTCTTCTAATTCTGTACGATGGATTTAAATACATGTTCATTTCCATACCTATGTCATTAGAGAATATTCATGGGGAAAAAGAACCTATTTTCTAGATATAAAATGGTTTATATGTAATTTACCAATAAACACCTAAATAAAATTGACCAACTGAAATATAAACTTCTGAGTACTTGAAACATCTTCTGTCTCTAGAATAATTTAATCAACTTTTAAATTCTTTAGTTTTATTTTCTAAAAAAGTGTTTAATATAGAAATATACACATTCTGGAACAGGAAGCAGAGAACCAAGGTTTTAAAATTTTTCTATCTTTATTTGTTCACTCTATGACAGTGAACCATACAATGTAACACTGAACTTCAGGACTTTACATCTTTAATTTAAAATAAAAATAAAGCAAGTTGACTATACACCAAACTACACCATGCTTTACTAAACAAAACTTACTTGATCAGATGAAAAGTAAATTATACTCATTAATTCCATGCTTACCTTTTTGAACGTCTCTATCAAGCACCTCATCAAATAATTTTTCTTGGACAGTTGGGGGCAAATCTTCAATATCTACAAAGAAAAAACAAACTTAAAAGATCTTTTGTTTCATAACTTATACTTCACTTATACTTAATTACACTTATTAATTATCTACTAGTAACTTTCTCTAAAATAACTCCCTTTCCGTTAAAGGTTATCAGATAGCTTTTTCTTAATATACAAGTATAACATGTGTGAGGTAAAATATTTCTTTTCTGGGCCGGGTGCAGTGGCTCACGCCTATTAATTCCAGCACTTTGGGAGGCTGAGGCCAGCAGACTGCTTGAACTCAGGATTCTGAGCCCAGCCTGGGCAACATGGCAAAACCCTGTCTCTATACAAAATATATACAAAAATTAATCAGACGAGGCAGTAGACACCTGTAGTCCCAGCTACTCAGGAGGCTATGGTGAGAGAACTGCTTGAGCCTGGGGAGGCCAAGGCTGCAATGAGCCGTGATGTTGCCACCGCACTCCAGCCTGGACGACAGAGTGAGACCCTGTCTCAAAAAATAAAAATAAAAAATAAATTTTACAAAATCTAATCATTCTGGGGTAAGCTTAAATACACAGAATGAGTGCATTTCAAATGAAACTTCCTCCAATTTCAGAAAACTTAATTACTATCTCCTCCAATTTGTAAACGTTCCTGTTTGTCTGAATATAAAAATTAAAAACACTCAGATCTAGCCCAAGTAAACACTCCATCTCTACAAAACAATAAAAAATTAGCCAGGGGTGGGTGGCATGAGCCTACAGTCCTAGCTGCTCAGGAGGCCAAGGCAGCAGGATCACTTGAGCCCAGAAGTTGAAGGCTGCAGTGAGCTATGATCATGCCACTGCACTCTAGCTTAGGCAATAGAGCAAGACCCCGTTTCAATTTAAAAACAACAAAAAACCAAACAAAACAAAAAAACAGCAACAAAACAAAGAGATCTCAGATTAAAGATTTTAGAAACTTTTGGTGTTTATTGTATTTATTCAATGCCAACTGACAAAAAACACTCTGGAGGACATTTTCAACTGTCAATGAATTGAAAAATGAAAAGTTGCTTCACAAACATAGTAGAAATATACAAAATGAGTAAAAAAGGAATGACACATTCAAGAGAATGCCATGTGTTCAAATAATCTGACTCTACCCATCAAAAGCTCATGTTCTAATCCCATCTCTTAATACCAGGTAACCAATATAGCTATCTAATTTCAAAATAACATACCAGAATGAAAAAGGGAAAATTTTTCAAAGGAGTTTTTTTTAAAGGATATTCTAAAATAAAACCAAAGAGAAAAATAAAAGAGTAAAACAGATTTTTAAAAAATAATCTGAGGTCCACAACTTCCTCTCAGATAGCAAAAGTATTTACTAACAAGTAGCCCTCCGTATGCTCACTTCCAGCATAAATAGGACAGTCAAGTAATTTAAGATGCACATGTAGTAGCTATGTTACGTGCTTCCTAACAAAAACATTTTTCACCTATATACACAAATATAACTATAATAAAATGAAAAAGTCTTTTTACATTAGATTTTGGAGTTACCTGCTGGCAATGTAAATGTTACAAGGTCAGTCAGAAAATAGCAAGCAAAATCCCCCTTTCTCTGATGAAGAGAGGCAGCTATCTCTCTCCGGATTTGTTCTGTCAGTTCAGGACACACCATTGCTGGAATACACTTTGCTGCTTGTTGAGACACCTTAAATACAAAAGAAACTTTCCTCTCAACTCATGTACCACAAATGGAAGCAGAAAACAACAGTATTTAAAAGAAATCAGCAAAATTTTCCAGTAACTCAAGGTTTTCTCTAATCTTAAAATACACTGGGTATTATTTCCTTACCAATGAAAGTATATACCAGTATAACTTTTCGGAAAGTCATAAAAATGTTTTATCCTCTGATTCAGTAATTCTATTTAATAATTTATCACAAGGAAATACTCAAAGACGCACATAAAATTTATGGAAAAGGGTGTTGTTCATAGACACATCACAGGAAGAGGAGGGAGGACAGAAAACCTAAGCGGACTAACCATCGTGCACCCAATAAAAACATCCTTTAGAAGCAGAGAATCACAGCTGATAGAGAAAGGGAAAACCGCAAACACTCTTCTCTCGCAAGATTCAAGTACCCTAACTTGGACTCAAAAAAAGCACAGGATTTAAAGGGTTAGTTCCCACTGACCTCAAGCCCCCTTTCTTCCTCTCCATTTGTTACCACTCTTGAGTTTTTAAAAAAGCATTTGGCATCTCCAAGTTTAAACACAGACTGCCAACCTCTGAAGCTCAGCCTGACGGGAGTGAGATGGGAGCACTATTGCACAGCCCTCCTAAGCAAGAAAACAACAAACAAAAAAGGAAGGCTAAAACTTTCTTCTTTTGTTATTTTTTTCTTCTTTTTAAAATGCTAAATAGCAACAAAAGTTGCAAAGATTTAATTTAACCTTACATTTCAGTCATATCTAATTTGTGGATCTAAATAAAAATACATACACAGAATTCTAAAATCACAGTTGAGCATCTGCCAGTAACAAATGGAATTCGAGGCCAGGCACAATGGCTCACGCCTGTGATCCCAACAACTCTGGGAGGCCAGGGTGGGTGGATTGGTTCAGTTCAGCAGTTCGAGACCAGCCTGGCCAACATGATGAAACCCTGTCTCTACTAAAACTACTACTATAACTATTAGCTGCAGTCTCAGTTACTTGGAAGGCTGAGGCATGAGAATCGCTTGAACCCGGGAGGAGGAAGTTGAAATGAGCTGAGATCGTACCACTGCACTCCAGCCTGGGTGACAGAGAGAGACTCTGACAAAAAAAAATCCAGAGTGAGCCAGAGTGAGCCTGTTCCCTGATATCACCAACCTGGCCTTCCAGCCACAGTGGGGTCTGAAGCAACAGGTCTTCCAGCCCCTTCTTCTTCTCAAAGACTAAGGTTTACTGATAATGTCATGTACATCATATATGTACACAACTAACTGCTACTGCTATTAAAGAAATAATGTTTCAAAAACCCTGCATACCCCACACAGTCACCTGACTCCCTATTCTGAAACTCCAGCCAGGTGCGGTGGCTCACACCTATAATCCCAGCACTGTGTGAGGCCAAGGCAGGAGGATCACTTGAGCTCAGGAATTCAAGACCTGCCTCGGCAACATAATGAAACTCTGCCTCTACAAAAAAACCCAAAATATTAGCTAGGCATTGGTGGCATGCATCAGTAATCCCAGCTACTGGGGAGGCTGAAAGGTGAGAGGATCACTTGAGCCAGGGAGGATGAGGCTGTAGTGAGCCATGATCACACCCCTGGGCAACAGAGAGAAAGCCTGTCTTAAAAGAAAAAAATTAAAAATTAAAAAACTCCTAGCCGGGCGCGGTGGCTCAAGCCTGTAATCCCAGCACTTTGGGAGGCCGAGACGGGTGGATCACGAGGTCAGGAGATCGAGACCATCCTGGCTAATACGGTGAAACCCCGTCTCTACTTAAAAAATACAAAAAATTAGCCGGGCGTGGTGGCGGGCGCCTGTGGTCCCAGCTACTCGGGAGGCTGAGGCAGGAGAATCGCGTGAACCCGGGAGGCGGAGCTTGCAGTGAGCCGAGATCGCGCCACTGCACTCCAACCTGGGCGACAGAGTGAGACTCCTTCTAAAAAACAAACAAACAAACAAACAAAAACTCCTACATAGAAATTGAGTTCTACTAGACTTCATTCGCCAAGATTACCATTAACCATGAAAATTCTCACTACATCTTAAATCCAAGAGCCCAACCATTCATCAACACTCAAACATGGAAAACCAAATATTAAATATTTTCAGAATATAACTGACTATTTCTCAAACAACATAGCTAAAATGGCTCCCCCAAAGTAAATTCAAAAATAGCTTATTCCAATCAGCTAGCTCTCAGGCCCTTTCCAAAAATCTGGAAAGACCTTTCCAAAAACCACCTGGACTGGACCCTGACTACTACAAACATTCTAAAAGAAACCTAGCCCCCCAAACAACCCCTTCCACCACCATCCTTAAGTAGGATGTGCCCCTGAAGCCTGCCACTCACCTTCTCACCTCTTCAACTTTATGGTTCTCAACCATCTCCACAGGCTAGGAGTTCTTAACTTAGGGTCCATGATCTTGGGAATGGTCCAAGAACTTTAATGGGAATTTGGTTTTAATTCAAGTTAAATCCATTTTCCCCACCTTTTTACCAATATTAAAATGTATTTTCTTATATATCACAAATTTAGTTTAGTATTTTGGTAGCTATTATTTCAAAACAACCATTTCCTTTGTAATCTCATTTACTTCTTATTTTATTTATTTAAAAACAGTATTTTGGGAAGGAGTCCTTAAGCTTCATGAGACTACCAACAGGGTCCATGACACAGAATCCGATGAAAACTCCTGCCCCACATACATATCCCTAACTCTAATGTTCTCCTGTTCTCATTCCAAAAGAACTTGGCTGAGCATTCTCTGCAACACACCCCCCTAGTCTAGACTTAGTCCAGACTCCCCCACTTCCAGTCTCCCTACTGGCCCCTTTAATTCTGTCCTTTGGAGTATTTATTCCATGGAGACTGAATCCATGACCAATTTTGCTCTCTGCCTGGAACAAATCCCCCCCCCCACCTCTCCCACGCTGTTCTGGGGTTGTTCCACATGTCCCACAGAATACAGCAAAAGTAATGGTATATTGCTTCCTAAATCCATTTATAAAAGACACTGCAGGTTTCAAAGACACTGGATCACTCTCTTGCACTCTGTGCCTCTCTTGGATCACTTGCTGGGGGTGAAACCAGCTGCTGTATCATGGGCATCCCTGTAGACAGGCCTGCATGGCACAGAATTGAAGCCTCCGGCCAAAAGCCACCTGAGTAGGCTTAGGAACAGATACTCTAGCCCCAGTTGAGTCTTTTGACAACTACAGCCCTGGACCACTTGACTGTAACCTCATGACATCGTGAGTCAAAACTATTCAGCTAAGTAGCTCCTGGATTCTAACCCTCACGAACTCTGTGAGATAACATACATTTGTTGTCTTAGCTGCTAAGTTTCCAGATAATCTGTGATACTGCAATAAAAATACTGATAGGGTTCTATCATCATCCCACTGTTAGTCCTCAGACTGTCTCAGGAGCTCAATGACTCATGATGGCCCCTCTAAAACCTTGTAATAATCTTCTACCTACCTCAGGGGAGCCCCTAAAGACTTTCACCCTAGTTTACAACTGCCTTCTTTATGCTGGCTCCTGTCACCACCAGCAACTACAATTCCACATTGATGGCCCTTCCAATATACAACAGACAACACGACTAGGCACCACAACACAAATGCAGCCAGGCCTTCAACACTAGAAAAACTCTAATTCTTCTATCTCACATTCTAAAACCTGGATCCCTCTATCTGAAAAGTTCCCTTCTCCCTTATTTATATTCAATAAGCCTGCCCTTTTGTTTTCATCATGGCCTTCAGTCTCTCAAGCCCCCCACCCCAGCTTCACTGGAATCTTACCAAACTGGACACAATACTACAATCATGTTTCCACCTAACCTTCAAATATTTTAATCCCCATACAATGCCCTGCAGTGGTTCCCAAATATTGGCAAATTTGAATAAACAGATATGCAAAAGTATATACGAAAGGTATATACTGACAAAATTTGAATCCACAATTAATATGACTCTCTGCACTTTTACTCTATTTCTCTTACCATTAAAAAATGCTACCTTGGCCAGACGTGGTGGCTCATGCCTATAATCCCAGCACTTTGGGAGGCCAAAGCAGGCAGATCTTTGAGGTCAGGAGTTCAAGACCAGTCTGGCCAACATGGTGAAACCCCACTTTCTAAAAATACAAAACTAGCTAGGCGTGGTGGCATGCGCCTACAATCCCAGTTTCTTGGGAGGCTGACACAGGAGAATTGCTTGACTCCAGGAGGCAGAAGTTGCAGTAAGCCAAGATCGTACCACTACACTACAGCCTGGGCAACAGAGTAAGACTCTGGCTTTAAAAAAAAAAAAAAAACCTGGATAATGTAGTCACATCCTGAATAATTCACAGGCAATCTCTCTCAATCATTTGTCGCATATACCTAGTTATGTCAGCCAGAAACTGAAGAATCAACTTAGGTCCACTCTATATCTTCCCATATCCAGTCAGTCAGTCTACTTCTTCAGACTGAGGGCCTGTCTCAGTTTCTCCAACCCTCTAACCCTCTTCCCATTTCTAAGGCTACCCTTCTGGGTACCCTTCTATGGCTGCCCTTCTGCCCTTCTGGCAGAAGTTCTTGCCAGCACCTCTGCAACCCCCTCCTAATCAGGCTCGCCCCTCTCCAGTGTATAGCAGCCAAAACACAATCTGCTCTGCTCACTCCCCTGTGCCTGTACCTAACACCATCCAGGGCCCTAGGGATAATCTTCAAATTCCTTGACACAGAAGATCCTTCATAATCCAACCCCTGCTTATCTTTCAGACTTCCCTTCTCTCCATTCCCAGTCACCATCTCAGCCATGTTTATTTACCTGCAAGTCCCTGGATTCACCACAAATTCCACCATCTCTGTGCCCTGTAAAAATGCTTTCCTCAACTTCTCTTCTCTCCCTCATCCACTTCATGTGGCTAACTCCTAACTCTTCCCCTTCAAACTGTAGCAAAAACATTACCTGCTGTAAGAAAGACGACATGACACCTCAAAACTCTTCAAGCACTGGCATAGTGCTTGGCATTTACATCTACCAGGGCACAGGCTGCACAGAACTACCAGTTCATTTCTCTACTTTGCTGGAGATTCAATGAAGAAAGAGCCAACATCTTTACAATTATCCCTTCTCAGCCCAGTGCATGGCACACAGTAAATATGCAGTAAATATCTGTTAATTGAATGACTAAAGAATGACAGATACATTCCAGGTTTGTTTGAACCAAACATGATGAGTCAAACATTGTTGTGACTATTCAAATATTTGAAAGCATATACTCTTAAAAGTTAAGTCTCTTAAGTTTAATGTTATTTTTTAAAGGAGGTAAAAGAATTCAAAACATTTTAAAGCTGCTTAGAGAAACATTATAAAATCAAAAATGAAAACTAAAGAACAGATTTCCTTAATATAAACGAACATTTAACCGAAATGCCAAACCTACCTCTGTAAGCAATATTGCTAGCATATCCTGCCTCTGAAAACGAATAGCCAAGTGTACAAGAGTATAGCCAACATCAAAGGCAGAAGGACGGTTCAGCAAGCGTACTTCGTCTGCAGTGAGCTGACGTGCAATGTCTCCTCCTGATGACTTGTATGCTTCTATAGCAGCTAAATCACCTTCTACAACCCCTAAAACAAGCATCAAGATACAAAAGCATTTAATTCTCATTTTCTTCAAAAAACACAAACCGTAGCAATCACTCCAAACTCTTTTAAGTGTTTCTCTGTGCTTCCTGGATCCTGATGCATCATTTAAATGTCCTGTAAGGGTAAGGAAAGTTAGTTTTTTGCTTTCCCTTTAAAAATTTTCTTTCCAGAACTAGAACTGCCTACACATTTACCTTACCATCAGTGCAGGCTCCAGGCTCTGGTGGGATTTAGAGGAATTATTAGACTGTAAGAATTGGATCGAAGATCGATAATCTAGTATAAGAAACCAAACGTCACAAGAGACACTGAGCCCCCAGTTCTGGTCCTGCGTTCATCCTGACTTTGCAGAAACCAAGGAGACAGGGATGTGCTTCCAGCTGGTGTTGAGCTCCTCCTGCCCTTTACACTGCATTCTTAAAGCAGAATCAAAACAAATGCTGAACTTTCCATACTGCTCTTTAGCATTGAAACAACTTGGAGCAACTGAAACCATCTTCACTGTAAGTAAACGTTGGCAACATTTTGATTTCAGATTCTCTCACAGCCAAGTCTTCCTTATACCCATTAAGAATTATTAATAAAGTAAAAGTTGAACCAGATGATTTCAAATAAAATGTGCTAAAATAAAACATTACAATCCAGTTAGAATAGGGGGGAAACAGAAACATCACTTCTGCCCAAATCTATAAAGAACATTCCATTACCACTGAGCCATTTTATTAACCTTAACACAAGTTAATGTTAGGTAAATACAGTAATACTGTCTACTAAGCAGTCTGGTAAAGTATGGGTGTCAGCCTGGGCTTAAAAAAAAAAAAAAAAAAAAAAAAGGTAGATTAGCTTCCAATTTACCACAAAAGGGGTTTAAAGCAACTGTTAAAAAATTATTTGTGGGACCAAATACTTCTAAGTGCTTCCTAAATTACATCAAGACAAATGTGTTTGCTGGATAGAATACTAATACTAGGTAAAAATATTCTTAGTGTACTTTTAAAAAAGTATTTTAATTGCCATCTTGAATTAGGAATTAGATCAGACATATTCCTTAGAATGTAACAGATTGGTAAAATGCAACAATTTTCTACCATTAGTAAAGATAACAAGGCTTCAAAATAATTCCCACATTTACTGAATCCTCATGATATACAGGAACGCCTTGCCAGGCAATATGAGAAGTACAAAGACAGGGAAAATGTGACTCCAATATTCAAAGCAGTCCTTTCTGCAAATTTCGATCCTCTCCAAAAAAAAATGACCCCCTGCCCCAAACACAGACATATACATTCTTCAGGCTGAAAACCAATTATATTAAAAATGCCTACTTATAGGAATTATTTTCACAGCAATGTAGCTTGATAAACTCCTCACTACGCATATAACAAATTCAGCTACATATGCCCCGCCTCCACCCACCTAACACATCCTTATGAGGAACAGTGCGCCCTAGAGAAGTCAAGGTAAAGCTTAATCAAGTACGGCATGAGATAAAGGTTATAAATCTTCCTAAAGGGGCAAGCCTTTCAAATAGACCAGAAAGTGCTACTTGAACTAAAAACAAATCTATGATTGAAGAGTTTTCTATTTCCAGTTATTATGTTCAAATACAAAAAGAACTGTAAAACTTCTGCTTAACTTATTTAATGAACAATTAAGTATAGCCTGGTAGGACCCATAACTTTTAAGATAATTCAATGCAGTTTTCTTTTATTGAGGATTGAGCATGCCCATGCCATTTCCTTCCACTCCACAGCATTTCTGCATGAAGGCAATGACTTTTCCCTTCAGTCTTATCAAAGTCCTTGACTATTTTCAGGTATATGTAGCATCAATGCACCTTTTATAGTCTTTAGTTCTAATCTAAAAATATTATCTACTTATAAACTTTTTGTATTACATAAAAAAATGTTCCGAACACTTCCAAAAACAACCCACGAGTCTGATCAACTTACCTGAAAAAACAAAGAGGAAGAGCTGTACAATGTATGTGTTTATATGTGTATGCATGTATGTAGGTGTTTGTATTTAATGTGTTCATGTTTATTTTTTATTTCTCAAAGACAAAGATGAGGTGATCTAAAGCTAAGCACCAAATAACTTCCTTCTTTTGCTTGGAAGAAGGGGAGATCTTCAAATCACTTTATTGTTTTTAGCTAACTCACCATATAGCTGAAGTCTAGAAGAATCTCATCTCAGAAATTCTTAAGATTTCCTCTCTAATGTCTCTGAGAGATTTCTGTAATTAGAAGTTAATGAGCACTGGGCAGTGGGGTGCAGACTACATAGCACAACAAAATTAGCAGATTGTACTTTGGAACTACAATGTACAACATCATCACCCATTCTGCTTTCATTAAGTGCTTTTTAAAAATATAACCAGAACTTCCAATGTTGAACTGCATGGTATGTGAAATTATATCTCAATAAAGCCGATATACACAAACACAACTAGGATTTCTATTTGACCTAATACAAAATTATCAAAAACACTTAATTAGTCCCTCCTACTCCATGCTCTGCATGAAACTACAAACGGGCATACTGCCCATTCCCTAGCATGGCGGACACACAGAAGATGAGGAGAACAGACTATTCTCAGTTTTTGACAGCACGAAATTCTCCAAACTTCCCAGAGCAGGAAAAACACACATCACTTAAGTATAGGTAAAAAATAATATTTAAAAGAAAATTATTTTATTACCTAGTGTTTGGGGAATATGTAATTTCATTCTTTTCATTAAGCATAAAAGTTCATAGTCTCGGTGACTGGTACATTTTCATCTACAAAGATTAGTAAATTTATTACAAATCAAATTTCATGAAAATGTCACTGAACTATCCCAATTTTTGCTATGTCTTTATTGCACACTGCTCAAAGAGAACTTCTGAAAGTTTAGACATTACTTCACAGACAGGTTTTTGTTGTAGACATGGTGTTTAATAGGATTTGGCCCATACGCATATAATTTAAAGTTTTAGCCACCGCATGTTTTCTACTTAAGGAGCAGGGAAAAAGCATCGTAATATATGCAAAAAAGGAAAAAAAAAAAAAAAAAAAAAACCTTACAAAATATCTGAGTTCTTCACGTAATTACACTTTGAGCACCTTTTAATGTCAGGAGATAAAAAGAATGTAGGAATCAGGTAGAAGAGTTGGTAGACAGGAAAAGACAACAAATAAATGCAAGTGTTAAAATCTCACTTTATAGGACAAAGGCCAGGAAAAAATGAAAAGTTCCAACAGAAGATAATCAACATATACATGTTTGCTAGGTTACTGACATCTCACAATGCCTCCAAGAGTAACTGAAGCATCTATTTATTTTTATTATTTTTTTTTTTTTTGAGACGGAGTCTCGCTCTGTCACCCAGGCTGGAGTACAGTGACGCAATTTTAGCTTACTGAAAGCAACCTCCGCTCCCGAGTTCAAGCAATTCTCCTATCTCACCCTCCCGAGTAGCTGAGACTACTGGCGCACACCACCACACCAGCTAATTTCTGTATTTTTAGTAGAGATGGCGTTTCACCATATTGATCAGGCTGGTCTCGAACTCCTGACCTCGGCCCCCCAAAGTGCTGGGATTACAGGCGCGAGCCACCGTGCCCAGCCGAAATATCTTTCTCTTAGTACTTTTTTAAAAATTTAACAAACGTGTACTATGCCTTCTGTCCCTTCCTCCTTCATGTTATGAAGACAAAAGGACAGCTGAAGACACTCTGAGATTAATTTTATAAAACTAATCTGCAGTATCATCATACATTCAAAATTGAATGAAATGCACAATCAGCCTAATAGCGAAACATAATTACAAATAAATGGTTAATACACTTCTTAAAACATGAAGGCCTAAGAATAAATGAAAGCCACTATGTTATATATCACTAGCTAAACAGTTAAAAAAATAAAAAGCAAACATATTATTCCGTAAGCTGGGCCAGGAGCAGAGTTTACATATTTTGAAGCCACAGGTCAATGACTCACTGGGGACTTCACAGCTACTATGGAACTCCATTGGTTAGAATTTAGAGCTGGCTCATAGATGTTTAGAAAACAGACTTATTTTTTCCCCCATATATGGCACAGTTTTCAAAGTTTTGCCTTATTTTCCTTTATGACATTAAAACTGTAATGGTTACTAACTTTGAAAAGAATGCCAAATGGTAAAAAAAAAGCCAGGACTTACCTGAGCCCACATGGGCCAGCCCAACACTACCCTGGAGTTCTATGGTAGCTGTGACATCACAGCATGGTTTATGCTGTGGGGTCAGGGTGGACCTGGAGTCAGCTGGCACAATTTCAGGAACCCTTGAAGAGAAAAGTTAGTTTTAAGTGGTAATGTTCAGAATGTCCTTTACCATGGTCAGAGAAAGATGCAGATGTGGTTTTCCTCTAGCCAGAGTTTAACTCATTTAACTGGTTTTCATATTAAAAGGAAACTATACCCCCCAGTAATACTTTTTTATGTCATAAGCATTTGGCTATCATTTAATCCTGAACCTGGCATAGATATTCACAGGAAATTCTTGAAAAATTAATGAGCTGCTTTTTAAATAAAATGACTTCAATATTTTTTAAAGTGTACCTTCAGGTAGGCAAAAGCACAGGAACAGTCTCGGAAATAATCTGAGCAGGCCAAACCACCTCCTGGTTGTATTTTCCACATAATAATAGCAACAAGTTAAGATCTACTATTTCTATTCCTAGAACAGTGCTACAAACAATAACCTATTCAAAAGATCAACAGATGAAAATCAAAATTATAAACAAATTCTTTTTTTTTTTTTTTTTTTTTTGAGACGGAGTCTCGCTCTGTCGCCCAGGCTGGAGTGCAGTGGCCGAATCTCAGCTCACTGCAAGCTCCGCCTCCTGGGTTTACACCATTCTCCTGCCTCAGCCTCCCGAGTAGCTGGGACTACAGGCGCCCGCCGCCTCGCCCGGCTAGTTTTTTGTATTTTTTAGTAGAGACGGGGTTTCACCGTGTTAGTCAGGATGGTCTTGATCTCCTGACCTCGTGATCCGCCCGTCTCGGCCTCCCAAAGTGCTGGGATTACAGGCTTGAGCCACCGACAAATTCTTAAATTTAATCTATATCAAGTCTAGCTTGTATTCAATAACCTCACTGTCCATTATTAAAACATCCTCTTTAGAAAAATAAGATTCAATGAGAGAAGGAAGTCAAATATTCGCTAATTAAAACTTTTTAAATTATCTGTAAGTTGTGACAAACTATGTCAAATATAGTCTATATTACTGAGCTCTTTTCTCCTTACATCTTTGATCAGAGTGTTAACAAGCCACTCTTGTGAAAACAGAAGTCCCTGAAGTCATGAAAAAATACCTGACCTAACAGATACTTTCCTAAGAAAGAAGATCCTGCCAAGCAGGAAGAACTACTGCTGAAAGCAACATGGAAGGACTTAAAGGAAACATGCCACAAAGTTATCTTTGGGACAAGTGATCAGAGACAGGGACAAATGTTAATGGGATAAAACAGATGAACATGAGTTCAAACTATGAAGGTCACTTAAAATATCACTGAAAATACTCAACTGAAAGGAAATTACGGTTCTTAAAAATCTTAGGTTCCGGCCAGGTGCAGTGGCTCACACCTGTAATCCTAGCACTCTGGGAGGCCGAGGTGGGTGGAACACCTGAGGTCAGGAGTTCAAGACCAGCCTGGCCAACATGGTGAAACCCCGTCTCTACCAAAAACACACAAAAAATTAGCCGGGCGTGGTGGCATGCGTCTGTAATCTCAGCTACTCAGGAGGCTGAGACAGGAGAATCGCTTGAACCCAGAAGGCAGAGGCTGCAGTGAGCCGAGATTGTGCCACTGCACTCCAGCCTGGGCAACAAAGAGCGAAACTCTGTCCTAAAAAAAAAAAAAAAAAAATCTTAGATTCCAAAAGTAGATTTTGAAACTCATAAAATAGTGTATGCCAAAACCACATTCACTGCTGAAGTCACATCCAAAAGTTTTTCTGACTTCAAAATAAAAATAAAAATTTCATTTGCGACACTGCCAAGTTACCCTGGCTGAATTTGAAACCAAATTTTAGATTTTTATACTTATACTATCTCAGGTAGGCCGGGAGAAACTAGTCTAGCCCACCTTTTTTTACTAGAGGGTAAGTGAACATTTTAAAAGTGGAAATGGGAGGCTGGGTGCAGTGGTTCACACCTATAATCTCAGCACTTTGGGAGGCCAAGGCAGGAGAGCCAGAATTTGAAGACCAGCCTGACCTCAGCAATATGGTAAGATCTCATCTTTACAAAAAAATTTTTTAAATTAGTCAGGTATAGTGATGCATGCCTGTAGTCCTAGCTACTTGGGAGGATCACCTGAGCCCAGGAATTCGAGGCTGCAATGAGCCATGATCATGCCACTGCACTCCAACCTGGGTAACAAGAGTGAGACCCTGTCTCTGTTAAAAAAAAAAAAAAAAAAAAAAAAAACGAAGTAGGGGCAAGGAAGAAAGGATAAAAGGAAAAACTTTCATAATTTATTATAACTTTATACTGTTCATATTATATACATTTAATTCTTCTAGACAAAAGTAAACAGAATGAAGACAGAAAATCAAGAAATGTTCAAAAGTAACCCAGTCAATATTAAGGTCTCCAACCAGAAACGCTAAACAAGAAAGTTTCCATAATTTGCCACTGAAAAAGGAACTTCACGGCTTCGGTAAACACTAATAGCCCCACAAGCACACATCCCCAAAAGTTTCAGATCCATGTATCCAATAATCCATCAAGCATCCTCACCACAAAACCTCTAAAAAAAAAAAACCTAAACTTTCTCTCTCCTATGTCCAGGAAAAAAGATACTGTTAGCCAACCCAGATGTCCAAACCAAAAATCTGGCCTTCTAACCTCCTTCTCATCTCAGCCCAGTATCAATTCTTCTAGGTTTTGTCAATTCTACTTAAGTCTTTTTCAAATAAATCTCCCTTTCCCCATCTCCACTGACTCTACCCCAGCTATACATGACTGTACCTAAGTTGCTATCATTTACTCTACTGGTCTGCCATCTCAAGTGTTGCTCCCTCCCAATCTATTCTCTACACTAGGGTGAGTGTGGTCTTCTTAGACTACAAATTTAATTAAGGCACTCCCTTTTCAAAAGTTTACCACTAGGTTGGGCGTGGCAGCTCACACCTGCAATCCCAGCACTTTGGGAGCCCAAGGAGGGCAGACTGCTTGAACTCAGCAGTTCAAGACTAGCCTGGGAGAAACCCAATCGCTACAAAAAATTTAAAGAATAAGCCAGGTGTGCTGGCATGCACCTGTAGTCCCAGCTACTTGGGAGGCTGAGGTGAGAGGATCCCTTGAGCCGAAGAAGGTTGAGGCTGCAGTGAGCTGTGATCATGTCACTGCACTCCATCCAGCCTGGGTGACAAAGTGAGATCTCATCTGGGGGGGGGGGGGGGGGGGGGGGAGTTTACCACTGCCCTTAGGCTAACAGCTAAATTCCTTAACCAGGTTAAGGAATTAACCTATTTAACCAGGTTAAATAGTCCCAACATTCCCTACAGGTTCTCTCTCACAGTCCTCATTCTACACTCCAACCAACTGACTTCTCTCAGGTTACTGGACGTGCCTTGGTCTCTTGACCCTGGATTTTTAACACATACAATTCCCACTAACAGAAACACTCTTCCTTCTTCTCTTTCAAGTTTCAGCTTAGATGTCACCAAAAGTCCTCTCCAAATCTCCTAATGCGATTAAGTTATATGCTCCTTCTAGGACCCTATACTTCCTCTGCTGAGCTATCCTGGCTTGCTAAATTCTATTTGCCCCATAAACTCTTTGAGAGCCATGACTTCTTTCAAAGTGCTTGGAAGCACACTCGGTAAGTACCTGAATGCATGAATGAACAAACAAAGAAAAGGTAAAAACGAAGACAATTTTGCAAAGTAACTGAGGCCACACGCCATGGCTCACCCCTGTAATTCCAGCACTTTGGGGAGGCCAAGGTCAAAAATGTTTTTCTGTTGCCCAGACTGGGACTGGTACATATTTTTAAGATGTGTATTTTTCATATAGATTTCATGTAACTTGATAAAATCACCAAATAAAGTGAACAAAAGACATGAATCAACTACTCACAGAAAAAAATACAAATGATTAATAAAATGAGACAGCATGCCATTCTTAATAACAAACATCAGGAAAGACAGCTCCACAGGGACTCCCAAAGTGCTGCTAATAAAGAACAGGTTAATTTAAGGCGCAGCAATTCAATGTCATATCACACATTTTTAAAAGGTACATGTTGATTCAAAAAATAAAGTTCAATGAAAAAGGATATACAATATAATCTCAACTATGTAAAAGTAAATAAATGCAAAAAAAATAAGATTGAAAATACACAAAAAAAATCTGACAGGCTTCCTCTAGGCAGTGAGATTACAAACTTTTTATTTTTTCATAGCTTTTCTTATCTCTGAAATGGTCTACAATGCATATAGTCTGTGTTTCTTTGAGATGGAGTCTTGCTCTGTCGTTTAGACTAGAAGGCACTGACATGATCATAGCTCACTGCAGCATCAAACTCTTGCCTCAAGCAATCCTCCCACCTCAGCCTCACATATCTGGGACTGCAGGCACCCCGCCCAGCTAAGTTTTTTATTTTTAATACAGAAGAGGTCCGGCCATGTTGCACATGCTAGTCTCAAGTAGTCTGCCTTTATTATTCAAAAATGAACTAAACTCTCAAAGATCGTTACAAGAAGTCAGTACAAATGTCTAAATTTGATGAAAAAGAAATAATATATTTTCATCAACTGAGGAAAAGATAAACAAAATGTGGTATACGCATACAATGAAATATTATTCAGTCTTAAAAAGGAAGAAAATTCTGGCCGGGGCAGTGGCTCACGCCTATAATCCCAACACTTTGGAAGGCTGAGGCGGGTGGATCACTTGAGCTCAGAAGTTCGAAACCAGCCTCGCCAACATGCCAAAACCCCGACTCTACTAAAAATACAAAAATTAGACACACATGGTGGTACACACGCCTACAGTCCCAGCTACTTGGGAGGTTGAGGCAGGAGAATCCCTTGAACCTGGGAGGCAGAGGTTGCAGCAAGCACAGACTGCACCACAGCACTTTGGCCTGGGTGACAGAGCGAAACTTCCTCTCGAAAAAAAAATAAAGGGAAGGAAATTCTGACACAGATCACAACATGGATGAACCTTAAAGACATTATGCTAAGTGAAATAAGCAAAAGGACAGATACTGTATGACTCCATTCATGAGGTTATTAGGGCAGTCAAATTCACTGACAGAAAGTAGAATAATGATTGTTAGGGGCTGGAGGAAGGGGGAATGGAGCTATTTAATGGATACACAGTTTCAGTTTTCCAAGATGTAAAAAAGCTCTAGAGAGAATGGTAAAAATAGTTACACAACAATAAGAATGTACCTAATGCTACTGATATACACTTAATGAGTAAAATGGTATAAATTTTATCTTATGTATATTTTACCTCAAAATAAATTGCAAAAAAAAAAGGAACAATGATACAAGGACATTATTCTGAGATATCGGAGCTGCTGCCTCAAATAATATCACCTAGATAGTATTCCTCCCTCCTCTAAAAAAGATAAATGTTTAAACTGAATCTAATCATAAGGAAATCCACAAATCTAAACTGAAGATCATTCTGCAAAAGTGGAATCTTCAAAAATGTCAATCATGAAAGAGTAAATTTTTAAAAAATTAAAAAAAAAAAAAAACACAGGCGCTGTTCTAGATTAGAGAAGACTGAAGAGACAAAATTACACACAATGTATAACCCTTAACTGAACAAGGTGGGGCAACAGCAATTATTGAAACTATTGGTGAAACTAAATATAAACTTTCAGTATTAAATTTCTTGGATAACTATACTGTGTGGTTATATAGGAAAAAAAAGTCCTTGTTCCTAGGAAACACATGCCAAGTGTCATGATGTCTTCAGCTAACTCTCAAACAGTTCAGAGAACACACACAAGAAAGACATACAGACAGAGACACCAAATATAGCAAAGAACTAACTGGAAAATCTTGGCAAAGGCATATGGTGCTCAATATATTACACTTGTAACCTTTATACAGGTTTTGAAATTTCTCATTATAAAATAATGACAGGGGCCAGGCATGGTGGTTCATGCCTGTAATCCAAGCACCTTGGGATGCCAAGGCAGGTGGATCACTTGAGGTCAGGAGTTCGAGACCAGCCTGGCCAACATGGTGAAACCCCGTCTCTACTAAAAAACACAAATATTAGCTAGGCATGGTGGCGAGTTTGCCTACAGTCCCAGCTACTTGGGAGGTTGAGGCACAAGAATCGCTGGAGCCTGGGAGGCAGAAGTTGCACTGAGCCAAGATCGCACCACTGCACTCTAGCCTGGGCGACAGAGCAAGACTCCACCTCAAAAACATAAAAATAAATAAAAATAAAATAAAAGAATGACAGGGAAAATAGTGGTTGTCTATGCACAGCAGGACTGGAGGTAGAGAGAAGAAGAAACTACTGCATTTATTTATATTTGCATTTCTGTGCTGCCTGGGTATTTTTTAACCATGTGCCCAGTTTAATGCAACTTTTTAAAGTTAGTTTAGATCCCAACAATTCTCTAGAGGCAAAACACATACTTTTATACTTGATATTTAAAGGATACATCTGGATTTCATAATTCAATGTGTTCATTTAATATAGTACTTTGTTTTTTAAATGAAAGCCGTTACTAAATCAATGGTGCATATTCAAATGTATCACATAATCAAGAATCACGTGACATAGTCCCTTTCTCAGCATAAAAAGGCACATTACTGGTTGGCAACCCTGTGTAATCAATCATTTCTGAAAGTCGAGAATTATGTCTCAGACATACTAAAGGCAACCAAGAGAATACTGGGGCTTTATTTCTGCCATCACCATCCATTTGCCTTAATAGAGACACTCATTCCTGGAAGTTTTCTTTTTATCACAGGTGTCAGGAAGTACTTTCAAATCCCAGACCAAACTGGCCAGCATCATTTAATAGTGGAAAGGAAAGAGGTGAAAAGTGTGTGTGTGCGCACAGGCATGTGTGTTCCCTACAGATTAGAATATTTTATGTTGCTGGAAATTCTCACAATTCACTTTAAAATCATGACATAAAATGTTATTTTATATCCACTGTTCCAAAATCAAAACAGGAAATCCTTAAAAACTTGAAAACCAAAAACTACCTGAAGATAATACTTCTTTCATGGTGCTAAAAATAACTCTTATTACCTACATGAACTACCTTGGATAGGAAGTAAACCCACAATCAAGAACGTGGAGTGAAATGATTGCAGTTTTTATAGCTACACACCCATCACACTTAAGAGTATCACGCAAAGTTAGCCAAGGACATACAAGGCATTGCCAGTATTCTAGCACTCACTTTCCTTTTATGCATGCAGACCAAAAATTGCTACAGAAGTCTGTATACATTTTGGATCCTATTAAAAGCTTTTAATGTGTCCAGGCATGGTGGCTCACCAGGAGGATCACTTGAATCCAAGAGATGGACGTTGCAGTGAGCTGAGATTACACCAGTGCACTCCAGCCTGGGCAACAGAGTTAAAACCCTATTTCAAAACAAAAAAAGACAAAAACAAAACAAACAAAAACAAACAAAAAAAACAAAAAAACCTTTTCACATTTTTAACTCGAACCATTTTTGTGTTGTCTTTAATAAAAGGACAATTAGATGGTTTTTGTTTGTTTGTTTTGAGACAGAGTCTCTGTTGCCCAGGCTGGACTGCAGTGGCACGATCTCAGCTCACTGTAACCTCCGCCTCCCGGATTCACGCCATTCTCCTGCCTCAGCCTCCCGAGTAGCTGGGACTATAGGCACCCACCACCACGCCTGGCTAATTTTTTGTATTTTTAGTAGAGACGGGGTTTCACTGTGTTAGCCAGGATGGTCTCAATGTCCTGACCTCGTGATCTGCCCACCTCAGCCTCCCAAAGTGCTGGGATTACAGGCGTGAGCCACTGTTCCTGGCCAATTAGATGGTTTTAAATGTTTAAGCCCAGCCAATTAGATGGTGTTAAGTGTTTAAAACTATTATTAATAAGATGCAAGACCTGTTTACTGGTGGTTCTGCCTCCATTCACATGAAAAACAATGTATTAAGAAAAAAGGGGCCAGGTACTGTGACTCACGCCTGTAATCCCAGCACTTTGGGAGGCCAAGGTGGGCTGATCACCTGAGGTCAGGAGTTCGAGACCAACCTGGCCAACGTGGTGAAACCCCGTCTTCTCTACTAAAAATACAAAAATTAGCCGGGCATGGTGGCGCATGCCTGTAATCCCAGCTACTAGGGAAGCTGAGGCAGGAGGATCGTGTGAACCCAGAAGGTAAAGGTTGCAGTGAGCTGAGGTTACACAACTACACTCCATCCTGGGCAACAGAGCAAGACCACGTTTCAAAAAAAAAAAAAAAAAAAAAAAACTTTTAATGTACCATTTTTAACTCAAACCATTTTTGTGTTGTTGTCTTTAATAAAAGGGCAATTAGTTTTAAATGTTCAAAACTATTAATATGATGCAAGACCTGTTTACTGGTTCTGCCCTCTATTCATATGTAAAACAACGTATTAAGAAAAAAAAGGGCGAGGCACTTGGCTTACGCCTGTAATCCCAGCACTTTGGGAGGCTGAATCAGGCCGATCACTTGACCCCAGGAGTTTGAGAAAAGCCTGGGCAACATGGTGAAACCCTGCCTCTACAAAAAAAAAAAAAAAAAAAAAAAAAAATTTCCAGGAATTAGCTGGGCATGGTGGTGCATGCTTCTGGTACCAGCTACTCGGGAGGCTGAAAGTGGGAGAATCACTTGAGCCTGGGCATTCAAGGCTGCAGTGAGCTGTGATCAATGCCACTGCACTCCAGCCTGGGTAACAGAGCAAAATCCTGTCTCCAGAAAAAAAGAAAAGAAAGGCAAAAGAAAAAAAAAAAGGACACCAAAATCGGAAGGTTATCTTTCAGTAGAACACTAGTTTGGCATCAGGATACAATCAAAGTTCATAACCCAGCACTTAAAAAGTAGCCATAACTGTGAACAACTTCACCAGCTTCCTCTCTAAACTCGCAGATGATGATCTCAAAAAATGACATATTAGATCACAAATCTGCAACTGAGCTACCAACACAGAATAACGACTGCAAAGTAATCCATAGAACAGGAAAAGTTCTAAACACTGAAAGACTGTCCAAACAGCTTTGGTATACCAAACCAAAAACAGGCCAAATGAGCAGAACAAACAGAACACACACTACAGAAACACCGCACACAAAAAGTAAAGTCCAAACAATGTGACCTAATTATGGAATGCTGTAAAATATTAGCAAGTAGCAGATCACCCTGGGCCACAGCAATCAGCTTCATACAGGCATATTTATTTCACTGACTTGAAAAAAAGCAGGGCTGTCGGGAGCGGTGGCTCACGCCTGTAATCCCAGCACTTTGGGAGGCCAAAGCAGGCGGATCACGAGGTCAGAAGAATGAGACCATCTTGGCTAAAGCGGTGAAACCCCGTCTCTACTAAAAATACAAAAAAATTAGTTGGGCGTGGTGGCGGGCGCCTGTAGTCCCAGCTACTCCGGAGGCTGAGGCGGGAGAATGGCGTGAACCTGGGAGGTGGAGCTTGCAGTGAGCCAAGATAGCGCCACTGCACTCCAGCCTGGGTGACAGAGTAAGACTCCGTCGAAGAGAAGAGAAGAGAGGACAGGGGAGGACAGGGAAGGACAGGGGAGGACAGGGGAGGGGAGGACAGGGGAGGGGAGGACAGGGGAGGGGAGGACAGGGGAGGGGAGGACAGGGGAGGGTAGGGGAGGGGAGGGGAGGGGGGAGGGGAGGGGGGGGGGAGGGGAGGGGAGGGGAGGGGAGGGGAGGGGAGGGGAGGGGAGGGGAGGGGAGGGGGAGGGGAGGGGAGGGGAGGGGGAGGGGAGGAGGAGGGGAGGGGAGGGGAGGACAGGGGAGGGGAGGGGAGGGGAGGACAGGGGAGGGGAGGGGAGGGGAGGGGAGAGAAAAGAAAAAAGCCAGGGCTGAAAACATTAATATTCCCAGGCATCAAACATAATTCAAAAGCTCCAGTAATGGCCGGGCGCAGTGGCTCACGCCTGTAACCCCAGCACTTTGGGAGGCCGAGGCGGGCGGATCACAAGGTCAGGAGATCGAGACCATCCTGGCTAACTCGGTGAAACCCCGTCTTTACTAAAAATACAAAAAAAAAAAAATTAGCCGGGTATGGTGGCGGGCACCTGTAGTCCCAGCTACTCGGGAGGCTGAGGCAGGAGAATGGCGTGAACCCAGGAGGCGGAGCTTGCAGTGAGCCGAGATCGCGCCACTGCACTCCAGCCTGGGAGACAGAGCGAGACTCCATCTCAAAAAAAAAAAAAAAAAAAAAAAGCTCCAGTATTAACCCTCAACCATATCTAGTAGAAAGAAACACCGTTACTATTTGTGTCTTGGAAAGGACAGCTACTTCCCATACTAGTCAACCCCTCTGTAACTCAACTTATTTCATTATTAACAATGCCTCTGACCTCCTCTAGGAACTGGTGAAAATTAAGTAAAATTTCTGAAATTGTCAAATTAATGTATTATTTGCTGGCCGGGCACAGTGGCTCACACCTGTAATCCCAGCACTTTGGGAGGCCAAGGCGGGAGGTAAGGTCAGGAATTTGAGATCAGCCTGGCCAACATGGTGAAACTCCGTCTCTACTAAAACAAAAAAACACAAAAATTAGCCAGGCACAATAGTGTGCACCTATAATCCCAGCTACTTGGGTGGCTGAGACAGGAGAATTGCTTGAACCCGGGAGGCACAGGTTGCAGTGAGCCAAGATCATGCCACTGCACTCCAGGCCGGGTGACAGAGCAAGACTCCATCTCAAAATAAAACAATAAATAAAATACTATTTGTTTAGGGCTGGGCGCAGTGGCTCACACCTGTAATCCCAGCACTTTGGGAGGTCAAGGTGGGCAGATGACCTGAGGTTAGAGTTCGAGACTAGCCTGGCCAACATGGTGAAACCCGTCTCTACTAAAAATACAAAAATTAGCTGGGAACACTGGTGGGCGCCTGTAATCCCAGCTACCTGGGAGGCTGAGGCAGGAGAATCTCTTGAACTCAGGAGGCAGAAGCTGCAGTGACCCAAGACCACGCCATTACACTCCAGCCTAGGCAACAAGAGCGAAAACTCCATCTCAAAAAAAAAAGCTATTATTTGTTTTTTTAAAAAAAGCTATTTGTATTAATTTCTTATTGCTGCTCTAACAAACGATTACAACCTTAGTGACTTAAAATAACACAAACTTTCTGTCTTACAGTTCAGGAGGTCAGAAGTTCAGCAAGGCTCTCACTGAGCTAAAATCAAGGTGTTGGCAGGGCTGTGCTCCTTCATGAGGCTCCAGAAAAGCCCCGCCTTTTCTCTTAGAGGCTGCTGACATTCCTTGCCTCATGGCCCTGCAACTCTCCCAAGCGTCCACTTCTCTTCTCATGGTCCCATCTATAATCTTCTCTCCTGTCTCCCTGTGATTTACAAGGACGCTTGTGATTACACCACCTACCCAGATAACCCTGCCATTTAAGAAATCTTTAATCACTTCTGTAAAACCTCTACTGCCACGTAAGGTGGCCTACTCACAAATCCTGGGGACTGGGATGTAGGCACGGGGAGGTGGGATGTGGACATTATCCTGCCTGCCACTCTATCGGTCATGTAAATCACCCAAAAAGCCCCAAGAGGGCGTAGAGGGAGATAAACCTATAAGGAAGTCAATGGGCAAGTTAAAAACGCAAATTTGGACACTATAACTTATGTCATCAATAGTGTGTTTTCATTTTTTTGCTTTTATTTATTACTAAAAATACAAAAAAAAATTAGCCAGGAGTGGTGGCAGGCGCCTGTAGTCCCAGCTACTGGGGAGGCTGAGGCAGGAGAATGGTGTGAACCTGGGAGACGGAGCTTGCAGTGAGCTGAGATGCCCCACTGAACTCCAGCCTGGGCAACAGAGCGAGACTCTGTCTCAAATCAATCAATCAATCAATCAATCAATTAATCAATAAATATCATCTAAGTCTGTATAGACATGTCAAAATTCTGAAAGTGGGACAAATTTTGCTCAGAAACCATCAGAATTATAATCCTCATGATGCCACTTCAGCCTGCTACTTGATAAAGAAGAGATTCTGGTTCGGTTCATAAGTCAGTGATTCTCAACAGGGAACACCACTGCACGTGCACTTCAGGTCACCCCAAAACTTTGGAGCACCAGGAGGCATTACTGATTCACATATTCCCTATAGTGAAAGCTGTTCACACCACTGCTTTGGACAACTGAGTATTTCAGCATAAAAATTCCAGTTTCAAACCAGGTGGTGGCTCACAACTGTAGTCCCAGTACTTGAGTCCAGGAGTCTGAAACCAGCCTGGGCAACACAGGGAGACTCCATCTCTATAAACCATTTTTAAAATTAGCGGGGCATGGTGGCATACACCTAGGTACTCCCAACTACTAGGGAAGCTGAGGTGGGAGGATTGCTTGAGCCCAGGAGGTCAAGGCTGCAGTGAGCTGTGATCACACCACTGCACTCCAGCGTGGGTGACAGAACAAGACCCTGTCCCAAAAAAAAAAAAAAATCTGTGTGTGTGTGTGTATATAAGTCCATATGTGTATATATATGTATATATGTACATATGAGTACATATACGTGTGTATACATGTATATACATATATACAGTTTCAATGTGAACTTGTTACTTAAGTTTGACTTTTTCCCCCATACCTTCAACAGCCCCAACCAAATCTCAGCTCCTAAACTTAAGAAAGATGCAGCTATTGTCTAGGACGTGAGATAAAATGCCAGCTAGGAAGCAGTAGGTCCAATGACAACTGAATAAAATATTTCAAGGAAAAAAATCTCATTTGATAGTTACAGCAAACACATAGAATGATTTTTTAAAAAAAAAATATTGCCATGAGTGAAAGTAGGAAGGTAGAGAAATTAAACATAAACCTGACTTTAGACTTTTCATATCCATAGACTGCCTGGTGATTAGCCTCTATACCCTGAAGCCTCTATACCCTTTCCTGTAAGACCCTTTCATACCCACTACCTACCTCAGTCTTCCTGACAACCAGTGAGAAGTAAAACTGGCTCTCCTGGGTTAAGTCCCAACTACTGAAAAACACAGAGAGCTAGGAAGCAGGCAAAAAATCTAGAAATTCATAGGAGGAGTAGGATAAAGGTTTGTCCAGACCCCAGTTCCCAAAAATATTCATTCGTTCATTGATATAAAAATACCTGAGTGCCCAGTATGTCTGTAGCAGGCACTGTTCTACATGCTAAGATACAGTTTTGAACAAAACAGATAAAATTACTGGCCCTCAGGAAGCTTAAATTCTAGAGGAGAGAGAGAGAAATCATAAACGAGATGATTAAGCATATTAGAAGTGTTATGAAGAAAATTAACGCTGTGGGGAGGGATAATGGACAGAGATGAAGTTTTGGATACAGCACTCATAGAGGACCTCACTGAGAAGGCAATACTTGAGAAAAGAAGTGAAGGTGGAGAGCAATCCAGGCAGAGGAAACAGCAAGTAAAAGGCTTGAGGGCTTGTTCATAGAAAAAAAAAAAAAAAGTGGCAAGAGTGGCTGGAATGAAATGGAAAAGGTGGAAAACAGATTAGTTCAGAGATAACATATTTTTGGCCCTTGAACAACATGGGGATTAGGGGGAACCAACCTTCCACACAGTAGCAGATCCATGTATAACTTTTAACTCCCCCAAAACTACTGATAGCCTGCTGTTGACCGGAAGCCTTACTAATAGCATAAACAATCAAATAACACATATTTGTATATGTATTATACACCGTATTCTTGTAATACATGAGAGAAAACAAAATGTTATTAAGAAAATCATAAGGAAGAGAAAATACATTTACTAACTCATTAAGTCAAAGTGGCTCATCATAAAGGACTTCATCATCGTCGTCTTCACCTTGAGTAGGCTGAGGAGGAGGAGGAAGAAAAGGGGTTGTTCTTGCTGTCTCAGGGGTGGCTGAGCTGGTAGAAAACTTATGTATAAGTGAACCTGCACAGTTCAGACCTGTGTTGTTCAAGGGTCAAAAGTATATGGAAGGAAGCTGAAGTGTGCAATACAGAGCATGTAGATGGCCTTGTAGAGTTTTTTGAGGGACTCTGGCTATTATTTAATCCAAGTAAAACAGGTGATCACTAGAGAGTCCTGAGCAGAGTTAGCTCCTTTGACGACAGCAGACTGTAAGGAGGGCAAAGGCAAGGGGGGATCATGGTTTGGACAAGAATAGTGAGAAGTGGTCAGAGTCCAGATATATTTTGAAGGTAGAGCCAATGGATCTTCTGAGAAATAGGAGTGGGGCATAAGAGAAAGAAGAATCAAGGAGGGCCAAGGCTTTTGGCACAAGCAATGGAATGAGAAATTTGCCATCAACCATGATGAGAGCCTGGGAAAAAATAGATTTGAAAGACAGACCAGTTCTGTTTTAGCATCACTGAGCTTGAAATGAGCTTGAGTTATTAAACACTCCAGGAAAGATGCTGAATAGGCAGCTGGATATATGAGTCTAGGGTTCAGGAATACAAGTTATAGCACAGATTTAATATGGTATTCTTATCTAACCCTGTGTCTTTTTAAGGACATAGCTGGGGCCGGGCACGGTGGCTCAAGCCTGTAATCCCAGCACTTTGGGAGGCTGAGACGGGCGGATCACGAGGTCAGGAGATCGAGACCATCCTGGCTAACACGGTGAAACCCCGTCTCTACTAAAAAAATACAACAAACTAGCCGGGCGCTGTGGCGGGCGCCTGTAGTCCCAGCTACTCGGGAGGCTGAGGCAGGAGAATGGCGTGAACCCGGGAGGTGGAGCTTGCAGTGAGCTGAGATCCGGCCACTGCACTCCAACCTGGGTGACAGAGCAAGACTCTGTCTCAAAAAAAAAAAGGACATAGCTATGTACACAAATTGAAGTACAATTTCATAAGGCAACTGATTCAATACAATAGCAGAATAAAAGCAGGGCATTAGGTAGTGTTGCTCTATTCTCTAGATACATTGTTGTCTACCCAGTGAGAAAAGCAATCTATGGTGAGTGCTGACATGACTGCCCTAAAAACCTGATGTCCCTAAAAACATCTAGCACCAACTGCAGACATTCCAGAGGCAACTGTACATTTACATTCACACCTCTACCTTTACCACCCTGATTCTCAACCTCAGGTTCCACTACAGATGTCGGGTTTTGGCACAGCTGTCCCCAACATCCTCTCACCACATAAGATAATTTGACTTATGTGAAACTTACACCCAATGGCTATGTCAATATGTTTGCTCAGTACTGTTGATGCCTTAGTTGACATCTGCCCTCTCAACAACTGGATCTTCCTCATTCCTAGTTTATCAGCTCTAAAGCTGACCTGAGGTTGACATTTTTTTCCAACTTTAA